>NW_026067959.1:7839410-7872913 GCF_014885135.2 Alexandromys fortis | reverse complement strand
TGACTTTTTATATCATGATATAAATATATATATATATATAAATATAAAAAAAACCCTCCATAAAGATTTTCACAGTGGCTGCATCAATGCCAAGAGCCGCCAGCCCAAACTCAAAGTGAAGTTTCAGGAAGAATTACCATAAGAAGAAAGAACAATAGTTCCTTTCATTTTTGACTCATGTTAAAGAGTTTGAGTTCATATTAGAAGGGAAAAGTCTGGTGTTCTAAAAGTCATACGGTTTCAAACACGCTATCTATTGTCACTATAAATTCCTCCAAACATGGTCCATGTTAAAACATTTAGTTTCCATGATGGCTTAATAGCAGACCATGGGTTAGGGTTAGAGTTTGAGTTTCCAGTCAGAGTTAGGGTTGCCATGCAACCTGAGTTTCTCTATCATTAACAGTGTATTATCTGATCCATCGAGCTTTAAGTTTTGTAAACCATTATCAAACGGGAGTGGTATATGTGAGATCAGACCTGAGTTGGTCCTTCTGGATACAAAAGTGTTACATGAAAATGACTTAAATAACCATGGTTCTCACTCCTGCTGCAATGCCTCATGTTTCTGAGTGCCTGTTCTCCCTCGCTCGTGACCGTGAGTGTCATGTGACTGGCTGCTCCACATTACCACAGCCTTGACTTTGATACAGTGCTGGTCAGTAATGTGCAATTATGAGCTAAAGTGAAACCTAAGTTGAATTTTTGACAGCCTATTTTAGCCTAACAAAAATAAAACCAATATAGAAATTTGTGCCAGGATTGCATTGTTGTAAGAAAACGAACTGTGTGGATCTTATGACAGGTTTACCCTGAAAGGTGGAAGAATTTGGAACTCGAGCCTAGGAAAGCCATGGAATTCTGTGGATGGAGCCTCCCAGGATGTTTTTGTGGCAATTTGGGAGTCAAGAATGACGAGAGAAACATAGACCTGCTTTTCCTGTTTGTATTATCGATTTTGTGGATTTCTTTTTGAATCTCTATGTTAGTCAAGGGAGATCGTGTTTCTAGAAGAATGTAAGCCATCAGTAAATTTGAAACAGATTTTTTTCTCAGATAACAGCATCCAAGCAAAGGAAAGTGGCAAGATTCTTATCAAGTATGGCACAGATTATTTAAAATATAATTTATTTATTACTTCAAATGCTAATGCTTATCAATAAGCAATCTCAAAATCATTCACTGAAAAAATTACAAAGTAATAGAATCTTTCCTAAATGGAAAAATATGAAAAGAGCAGAGACCGTATTTTTAATCATATTCATTATACTTTCTCTAGATGCAGGAGATTTACTATAAGACAAGTTCAATTCAATTTAATCAGTTCTGCAAATCAAAGGTTGTAATATGTACAAAGCAAAGAAAGATAAGTCAAGGACACAACCTAGACAGATAAATTGCACTTCCTTTTGTGTCTTTGGCATTGACTCCAACCATTGCTACACTGTTAATCATTGAAATGATGGCTGGAAACCCAGAAAGTTACATTATTGATCGATTCATCAATAAATCATGTATAAACATTGAAAGCTCCTTAAAATTTTATGAGACAAAAAAAAACAGAACAGTAACAAATTTCCCACTTACCTTCTCTAGTAGAGAATATTCTTCAGTTAATATGCACGAGGGGATTTTCAGTCGTGAGTTTACTTCAAAGAAGATTTTATTTCTATAATTTCATATTCAGTAAATTGTGTTTCTTTTTAAATTTGTCCTTCTCTTCCTGCTCTTTTTCAGTTCCCTCTGAGTCTTCCTTTTCTGCTTCCCTCTGTTCCCCTCTCTTTATTGAACATGACTCTTCTTAAGTGAATGCAATGGGCAATTCTTTAAAAATAGAGTCCACTCTCTGAAAAACAAAATGAAAATCAATGGTGTACACTCCCTGGCCATGTTTTCTTAGGCGATGCTGATGGAATGCTTCCAAAGCTTATCTTGTCAGGAAGTATACTTCTGTCTGTCAGCACTGGACCGCAGACGGCCCATGGGATTCATGGCCTGGTGAGCAGTCAAGCTACCTCTACTCAAAAGCAGATGCCGTCAAAATGCTAACTGTATGTAACAGCGAGTGCTTAGCCATGATGGGATGACTGTATTGAACCCATCCCAAGACTCAGTGTCAATGGTGGCAAACGGAGTGGAAAGGATACTAGAGCTGCAGACGGGGATGAGTGCTGAAAAATGCTGTCCCCCTGGACAAGTCATGGGCATTGCACACATGCCTGATTACCTGCACAAGACCTGTATGGGAGAAAGCCAGCAAGGAGGGAGAGGCGCTAATGAGATCCTCATCCCTAGCTTGGGTGCCATTAGCAGTTGACCTTGTCTGTGAGGGGTGGTAAAAGGTAGGTGGCCTATGCCACAGCATGCATGAATGAGTGGCAATAATATAAGTGTGTTATAAAAAAAAGCTTGAAGAGGAAGGGAGCTATATTGGGGGAGCATTAAGGGGTTATGGAGAGAGTAAGAGTGGGCATAATTAAAAAATACATCTATGAAAATTTCTAGTAACAATCGTAAACAGATGTGGGTGATAGGCAGGAGAGAGGCAAGAATGTATTATTACATTCTGTTTTCAATAATAGAGAAAAAATCTATTTTCAATAATAGGAAAAATAATGGTTTAAGCATTTAGATAAAAAATATAACAACAGGCATGCTTGCTGCCCACCATTGTATACTAATTGTACAATAGCTACGTATTTTCACAAACTATTTTGAGTATCTAAAGGGAATTTATTTGATTAGATTACAAGAGGTGGTCCAGGTGTCAAACCATGGCTGTCTCAAACGGAAAAGCTGAGAATTCAGTAACTGTTCAATCCATGTGACTCCGTGTTTCAGGCGTCCCTCTCTAGTGCTGAAGATCTGGATGATTCCTGGAGACCTGCTAGTATCGATCGATGCTGGAAGCCTGAAGAAGCCGGCTGTACAGCACGAACGTACTAGTAACAGGATCGATGCACTTGGCAGCCGAGGTGAAGGCAAGCAAGCAAAAAGCAACGTTTGCTTCTTCTGTGTCCTTTTATGTGGGATGTTGCTGGAAGGTGCCTTGCACATTTAGGGTGGGGTTTCTTGCTTAAAACAACCTGATCAAGAAATTCCCTCTCAGGAGTGTTTAGCAACTTGTGTTTTAGTTGACTCTATATGCAGCGGACAACCAAGATTAGGCGTTAAATGAATATATTGGCTTGATCAAATATTTTAGAATTAATGCCATCAAGAAGTCACTATAAGTTTAAAATACGTATGTGCTCTTCTGTGCCATAAAATAATAATAATCTAAGATAAATTCACATGTATGTTTTTATGTTACTATCAGTTAAATTCACAATAAAATATTACTTAAAGTGGAAATAAATTGACTACTAGAAAGTGATAAGATTACATTTAATATGAATCTTCAGATTTTATAAATTGTGAGAAAGTACACTGCATAAAAATTTAAAATCATTTTAGTGCCAGTCTACAGCATAATTACGGATAGATGATGTTCACAAGATATGATTTTGTCTTTATAAAAAATTTGACATCTGATACTTTTAATCCTAACATGGGAGAATGAGACAGGGGGATTTTCATGAATTCAAGGACAGTCTGGGCTACAGAGTAAATTGTAGGCCAGTATGCAAACAGAATGAAGACCTATTGCAAAAAAGTAACTGTATTGTAATCTCATAAAAATAAGAAATAATTATAAATAAAAAAGCAAGGCAAACAAAATTCCCACCCCACCATTGTAGTATTATGTCAGTGACCTTTCCCAGAATTAATATGTCCCTTTATGTATAGAGAGACCATTAACTTAGTTTTGTAAAAAAGATGATTGAATATTAGAAAGAGAAGAATTTGCTTAAGTTTATGAATAAAATGGAGAGAATAATAGTACATGGCTAATATGACCTTCAAATTATCGATATAACTTTCTCTAAAAGTATAATGTAGATTCTAAATGAGAAATTACTCAGTCTTGAAGTAGAAATATTGGCACCCACTTTGTCAAGATTAATAGACCCTTGGATAGCTTACTTGATAAATGGCAAGGGGCCAGGTTTTTTGAACATTCAGCTTTACCAATATTTATTTAAATGCTTGCAGAAGATAACATGAAAGAAGAAAACATTTTGTAAAATATTCATTTGTGTGTGAAAGCATGTACATGTGGATGCATGTGTGCGTGAGGGTGTGTGCATGTATGTGTATGTGAGAGTATGTGTGTACATGTGGATGTATGTGTGTGTGAGGGCATGTGATTGTTCATGTGTATGAATGTGTGTGTGGGTGAGTGTTTTGTGTGTTCATGTATGTGTATGAGGGCATGTGCATGTATGAGTGTGTGGTTGTGTATGTATGTATGTGTGAGAGTGTACATGTATGGATGTATGTGTGTGTGTGTGAGGATGTATGTGTGCTTGTACTGTGTGTAAGGGCATGTGCATGTATATCTGTAAAAGTGTGGATGTGAGAGTATGTGTGTTCAAGTGCATTTATGTGTGTGTGAGGGTGTGTGTGCATGTATGTGTGTGAGGGCATATGCATATATTTATGTGTGAGATTGTGTACATGTGGATGTATGTGGGGGCATGTGTGTGTGCGCATGTGTATGTATGTATGTGTGTGTGGTGGTGTGTGTGTGTGCATGTGCATGTATGTATGTGTGGCCTCTGAGGCCCCACATGAATACTGGGATCTAATATCTCTTCCTATACATGAGTCACTTCTCCAACTCCTGAAGCAGAAGATCTTTTTTTGTTTGTAAATACTTCTATACTCATTAACACGAAGCAAATTTATATTATTTTCTCTCTTTTTAAAAATTTATTATTATTTTTTTTAAAAAAAACTATCTCTTCTCATTTTAGATATCAATCCCAGTTCCAATCCTGCTCCCTTCACATACCTCCCTCATTCTACCCCCATCCACTCCTCAGAGAGGGTAAGGCACATTGCTTTAAGGCTGGACAAAAGGCCTCCCTACTATATCTAGGCTAAGCAAGGTATCCATCCAAAGAGAATAGAGTCCCAAAAAGTCAGTCCAAGCAGTAGGGATAAATCCTGGTCTTACTGCCAGCGACCCCACGGTATGCCCCAACCATACAACTGTCACCCACATTCAGAGGGTCTAGTTTGGTCCTATTCTGGTTCCATCTGTCATGACAAAGTTACTGGGCTTCCATTAGCACAGGTAGACTGTTTCAGTGGGTGTCCTCATCATGGTCTTGATCTCTTTGCTCATATTCTCACTCCTCCTACTCTTCAACTGGATTTTGGGAGCTCAGCCCAGTGCTTCACTGTGGATCTCTGCATGTATTTCCATCAGTTCTAGGATGCCATTTAAATTAGCCATCAGTCTGTTTAACAGGCACCCCCCTCCACAATTGCTTAGAATCTTAGGTGGGGTCATCTTTATAGAGTCCTGGGAATTTCTTTAGTACCAGATTTCTTGTTAGCCCTATAATGGATCCCTCAAGCAAGAAATCTCTTTCTGTGTTTTCTGCCTCGATCATTCTCCCACCTCGACCATCCCTTTCCATCAAGTTCTCCTCCCCACTCCCCTTCTCTTCCCCTTCTGCTCTCCCTCTTCCCCCAACCCACATGCTCCCAATTTTCTCAGGAGATCTTTTCTATTTCCCGTTTTCAGGGGGATCTACATATGTTTTTTTTTAGGGTTCTCCTTGACATTTAGCTTCTCTGGGACACTTAAGGAAATGTTCAACATAGCAGCATTATTTATAATAGCCAGAACCTGGAAATAACCTCAACCAAAGAACGAATAAAGAAAGTGTGGTATATTTACACAATGGAATACTACTCAGCGGTAAAAAGCAATGGCATCTTGAAATTTGCTTGCAATTGAATAGAATTAGAAAAAACCATCCCGAGTAAGGTGACCCAGAAAGATGAACATGGTATGTACTCACTTAAGTGGATACTAGCTGTAAAGCAAAAGATAGTGAGTCTATAGTCCATGACCCCAGAGAAGCAAATTTGATTTTTATATTCTAAACTTTATACACTGAAGAGTGACATTGTTTTATTTTACTTTCAGTGTGTTGTGGGAGGTGTTGATTTTGATGTTTGCTCAAATAGCTGAAAATATTAAATTCTAATCATCAGAACAAAAATACGTATCTTTGGAAATTTATTTTGAGGAATGTTTCTTTTTTCATTTATCAGAATTTTTTTTTCATTTCCCAGAAAATTTAAAATTTTGCAACTTTCTCAGGAACACACAATAACTGGGCATGAAGGGGTGCCTTCCTCGCTGCATACTATGTTTCTCTATAGAACAAGACTCTCGCCACCTTTCCTACTTCAAGATATGAGCACACAACATCTGCCCTCCATTGATATAGCATCTACGCCTCAGAGGTTTCCTTGTGTATGACTTGTATATCTTATTAAACTAACCCATCCCTACCCGTCTTTCAAAATTGAAGTCTAATTATTTTCTATCTTGCCCAGGCAAGAGTATTCAGTCATATGTATTCAATTCTAGATACTTCTATGGAACAGATTCAAACTGTTTTCTTTCTTTCTTTCTTTCTTTCTTTCTTTCTTTCTTTCTTTCTTTCTTTCGTGGCTTTATTAGTTTATAAGACTGCAGGTTTTACTTTTTAAATATCCACACAGATACAATTCTTAATCACATATCTCTCGAAAAGCCTATGCTGAATTTGAGTGATATTTATTTTTAAGATTCTATTCATTTATTTGGAGAGAAAAAAATCTAAAACCGGGCCAACTTATCATGAAAAAAGAAAACAGTATCATATACTGGATAACAAAGGAAGATGTGGTCTAGCAGAGGACAGGGGTGAGAGGGAAAGGCCCCCCTTTTTGCTGTATGCACCACTCAGCGCTTCTGAGGACAGTCTGGCACAACTGCAAACTGTAAAGAAAGTACTCTGCAGGATGGCTACAATTAGCAGCACCACCAATAACAACAGGTGGAGGTAGGTTTGTGGACAGGCCGCTTCCTCCAACAAGAAGGGGTGTGATGCCAAGGGGCTTCTCTGCGGAGATGTTCTGTTGTCGCGTTCCTTAGACCCTTCATTGACGTTGCAAATAGCACTGATGGTGGGGATTTCTCAAAATGATGTTAGACTGAACTGGGAACTTCCAACACTCTTCTGTCTGAGTTGCCTTCCCCCCCCCCCCCCACTCATTTCTTTCATTTGTACCCAACTTGCTGTCTCTCATGGGATTCTTGGCAGCTCCCCAGAGTCTCCCGTGATGATGCTGTCAACCCGTTGGTCACTGGATGTGCATCCAGAGGTGGATGGAGAAAGGGGCGCTTAGTGACTTCTTTTTCTTCTTTCCCTCCTCCTCCTTTTTTTTTTTTTTTAATAAAACAACCCTTCTTTTTTTTCACTTTACATACCAATTTCAGTTTCTACTCCCTCCTCTTCTCCCATGCCCTCCACTTACTCCCTACCCCACATCCACTCCTCAGAGAGTGTAAGGCACATTGCTTTGGTGAAGGTCCAAGGCCCTCTCTACTATATCTAGGCTGAACTAGGTATCCATTCAAAGAGAATAGCATAGGTTCAAACTAGTCCCTCTAAATGTGCGTGACAGTTGGATGGCTGGGGAAGACTTCGAGGCCGCTGATAGTGGCACCAGGATTTATTCTACTACTGTTACTGTTTTTTTTTTGAGGAATGTTTTTATGCAGAAGAAAAATTAAGGATCTAAACAAAATACTCATGCTGAGAAATCCAGCTCTATCAATTGTGAAGCCAGCAATGCCTCCATATGACCACCAGAGGGCGTCAAAAGACCTGTAACAACGGAGGTTCTCTGCCTACTGATGAGAAATCAGTAAGCAGAAAATTCTTAACAAGTAGTTTACTCAAGATCCTAAGTCCCACTGTTCTGTAGTCTTAAAATTTCTCAGCTCTGGCTGTAGATAAATACAAAGCCAAAAGGACAACAAATTCTCAAATGCAGTAATGATAAAGGATATATGGAAAGCTTCCCATGTTACTAACAATTGCGATAATGAGAAAACTTCAATAAATCTTACTGAAAAGTAGAATTCCTTATCATTTATGTAAGCATGAGCTGTAATTATAGATGAATTGTATCCGATATGCATTGGAATCATATTGTATGTTTGTGTATACTGTTTAAGTTTGCATTAAAGTTTATATTTTTGGCTCTGGGCCTACCCTTTAATGGCAGAGCCATCTCTCCAGCCCTGTTTAAAACTGAAGGTCAGGAAATATTGTAGAATTTTTTTTTCTAGAATTTCATTTGTGTGTGTGTGTGTGTGTGTGTGTGTGTGTGTGTGTGTGTTTGGAGAAGTAAGGAAGGCTCACTATGTGTTTGATGTTTGGAAGTCATAATTCAACCTGTGGGTTTTTTTTTTT
Source organism: Alexandromys fortis (assembly GCF_014885135.2). Taxonomy (NCBI): domain Eukaryota; kingdom Metazoa; phylum Chordata; class Mammalia; order Rodentia; family Cricetidae; genus Alexandromys; species Alexandromys fortis. The sequence goes on along the minus strand of NW_026067959.1, from coordinate 7,864,541 downwards.
CCTTCTAGACCTCAAGGATGGACCGCTGCCCCCGGGCGTGGCAGCCAGTGCTTTAGTATTTTACCCACTGAACCATCTTGTCGATTGTTGCCTTTCATTCATTCAGCCACTCATCTTTTGGAAATGCTCAATGGTTCCCTGGTTAGAGACAGAAAAAAAAATTTTAAAAGTCACATACTAAAATTAAAATCCACTGACTTGGTTAAATTACTTTCTTTCTCTTATCTAAGCCTTCCTGTTTTCTCTTGAATGAGAAAAAAGTCTCCACTTTCCTAGGAATAGAAAGCATGTAGCCTACAGTGCCTAAAATATTTGCTCTCTGTCTTTGTCTAGAAAAATACGCTTAATTGTAGATGATACCAATCCTATCACTGAACATCTGTTATTTTGGACATGACCTGACAAGTATTGAACATCAAGCCTATATAATCTACACAAATTCAGAAACACTAAATTTCCAGTGAATGAACAGATTAAAACGTATATGTACAAAACGTCTATTAGATACAAGCAAAATTAGTAGAACCTAAAAGTAAAGGAAATATAATGAGCAGAAGGAATAAAATATTGACATTATGAATAAATCCATTCGCCTGTCAAATAATTTCTTTTAAACTTTTTTTTTGCTCTGACCCTTTTATTATTGGTTCATTCAGAAACTCTTAAATGTTTCTGTAACCTGTGAAGACTGAGCTCTTTCACCTCCCTCGGCACTTAGACATTGTACCAAGGTGAACTCGGACCGCTTTCTCCCTGAATCATTGTTATTTGTGTCATTTGTACCTGCTTCCCAGTAATTAGAGCAGCGGGTTACAGATGGCTTCTTTCGGCATGATCACACTTGTTTCCAGCCCTCAAGGTAGAGGTATATTGTCTTGCATAGACAATGTCCATTATCCATGGGCAAGACTCCCTTAGATTGTCCTTGGAGGAGAAAATTAGCCTAAGTAGATCTCTTATTTGCCTCGTGAGTCTTTGAAATAAACTGTGCTGGTGCCTGTTGCCTGAGTGGCTGCTAACAGGGAAAGCAACCCAGTAATTGTATGCTTTTGATGTCAACGTGACATGAAGTTGAAGAGACGCTGTTATTCCAAAGAGAATCGGGAAAAGAAAAAAGACTTCTTTGAAGTGCAGGTTTATTTGCAAAGTAAACTTGTTTACAGGCTAAGCAGAGCCCACATTCCTCTGAACATTCTGCAGGTCAGGCTACTCCATCGTGATGCCAGCCTCCGTCTTGGGGGTGAGGAAAAATTTAGGGAGAAAAATGAAAAGGTAAAGCTGATCCAGAATACACGTTCATCTAACGTTGGAATAGTAAGGCATATTTATAGTGGGGGTCAAATGTCTTGCTTATCCAAATTTCTAAGCTTATGGAGAATCGATGGAAAGACTTTAACAGGGTGTTTGTTTCTTAGACAATGGAAAGTTAGTGCTCCTGTATCAGGAACAGAACACCATTTCTTTTTTTCTAAGCCAGCACACGATTATGTAACTCAGATATACACTTTTTGGTGTGTGGTGTGTGAAATAATATTACATTTTAAGTCTGATTATTTTTCTGGATCAAGTAAATATTGTAACCAGTGTATCATGATGGGTGGGTTCTCGCAAGTGCTCGGCACTGTCTCAAGTTCCATTAGACAGAATCCTATATTAAAAACTGCAGAAAATTTAATTGGTGAGTGTCTATGGTTATAGCTATCTGTCTTTCATAGTTTTCATGTCTCTATATGTCATAAAATAGCATCTGGAGTCCCCAGTACCTGTATTGCTCTGTAACTCACCCCCAGCATTCTCTGTAGAAATCGTAGCGATACTGTCCTGTGTTCTTTTGTCCTGCCGGGTAGTATACTCTTCAGTGAGTAACTAAGTCTCACACTTCCCTGCTCACCTCATGGTTCCTCAAAGGCCGATAAAGAAGTTCTCATACAAGGTACGGATGATTCTAGAGAGCCGCCATGGTCATGTGCACATGGTTCTCTTCATTAATAGTTAAGGTAATTATGAGTTGCCCAAATTGTTCCCATATGAGACACTATAATAATCTCTTCCAAGTTATAGTTAATTTTCCATGATCCCTTGTTTCTGTCACCCTAGCCCCAGGTATAATGTGTCTTCAGCATTTTTATACCATTGCTGCATATCAAGGGATTAAGGCTTATAGGAGGGTGCAGCGTTGCCAACGGCTTTGCCACTACTAAGTCACGGAGTCCCACTCCAAAGCTAATGCCTTCCTATTAATATTTTGAATTTTATAAGAATGAAATATCCAAGCCGGGCGATGGTGAGCGCACGCCTTTAATCCCAGCACTCGGGAGGCAGAGGCAGGCGGATCTCTGTGAGTTCAAGACCAGCCTGGTCTACAAGAGCTAGTTCCAGGACAGGCTCCAAAACCACAGCGAAACCCTGTCTTGAAAAACCAAAAAAAAAAAAAAAAAGAAAAAAAAAGAATGAAATATCCACATATAACACTCCTGTTTATCAAAAATGAGATTTAAAGGTGATGTGTGTGTAAAATATTTAGGATTATTCTCTTCATACAGAATCTAGAGCAAGCAGAAATTGTCATTTGCCAGCATGTTATTCTTTTTTAAGTAGTGTGGCATTTCCAAATCTTATTCGGTGCGTCATTTTGACCTTGTCAGCTGTATTTTCACTTCATTTGCCTTACTTCTTAATAAATAAATAAACAAACTATTTTTGATGAATTTGCACTTCAGGTTGAAATTCAGTTCAACAGGAATTGGATTCTTGGAGCTGCTAAAGACCTAGGGGAAAATTCAACCTCACTCCACCATATCCCTGAGTAGTCCAGCAGGGACTCTCAAAGAGAGGGCAGAGGTGTCTGGTTTATGGAGGGACCCAAGTCTTTACTCTTATGGGTCTCTGTGACACTTCATTTTAAGAAGACACCCAGTTCAAACAAGTATTAAGTTGGTAGCAATGCTTTTTGGTTTAGTTTTTTTCTGCTTTTAATGTGTTACCTAGATAATTTTCAGTATTGGAAAATATTTTTAAAAATGTCTTTCACGTGAACATTATTCTGCTTCAATACTGACTTTGAGCTTCTTTTGTAGCTTCACTTTTAAGAGGGAAAAATGCCTGAAATTCAGGTGTCTACTAGGACCACATGATTAAATTTACTGTTATTCTTATTTATTGGAGATGGTCTAGAAACTTTCTCTTCGGGTGTTGTTTTGCATTGTGTTCATCAGATACACATATATGTTGTAATCATAACCTCTTGTCTGATCGTCATAGTAAATAACCTTAGTTTAGACATCCATTGACTCAAGAATAAGTTTCTGGTCCATCCTTCAAATTCTATAATGATATGAAATCAGTGAACCTGGAGATTATTGATCTTTAACATCCTGGTAATTTTGGAGAGACAAGACAACATCGTGAGTAATATATATGAAGCAGATCTGTTATAAAAATGTGTAAAGGATCACACACAAGATTCACATACACTTTTAATAAAGATTTATTTTACCTTCTAAGAATGAATGAAATGACTACTAAGAAAAAAAAAGAAACATGAAATGTCAACTTTAGGCTATTTAACTCAAGGCATAGGTGGCACCGATACCCATCTGCATGCTCCTCAGCCTGAGGCATGATTAATAAGAAAACAGGCCCCTGAAGATACTGTCTACTGGTCCTTATAGTGAGTTACATAATGTCCAGCTGTTGGCCATTAATCATAGTAATGGCTATAGTTTTTCCTGCACTCTGTCAAACTCCAATAATTTTTGCACGTTATCTGAGCAAACATATTTGGAGGCCCTGCAATCATGAATTGGCATTATACTTCCTTATGGGAAAGCCCTTGTTCTCCATAAATCGAAAACCAGTGCGACTTCTGTGAGTATGTTTCCATTGGCTTTGCTGGACCTTCTTAAGTAATGGATTGTGGTTGCATAACCCATGCTGTAAGAATGCTAACGTGGTAGAAATGAATTGCTTGTAAGAAATCCCCGACTTGGGCAGGCGGCAGGTGCTAAAATGCCCCAGAATCCAGGCTTCTTGGTGTGGAATTTTTTTAATAGCTCTGCTATTTTTCTTTGCTATCTCAGCAAGCACTAAACTATTCTGACATTTCAGCATCTCTGATGGAGACTAGACTGCCATTAAATGGCCCTCAATTTTGTTCTCTTTATTTCCACCCAGCCCCTATGCCACAGCCCTTGATGATGTAGGCTGGTGCATTACCACACGAACCAGTTTGAGATGATCCTGCACCACACACTTTCTCTAGCACTGTGCATATTATATTTCTTCCCTGTTCTTCAAAAAGTAAAATTAGGTCGAGTGTTACTGTGTCCCCTTGGCTGCACTGAAGCTCACTATATAGTTCAGGCGGGCCTCAAACTCACAGAGACCAGAGGTTTGAGGCACCACCCAGGTCTTGTTTTATTGGGAAGGAAACATATTTTTTGACATTATCTTTGTAACCAAGGAAATGCATAAAGTACGGACAAATACATGCTGTGCAAACTTGGCGAAGGCATCGCCAATCTCCAGTTTATCTGACGTTATACTGCATTCCTTTGGTCAAAACTCTGTGAAGAGAAAACATGTTTCTGACATAAAAAAAAACATAGACAAAAATTCGCGTCAATAACTGAAATTATGTTTTCCAAATATTTCCAATTCACCAGGCAACTCAGTTATTTATCTGGGTCACTCAGTTCTTTCTAGCTAATTTCAACGAAGAGGAAGTCTTGTTTCTACGTGCAGTAAGAGAACTTACACTACTTTCACTAAAACAGCAGAGATTCATTTATACGCAGGCAGTCGACTGGGGATTGCTCTTGGAAACTGCCTGGAAAGATGCTCACATAGCTATCCAGCAGAAGGCAAGAGTTAATGCAATAGAGTTTCAACGATAGTTTCCGACTGTGACATGGGAGGCCCTCCATCTGGGTGGATTTTCAGACATTTAGTCCATTAATCCTGACCAGTCACTATGTGTAGACTCCTCTTAGATGAAAGAGTGGCTTTGGGTCAGACCTAATCTCTGCAGGCAAATTCAGTTCTTGGGCAAAAGCAAATCTGAGAGCTTCTGGTCACTCATATCCCAAGATATGGGAGACACGAGATTTTCCCTTCTGAAGAAGAAATAAAGGCAATGCAAGACAAACAACTTTGGTACAACATTTGTAATATCAGCTGTAAATAATGATTACTTAGGAGACTCTACTGCTGGAACTGTTTAAACTATCCCTTATAAGTGGTGGGAGCCTCTAAATTACACTGGTCAGTGTTGACCTTTATTTTTATATATCTTTAGAGAGACCTGTCTCAGATCCCCACTGAGGACCAAGGGAAGTTAGAGTCAAAGTTATCATTAGCTTTAATGGGAATAATTTGTACAAAATCTCATGTGTTAGTGAAAAAATAAATATATCTCTACATATAGAGCTCTGAGAATCTATTAGTATCTAACCTTTTAATTTGATACAAAATTGCTTTGAATGCAGTTTTTTATTAAAGATAATATTCATGAGTTTTCATATTTCTGTTGTTTTCTTCCTAACGTATTTTCAATTTTTTATATTAAATCTCGATATTTAGTACTGATATTGATCTGGGCTAATATTAACTGTAAGGAAGAACTAAAACATTAAACAAACATCAAAAATTAAACATGTATTTTCAACCTATTCAGGGTTAATAAGAGAGTATTTGATATAAGTTTTGGTGTTCACTGACACAATCGTCACCATGGAAAAGTTAAATTGAGGTGCTCAGATAGACAAGACTGACTACGTGATGTGATTGAATCAAGCTCATGATATGTACTAGTTGAATGAGCTGGTCAATTTGTATTTAACACTACAAAATCAATTAGAATTTTCAATCAGTGTTGGTGACAGATGGCATAGCTCTATAGTGCCATTCAGTCAATTAAAAAGTAATTTACAGATGTACTCATGTCTCAGAGCAATTATTTAATAAAAACGTTTATAATTGTGTCTTAAAATTAACACTTTGCAGTATCAATCTTGGTACTAACCTTTTACATAAATTGCGCTAGATAAATTCAGTTTAGTTAAATGTTCAGGATACTAGTGATGTTTTAATTAGTTATCATTCCTTTGGTTTTTTTGCTTAATAAGGCAATCTGTCAGTTATTGTTCTACTCTGTTTCATCATTTAATCCACCAATTTTTTTTGTATTGTTTTTTGTTTTTTCGAGACAGGGTTTCTCTGTGGTTTTGGAGCCTGTCCTGGAACTAGCTCTTGTAGACCAGGCTGGTCTCGAACTCACAGAGATCTGCCTGCCTCTGCCTCCCGAGTGCTGGGATTAAAGGCGTGCGCCACCACCGCCCGGCTTCCACCAAATTTTTTGCCTTCACGAAAAGAATACTTTTGTACGATGACTATGGAAACACAGAGTCATATGACATTGGATAAAAAGAAATAACAAAATCATGACATTCATTCAAGTCTTATTTATCAGTAGACACTGTAAGCATAGCATATGTACCAAATTGCTTGGATTAGTTTATTCATTAAGGCCAAGGCAAAATATTTATTTATTTCTTAGAACAAACCAATTCCTAGGCTATGTATTAATTGCCTATATCCTAGTTAGAAAATGAATAGCCTTATATCTTGATAATAATTTAATCTAAATAATTGTTAATAGTTGCCTTGATAAAAATTGTGATTAAATGGCAAAGAAAGAAAGTATATTAAAATATAGGGGTGCCCTTTGTTAGGTATGTTTGATATAATTTAAATGCGTCTTTATTAGCATTCTTACAAAATATAAGGTTGAAAAAATGGGAACATTAAAAGTGTTTAAAAAGGATGCCTGCTGGCAGAACTGTTTAGCATGCTTCTGTTGCAGGGGTGAGCTGTAAATAACCTTTCTAGTCCACAAACCTGAAGCATTTATTAAGGCCTGATTAGTGGTTTACTGCTGCTGAGCATTCCTGCTAGGGCTGTGCGCCTTCCTGCAGTCTCTTAACTTGTTTATAAAGAAGTTTGCAAAAAATACAAGTTTTGAAAAGCATGGGTACCCAAACTTGTTGGATGAACAATGTACAACTAAGAAGAAATACCCTTAGAAAACAAAAGGTGGATTTGAAGGATTCACTAATCATTTGTTGATTTCAAATTTAGGAGAGGGAGGGAGAAATTCAGGAGACTAATGATGATATAGCTGCATAATTATCATAATTTTGCTTTGTTCAATAGACAACCTATCCTGTGTTACTATACTCCATGTTGTTGTTTGCTCCGTCAAAATTATGACTCTCACATTGTTTGGTAGCTCTGAAAAATGTTGTGAGACCCTAGTTGGATAAATGCAGTAGAAACTAAAGTGTTTTCTGAGACATTTCAAAAGCTAACTTATAATATCTCAATTTAAAATAGAACTTAGTAAATGACTAAACGACTGTGCACACATCAACAGTTTTGCTTTTAAGCTAGAGCAATATTTATTAATGTAATTGCTCTGGTGGTGCTCCAAATGTCAGTGCCAGTGTGCTATGAGTCATATCGACCAGCTGAGGTTTCAGAGGTGCTGCAAAGGTGTCGGAGAATCTGGCTGGTGACTCATCTCCATCCAGGATGTCAGGAAGCCAGGTGGCTGGAGGCTCAACCGGCGTCTGTGTGGAGAATTATGTTCTCAGTGGTTCCTCCCTCCCCAGGAGCAGTGAGAATACCCATTGACCCTCTTCCTTAGTTCATTCCAGAACTGTCTGAAGAGCAGGAAGCATTCTTTCTGTAGCTGTTGGACGTTTTGTGTCAGTTTGTGATTTGGGCTTGGTAATTTTAGGATGAAAAGATCAGTGCTGACAGTGATGTGTGACTTGGCCATGGCCTTCCAGTAAAATACAGTGAAAACAGACACCATGTCTTCCTTTCTTCCCTCCTGAGGCTGGTTGGCTCTGAGGCAATCTCCTTAGATTCTGAGATGACATGTGGCATTGGATATGCCAGAAGCTAGCCAGGAATCCCAGACAATTAGAGGAGCCACTATTCTAGGCCACATTACTCACACCTGGATTTCCTCTTCATGAAAAAAAAAATCCATTTCCTAGCGATTTTGAGTGTGCTGTTAGTTGGGAACTTCTCAGTATTAACAACTCGTCACCTTTTCCTGCTTCTTTCCTTTCTTACCCTTCAGAACATGAGGAGTTAGAACTGAGAATAAATTTAAAGTCAGTGTAATGGAGGGGAGAAAAGAACAAAACAAATTTAGAGGAGAAGGTTTTCGGTATTGTGTATCAGGATTAAAATACTTCCTAGCTAGTTGCTGATATATTATGCCATTAATTCTTTTTTAAAAGATTTATTTATATTTATTTTATTTCTTTAAGTGTTTTGTCTGCATGTGTGCAGGTATACCACATGCATGCATGGTGGTATATAAACCCAGAAGAGGGTATCAGATTCCTGAGAACTAGAATTACTGATGGTTTTGAGCTGCCATGTGGATACTGGGAACTGAAACCAGGCCCTCTTGAAGAGTCACAAGTATTAAATTAACATCTAGACTCTCTCCAGCCAAGCTTGAAAGTCTCAGTTAACCTATTGATCTCATGGTTTGGCTTTGAAGATTCATTGCCCCAGAGAAGTAAAAACTAATGAAAACAATAACAAGAAATCTAAATTTTTCAATTTTTAAAAGTAATTTTATTATTTTTATTTTATGTGCACCTGAAACTGAAGTTACAGATGGTTATGAGCCTCCAATGTGAGTCCTGGAAATTGAATTCAGGTCCTCTAGTAGAATAGCCAATGCTTTTAACTGCTAAGTCGTACCTCTAACCTCATACATTTTTCCAATTTTTATGTAAAAAAAATTGTATTTGTGAAAACACACCCAAATGTAGGTTTTAAAACAGAAGTTTACATTCAATCTCTTTTCACAAAACCACTTCAAATGAAAATAAGAAAGCAAGAAGGATTTTTGAGAAAAGACTGAGTTTCGTGGCAAAGCACCATAGTGCAGATGAGCCACAGAGTGAAAAATAAAGATAATTCAGTGGTCTTTGAGGCTATAGAACTTGGCCCTCTGTTTCATTTCCATGTTTTGGAGTTACATAGACCTCTGAAGATGATAGAAGAATTGAAGGTCATGGACAAGGACAGAAATCACGTTGGGAGCTCCGCAGGGTTTCTCCTGCCTTCAGAATTACTTGGAAAAATTGAAACATTGCTCCATGCTTTCCAGAATATCCGTAGAAGGTTAGAAGGAAGTCTCAGAGAGCTGTTGGTCATTCCAGAACACTTTTTATTAGATATAGTAGGACTCTTTTTGGACGGCCAGTTCCAAAGAGACTTTATTAATTGTGAAAGCATGACCTTAGCTTAGGCTTGTTTCCAAATAACTCTTAAAACTTAAGTTAGCCTGTTTATATTAATCTACATTCTGCTACATGACTTGTTACCTATCCTCAGTGTCATATGTCTGACATCCTCTGTGTCTGGTTGGTGAATCTCCTGAGCCTTAGATTGTTTTCTAGAGTTTCTATCTCTGCCTAGAAGTCCCATCTGTCCTCTCCTGCCTAGTGATTGACCATTCAGCTCTTTATTAAGCCAATCAGAAGGTACCTTAGGCAGATGAGGTTAAACAGACACATCTGCACGCAGTGTACAAAAAGATTATCCCAAGACCTTCCTGTTTAAGTCCAATAAAAGTCTCTTTTTCTAACATCACTAAACCATATGCAATAAGAATAATTATCAGGTAAGAATTACATTTACAATGTCTAGCCCATTTTTTATTTGGCAACTTTGGAGAAAGTACTTTGTTATCTGTACTATCTCAGTGAGTTCAAAGCTTTGCACCTAAATCACTATCTATCATAACTTGTATTACCAAGTTAAAAATATCTTTTTAGACTTTAAAGCTTTTTTTTAGATAAACAGCTTAAGATTTTATGTCTCTCAACTTTTATAAACTTTACTTGTCTTTTGTGAGTTTCTTTTCTGAATTAGATAGCAAGGAATACTATAGATATACCTATCTAGTATTCAACCCCATCAGAGATCTGGGGAGGATAAAATATTGCCTGAGTAAACAGGAAGTGCAGAACAAGCAACTTTTCAAATTGTAGAAATGACAAAGACAGCTGGTTGCCTGGACAGTTTTCCAAGGTTCTTCTGTTACATTGGGGCATCCATCTTTGGCCTTTAGGCCTAGAGTATCTGACAGACTTTTCTGTGAAGCAGAACTTTTAAAGGACTGACTTACCTTGTTTTAGCAAAGTTTGCCAGTTGACTTCCTTTGTGTCCTGTTTGTGCAATTTAGATAACATACTGTCAGTAATTGAGGCAAGGACAGTTTCTTACCCAGTGACTGACTGGCTTTCTACATGGAAGTTCTTTGATGCCCATCATCTTCTCTGAAGTAGATTGGTATTGCCAGGAGCAGGTATATCTCACTCTCAAGAAAATCCTTGTGTTATTAAAGCATCTTACATGTCATATTCTGTAGATCTTTGACATGTTTGACGACCACCTATCTCTCTAAAATGTATTTTTACTTAACTTTGAAGACATACCTAACATGATTACAAGTTTCTTTGTAATAGATGACTAACTACTAACCTGAATTTCTTTATTAATTTAAACACTTTGTAATAATAACTTTTAAGGACTAGAACTTTGCATTTTAAAATGAACTGCCAACATACAATACCTTAAACAAGAGTAGAAAGATATATATCATTGTTGAAGTCCAACCTTAATGAAACCCATATGTTCCAGGATAGGAGTATAAAGATTAGAATTATTAAGCTAAAGGAACATATATATAAGAGAAATAAGAGACACAAATGTAGAGCAACATCAAGGAGGGACATTCAGTGACTCCTGAATCTGCCTCTCTTATTTTCCACATGTTTATATACTTAACTCCAAAAGGGGAGAGGGATGCAGCAGACTTCACTAACATGATATAAAGAGTAGACTTGTATTCTCTGACCTTTGGTCCAGGTGGAGTTGATTCACCTCTATACCCAAAATACTAATTAGTCACACCCTAGGTCAGACTCTCTCATTTGTAGCCACACCTGTTGTTAACAACTTCGAGAGAGGAAAAAATAAGCTCAATCTCTCTGACCTCCAGTCAAAGTGTAACAGGCTCACATCTGTGGGTCCCCACATACCATTTATTATAACAAATGTTTATTTTTGTGTCGAGTTAAAAAGTAACCAGCACACATACATTAACAGACAGAGTCTTCATGATCCAGTTGCTTCTCCACGGTCTGGCAAACAAGGCTTTACCACATTGTTATAGGACAAATCATTTTGCAAATCATGGGAATGAGGATTCCATGATAAGTATGAAGATGATGAATAGGTTTTGACAATTAATAGGTTAGAATGTAGAAGTTTAATAGTCTCCTAGGATAGCTATATAAAGTCTGTGACCAATCCCCATCTATCTCTCTACCATTGTTGTCACTCTGTGTCACCCATAACAATATACATACAAATATACATACATACATACATACATAATGCATGTTCTTAAGTAACCATAAAGAATACGTTTTCCTATGGCTTTTTCTTCTTTTCAATTTTATTTGAAAGTAATTTATTTTTATATAGTATATTCTAATTACGGTTTCCCTGCTTCCTCTCTTCCCAGTTCCTTTCTACCCACCAAACTCCATGTCTTCTTTCTCCCTTTCTTTAGAAAATAAACAGGCAATAAACAAATAAACCAGAATAAAACAAAGAAAAACATACAAAGAAAAGGAAAAGAAAAAAGAAGACAGAAACAAAAGGAAAAGCATAAAAAACACGTACAGTTGGGTGAGCAAATGCAGGTGCACACACACACATACCATAAAAACACAAAATCAGAACCACAATATACAAACAAAATACAAGACAGAAAATGCCCAAGTAAATCATTACTAGATAAAATAGCCCTCGAAATATCACAGTTTTGTTATGTGTAGGTCATCTACTGCTGGACCTGCCCTTTGTATACCAAATGAGATCCCACTGGAGAAAATTAGTATTTCCTTTGCAAGTGACCATTTGTTGGAGATAGCATCTGGGTAAGGGATGCAGGCTCATGTCTGCTTTCCTTCTCAGTACTGCACCCCCATCGAGTTTGGATATGTGAATGCTGCCTCAATCTCTGTGAGTTCATGTGTGTGTCAGTCCTATTGTGTCTAGAAGGCACGTTTTCATTGGTATCTTCCTTCCCCACTGGTTCTTGCATTCTCTAGGCTTCTCTTCTAGTTTCCTGGGGGCATGAACGTTTGTTGAAGATATCCATTTAGGACTGACTGCTCTCTTACTCTCTGTCCATTGTCCAGATGTGGGTCTCTATCTTAGTTTCCCTCTCCTGTAGCAGGAAGGTTCTTTGATGCTTGCCTGCAAGATACTTCTCTATGAATATAGAAGAATGTCGTTCAGAGTCATTTTATTGCTGGGATCCTTTAACAGAACAATAGTATTTGGTTTTAACCTAGTTCCACGGGATATCTAGTCTCAGGTTCTTAGCCACCCAAGCATGAGATAGCATGGCTCCATCTCATGGAGTCGTCCTTAAATCCACCCAGCTAGTGGTTTATTATAATTGTATCACCAGCAGATCTTGCAATCAGGTCACGGTTATAGACTGAAGAATCTGTAGCTGGCTTGGTGTTAAGCTTTCTCCTGTGGTAGCCTGCAGAGTACTTTCTAGTTACAGTGACACTGGTCAGTAAAGATGAAGGTTTAGTTAGGCACCAGATTGACTTCTTCATGTTCAGTGAGTTGTGTAGGTGATGACTTCAGTAGTAGGATCTTATCTTCAGCTTGTGGAGAGAAACCAATAGCTTTGGCAATATCCTGAGTTGCTTGGCGGTTCATTCATATTGTAAGTCCTCCATAGACATTTGCAGAATCAGTGTGCTGATTGAAAAATAAATGGTTAGAAAGAGAGATCAAATGGAAAGGGAGATTGTCATGAATGACAATAGAATGCAGAAATAACCAAAGGGTCTTGTGGAGAAACAGAAGGTGGGCAACTGAGCTAGCAACTGCCCCTGGTATTCATTCCCTGTTCTGATTGCTCAGTGGGTATCTGAGATCTGTAAAACATGGCTGTGAAAGTAGTTGCCTTAAAACTTCAGCAAAATGGAAAATACAAGAAGCCACGGTTGTAAACAATAATCAAAGTAGAAATCTCCTTTTTTCCCATCAGACATACAAGCTAGGTGAGATTCGACTAAATGCTTTTCTGGCCAGTGATTTTATTCTTAACTATTTGCAGCATATCACTTGTAGCTCAAAATACAGTTTGAGGGATAACTTACATGTAATTATAGCATATATTGATAGAACGTGAAGCAATTGCCAATATCATTTGAATTTCTCTGCTAGTTGTGACATACTTACAAAGCCAGGACCAATTCCTTGTGTGAGAATTGACGCCTTTTCAATGTTTATACCCCTAGTGCATGTTTTGTTTCACTCTTGTTCTAGCTTTCCTTTGTTAGTATTCATTAGCTCATGATAAGTAGAAATAATAAGGTGTATATTTATTGCACATTTTCAGATATTTTTGTTTTTTTTTGGTATATGTATAATGGAAAGGCCAATACTGACTTCTTAAAATTGCTGTTTGTAGGAAAAGACTTAATGCATGTTGATTCTACATCCCTCAAGCACATATTCAATGCTACCACTTCCGTTCATTAACTCCGTCACCTCATTGAATGATATCCATTTCTTTGGGTGACTGTTGAGTCAAAGATATTACCATATCCAGCCATTTCCTTAGAGGATCTTAGCCTTTATTTATCAAAATAATATTATTCTTCTATTTAAATGACTACAAATATACATGAGCCTGTCTTCAGTTTCTTAGAATGGTTTGTGGCTACATAGGAAAATTGAGCAAACATTTTAAAACTACTTCAGAATTTAAAAAGCTTGTAAGTAATATATGGCATAGATCATCTTGACAGAAAATTTTTACATGCATTGAATCGATACTCAATAAAACTGTTGTTTGATATCTATAAGGAATGATGTCAAATTCACCCTATCTTGGTGAACACAGACTAGTGTGGGGCCTTCTTTTAAAAATAGAACTGTCCCGACTAATCTGCTATCCTGGCAACAGATTTAAGAACTGTAGAGTATAAATTGGGAAGATTTTAGAAACTGAAGACAAGACAGACTTTTCTGTTCTACCATCACTAAGATACATGTGTCACTCAGCTAGAACTACAAAGAAATTTAATTTAGATTTTAACTTTTGGATACATAATTTGCAAAGGGAATTTGTCTGGCTTCAAAAATAATTCTTCAAAATTCAAACAACAGAATATTTTTTTTTATCTCAAATGGAAAACATTTGAGGATATTCTGACAATGGGCTCTGTTCTGGAAAAATATGTAAACAAACTTGGTTCTCTGATTTTCTTAATAAAATGTCAATGACAGGCACCAGACCTACAACAATATCAGAGAATCAATTTTTTCTAAACTAAAGAAACAAGTGATAATATAGATATAAAAGAACCACAAAGAACACAAAAATAGACAAAACCACAAAAAGAAAACAATCTCCCCACTGCATATCATAGTCAAACACTAAATATACAAAACAAAGAAAGAACACTGAAAAACTGCAAATTACCAAAGACAAGCCACTTATAAAGAAAAATCCATCTGAATTAGAGTTGGTTTCTCAATAGAAACTTTGCTAGCTAGAACAGCATGGGACAATGTACCACAAGTCCTTAAAAATAAATTCTTAGGAATCCACAAGGTTAACCCCAGTTAAGATTCCTAGCAGTAGTAGAGAGGGTCTGTAAAAAGGCCTTCTCCTTTAATCAGATTAGTGACTACCCTAATTGTCATCATGGAACCTACATTCAGTAACTGATGGAAGCAGATGCATTTACCCATAGCCAAGCACAGGGCTGAGCTCCTGTAGTTCAGTTGAAGAGCGGGAGGAGGGATCAGATGAAGAAAGGGTCAAGAGCACAAAGGGGAAAACCTGAGCTAGTGGGAGCTCACAGACTATGGACTGATTGCTGGGGAATCTGCATGAGACCAAACTAGACCCTCTGAATGTGGGTGACAGTTATGCAGCTTGATCTGTTATGGGTGCCCAACAGATATGGTAGTGGCACCCAGGTGTATAAACTGGCTTTTTGGAGCCCATTCCTTATCGTAGAATACCTTGCTCATCCTTGATACAGCAGGAAGGTCTTGGTCCTGCCTCAACTTGGTTTGTCAAACTTTCACTCCCAAAAGAAGTTCTTAACCCTCTTTGAGGAGTGGATGGGTGCTGGTAAGGGAGGAGGCCTGGAGGGCTCAGGCATAGGGAAGGGGTGTGGAACTGGGGGATGGCATGTAAAATGAAAAATAAATCTTTTAAATAAAAAAAAAACCACCACTGGTTGACATGCAGAGAATAAAAAACTTTGGAATTCTCAAAACAACAAAACAAACAAACAAACAAAAAAAAAACAGAAAGCAAAAACAAAAAAATAGACTAACAGTGTAATGTAACTGCCTCAACTATCTACCATACTTGAAGAAATAAAAATTTCCCAGGATATAAAAAGATTAAAAATCTCATAGCCAAAAGACCAAACCTAAAGATAAATGGGAAGCAGTGTTTTGTGCTAAAGAGAAGAATAGGCAGAACATTGCACTTCTGAAACGAAAAGACAAATGGTACTTAGTAAAACACAAAGTACCACTGAGAGACAAATTACAACAAAAATCAACAGTGCAAGGGCTGTAACCAGATTCACCTTTCAACAATAACTTTAGATATTAATGGCCTCAATTCTACAATCAAAAGGGACAGTATGACTGAATGGATCAGGAAACAAAATCCTTCTTTCTGTTGTTTACAAGAACCACGTTTTGAAGTTAGGCACTTTCTTAGACGGGAAATTTGGACAGAAGCACTCCAAGTAGATAGAAGCTGCTATCCTAATATCTGACAAACTAGACTTCAAAATAGAGCTAATCAGACAAAATATACATGGATACTTTCTAAACAAAAGAAAATGAAACTATCTGACATTGTAACTCTAAATATAAACTAGGTGATTTTAATACCTCTACTTTCACCAAGACATGTCATTATGACAAAATATAAGCAGAAGAATGTCAGAACTAATAGACATAATACATCTAAGTGACCTAATATATATTACAGATTATTTTCTTCAAACACCAAAGAATATACATTCTATCCAGCAGCATAGGGAAGTTTATCTGTTGACATTGCTTTCTGTCCTTTCTGGTCCCACAGCCATTCAGTACTCCCCCCAAAAAACACACAGAGGTTTACAGTAATTCTGAACTGGTTGGCCCATTAGCTGAGGATTCTTATTAACTCTTACATCTTAAATTAGCCCACAATTCTTGTCTGCGTTAGTCTCATGATTTGGTATCTTTTATCAGCAAGACACTCTTATTTTGCCTCCCCTGTGTCTGACTTCTTCTGTGATGGCTACAGATTCAGCCTTTCCTCTTCCCAGAATTCTCCTGTTCTGCTGCCCCATGTATACTTTCTACCTAGTCACCCCACCTATACTTCCTGCCTGGCTACTGGCCAATTTGCATTTTGTTAAAGCAATACAAGCAGCAAATCTTCACAGGGTAGAAGACCATTGTCCCACAGCTCTTATCTAAATTAGACCTGAACACAAAACAAATCTTAACAAATTCAGAAATATTGAAATAATTCAGTGTTTTCTACCTGACCATGACACAACAAAATGGAAAATTAACAACTAACAAATCTCTAGAAAGTACACAAATGCCTGATGGTTAAACATCTTATTACTAAATAATGAATGTGTCAAAGAAGAAATAAAGATACAAATAAAACTTTTCTGGAAACAAATGACTGTGAAAACATAACAAAAGAAAACCCCTGGGATACATTGGAAACAGTCCTACATGTGACATTTATAGCTCTAATGCTTATGTTAAAAAAAAATCAGAAAAAGCCCAAATAAGTGACTTAATGAAGCAAATCAGAAATTTAGAAAAACAACAAGCAAAATCTAAACCTATTAGGCAGCAAGACATAGTAAAAATTAGAGCCAAAATAGATAAAATATAAACAAAGGAAGCAATGCAAAGAGCAAACAAGCCTAAAAGATTGTTTATTGAGAAGACAAGCAAGATTGAAAGACCATTAGCCCAATTTGTCATAAGAAAGAAAGAGGTGCTCTAACCAAATCAGAAATTATTCGGGAAATATTACAAAGGATACCTAAGAAATACAGAATATTATAAGCAGATGCCTTAAAATCCCATGCTACATTAAGATGGACAATCTAAAAGAAATAAAAAAGTTATAGACCAGTCAAACTAACAAAATTCGATCAAGAAGAGAACCATCATGTAAACAGACCTACAACAAATAAAAAAAAATTGAAACAGTAAAAACACACACACACACACACACACACACACACACACACAAAACACTTCCAATTAAAAAAAAAAGTCCAGGCCTAAAAAAAAATTCACAGCAGAATTCTATCACACTTTCAAAGAAGCTCTACAGCCAATCCTTCCTAAATTATTAAAAATTGAAACAAAAGGAAAATTCTCAAATTTCTTCTTTGAAGGCCTTATCACACTGCTACCAAATCTAGATAAAGACACCAGAATGAAAGAAACATGCAGTCCACTATCTCTGATGGAAATACATTCAAATATGTGCAATGTCTGCCAATTTAGTTCTACAGAAGTCACTAGAATGAAAACTTTAGTCTGAAGAAGTTACCTATACCCAAGAGGACACAAATAATAAATAATACCAGAACAGTAAATAAAAAGATGAGAAAGAAAAAAACATGTGAAGAATAAAATAACAGAAATCAGTTAATAATTAATAAATATCAATATTTACAGTCTCAATTTCCTGCTGGAATTGGATTAGAAACAGAGCTTTATCACGCTGTTACATCCAATAAGCACACCTTACCATCAATGACAGATTGGACAAAGGCATTAAGGAAAAAAAGGATGGGAAAAGTTATCCTCAGAAAATTGATCCAAGAAGGAAGAGGGTCCAGCTACTTAATATTTGACAACAATAGATTTCAAACAAATATTAATCAGAAGATTTCTTTGAATAGTTCATAGGAAGGGACACTACAAGTATGTAGGAAAAACACACTAAACACTTACTAAAGGAAAAATCAACCAAAAGGAAATTATAATTCTAATCATTTATTAACCAAACATGAGTACTCAAATTCATAAGTGCATGCATATTGGCTCAAATACGATGAGATTGGGTGACTTTAATATCCTCCACCTGCCAATAGATTGGACAGACATTCAGAGAAATTCTGGAACCAAATAACATCACAAATCAAATGGACTCATTAGAAATCTACAGAACATTCAACCTAAATAATAATGAATACACACTATTTGCAAAAGCTCATAAATCATTCTCCAAACTTGACCACATTTAGACAAAAAAAAGCAATTCTCAACAGGTAAAAAAAAAATTATATAGCACCTGCACATTGTGTTATCACCATGACTTAAAGCTGGTTTTCTACAACAATAGAAATGGCAGGCAGCTTACAAACTCATAGAAACTGAACAAATCAATACTGAATGTAAAATGGGTCAAAGCATTAATCAAGAAAGAAATGAGAAACTATTTAGAATTGAATTAAAATGAAAATACAGCATATCTTAACCTATGTGACATAATTAAGGGAGATTTTATAGTTAAGTTCATAGCTACCTCTAAGTATCTACATAATTATTTAATAATTCTTCTTTACTAAGATTTTAAAAGCTTAAAAACCAGGATTTTTTTCCTATGAAAAATTTAGTGAATTTTTACTCAACCAGGTTATCTTATTTCTTTTATTTTAAAAAATTTAGACTTGGTGGGTGGTGGTGGCGCACACCTTTAATCCCAGCACTCAGGAGGCAGAGGCAGGAGGATCTCTGTGCGTTCGAGGCCAGCCTGGTCTACAAGAGCTAGTTCCAGGACAGGAACCAAAAAAGCTACAGAGAAACCCTGTCTTGAAAATCCAAAAAAAAAAAAAAAATTAGATTCTATCACATCTTAACTTTACGAAGAAAACTCAGAGTGTATTCATATATTGAACTACAATCGAATATTATACAATCTGTTTCCAAATGGTTTGCCACTAGCTTTCCCCCTGAATTTAAAAGAAGTAAACTCTTTTTTAAAATAAAATCTTTCTCCCTGAAATAAATCAATCTTGTCACTTTGAAAAAGCCAGAATTGCCCTGAAATAAATCAATCCTGTCAATTACAAAAAAAAAAAAAAGTCGGAAACTCTGTTTTTAGATTGTGATGCATATTGAAGGACTAACTGGTTCCATACTGAGCGTCCTGTCCAGGCAAATTAAGAACAAAGTGAGCTCATTATGATGGGAACTTCTTATGTCATATGTCAGCCATTTGGCCTTTGGATATAATGACTTCAGCAATTCTCTTGCTAAGTGCATATTCCTTACAGTCTATACACATATTCCATTTGCAGTGTTTTTTACCATCAAAGGTTTGCTAAAATCTGTTTTTTTAGAATTGGGCTACTGGCAACTAATTCCTAAGACTGTAATGAGGAGAACTGTCTAAAGACCAATGACTCCATATTTCAGCTTCAAATCCATATTGAATCTCAAGTCAAGGGTTTTAATATGTTATTTTAAATGATTTTATTATTTTATTATTTCTGAAAGAAATATGATCATTGGGAATTTGCTTTTTAAAATATGAATATGTATGGGGGGAGTTAAAAAAAGCAAACAGGAATGAGAAATTTAGTTCCATCAATTTGGTACCAGGTATGAAAGTTAGTTTGCCAGGCTTGGAAGAAAGTGACTTTAACCTCTGACCCACCTTACTGACCTGAAAATTAACTTCTTTAATTTTGAGAATTGTTAGTACCTTTTGGACTATTTACATAACATGAAAATATTCTTTATTCCAATAAGAAAATTATCCAACAAGGATAAAATCATGTGTCAAACATGATCAATGAGATATTTAAAATATATTCTAATTTATGAGGTTGGAAAGTCTTCTGTGTCTCATTGCCTTATTGCTACTTTGATAAGTAATCCTTGCATGTGTGGTGTATTTGGAATATCCACAGAGCTTAGGTAACTCATGAAGAACTAGAAGGGAGGAAGAAATCTTCCAAGGAAGGAGATGAAGTGTCAATAAGAGATACAGGGATATCTAGAATAGGAGGATTAAATGAGGAGGATCATGGGAGGACAGGATAAAATAGGAAATATGAGGACATGTAGCTAACAATAAAGGCCTTTTGAAAAGCCATATGGAAACCAACTACTCTAGAAGCTTCCTAAAATCCATAAAAATGAATTTACATGGAGTCACTATATAACGGGAAAGCCAGTGCCCTAACCAAACATCACATGCTATCAACAACCCACAGTACCAGGAATAGACAATATCCTATTGAGTCATTGGCCAAAGGAGTCCAAAAAACATTTCCACCAAACATTGTAGGCTGCTGCCAAATGCCATTGGTTATATGCCACAACCTGATGATATGTTCTATGGCTGGAGACACAACTTATTTATGTCATCGAAATTGGAGAAATTTAACTGTTGCCTAACAAGAGGCTTTAGCACTCCCAACTAGATTTCATAGTACTACAAGACGTTATACACACTAACAGAGGAGAAAATTAAATGTCAATCTTACCAGTTTACAAACTCTGCAACCTACAAATGCAACCTACCTGCAATATTTATTTTGCCGTGGTGGCACAGACATGAGAGTAATCGATCACTTCTTTCCCCCCATTGGATAAGGCTCATTCCATGATATAGAACCCATACCTGACACTGTTTATGAGGTCAAAGATCAGAGACTAAACAGGTCATGGGCCAAATGGGAAACCTACTATATCATTTAGTTAAAAATCATAGCAATAAAATTAATTCCAACAACATATTGCTGTATCCATAGATCAATGCCCAGTTTAAGCCATGGAAGCTTTTTCTTGCAGTGTGTTAGAATTAATAGAGACCCAAACTGGGCAATGTGTAGAGAATGGGAGACCTTGGGGCATTCAGTCCTAAATGGCATCTTTGTCAAGTTCCTTCCCTTCCAGGCTCAGGAATCTCTGCAGAAGGTAAGGTGTAAAGATTGTAAGAGCCAGAAGTGATGGATGACTCCAAGGAAACAGTGTTCTCCAGACACAACAGAACGGATACATAAGAAGTCACAGAGATTGTTCCTGAATGCACAAGGGCCCTACAAAAATAAACCAGACAAAATTTCCAACATGGAGAAAGGGAACTGGACCCAAATTTCTGCCATCAGTCAAACATTTATTTGTTGTTGATAGCTTCTAAGAGAGGTAAAAAAATCAGCCTTCTTTGGTGAAGTCACTCTGAATATACCAACCGTACCCCAGGCTGCCTCACACTAAGGTGTAGTTGATCCACACAAAATAAACTCTATTTTGTGTATGTGTGTTTCTTATGTTTATGTAGCTTCTTTGTCTTTATTGTTTTTCTTGTGTTTTCTCTAGAGATTTATTTTGAGAAAGAGAGAAAGAACACCAAGTTTGGTAGGTAGAGAGATGGGGAGATCTGGAGAAACTTGGGGGAAGGAAAAAGATTCCGATAAAAATATATTGTATTTATAAAATAATTTAAAATGTAGTAATTTTTGCTTGGAAAATGAGGAACATAGCCAATAAGGACATTTTGTCAGATATGTACATCACAGAAAGAATGAAGAATAAAATAGCCACACAGTTATAAAGTGGAGGAAAACAAGTACTTCCATTTTGTCAGATTTGATTTTGTCCAACGACCGCAGTAAGAGACAGTGATGAGTGATGGAATTTAGGTCATCTTAGACGTCTGAGATGCTGACATGCCTGTTCACTTAACAGTTTAAGAAGCAGAGAATCCAGAGCAGCTCTGAGTCAGGACTGGTACCCTATATGGGCTTCCTTAACTCCTGAGATGTGAGGACTGCATCTGTGAGAACTAACCAGTTAGGGGAGTAAGCCAGGTTTAAAACAAAAGAACCTTTTATGCTTAACTATATAAGAACCAAAACACAAGGGGCAACATTGTTGCTACGGAAGGCCCAGTAACGCTGGCAGAAACCCTGGTCAAGTCATTCTTGCTGATTTGGCTGCACATTGCTTCTCATAGGCGGGCTGTGAAAACTAATACGCTAAGAGTGAGAAAAGCTCCACTCAACTGCCAAATTGTTTCTTGTAGGAGAGAAAGAGTTCTGCGTTGTTTCAAGGGGTTCCATGTGACCTTTAAAAGATGAATATCACCATTATCTGGCACAGTGCAAGCACTCGGTAACTGCTGGCTTCTACTTCATATATACATACACATTCATATACCGAGCCATCCACCGCGGCCATGCATCATTTTCTAAAGTGCATCTGCAGCATTGAACTTTCACCTCAGACTCCCTGGAAAGGGAATTAGAGTATAACTCAAGACCGTCTACTTCTCCAAAACGCTAGATTTCTTAAATTTAGAGGAGAAAACCAATGCTTTTGTATCAAAGCCATTATATGTTATAAAATCTGTTATTCTGGGCTTCTGATGAAGCAATTATTTTGGCAAAAATGTGAGTGTTGCACACTGGGGAATGGTAAATGTAAAAGAATGAATTTGAGTAATTTATAGAGAATGTAATGATAAAGGAGTCATGTGAGATCCACCTACACCTCCAGGAGCACTGCCTTCTGAGTCACCATGACGGAATATGGGTGAGGACAAATCCTGAATGCACCAAACCTCTACTTCCAAGCAGCTCAGCAATGATAATCTCATATTTGTTATGCTTTTTCTAATAATACATCAAACTCATTCGCTGCATTAAATTTTGGCCTTAGTATCAAGGAACTTTTTATGCAAATTAAATATTAATTATATTACTATTCCATCTATATTTCCTGGTAAATTCCCCACGTAGGATAGGCTTCTTTTTTTCTACCTCAATAGCCACATTTGAATTGCTCTATACAACTGGGTATAAAGTGGGTTATGAAATGGGATCCAGTATAGAGTTTGCTGGAATAGGAGGCAAGATTTTAAACTTTTTTTTTTTTACTCTGTTCACCAAACGATTCTTCAGAACTCAGATATTAAGATTCCCCCACCCCACAAGTCATGAAAAAGGGCATTTCCTTACAATTATTGTGAACTTACAACATAGCTAGAGGAAAGCTTCTTTGGGGGTGTTTCTGAAGGTCATTTCAGGATCTGTGACACACTAGACAAAGAGATAATTTTATTCTGCATACATGGTCCTCATAAATGGAGATGTTGAAAGAGTTGATAAACACACACTTTCAAGCTTGCTTAAGGATAATTGAGGAAATGTAGTTCTGCATATTTCCAAATGAACTCTATTTTCCAAATACCCACAAAGAAAGGGGGTTAACCCAAGGATAGATTTCAGCTCAGCATCTGTAACCATATGGTATAAATGCCTTATTGTCAGAGAGGACAAGAAAGACCTAGAAAATCAATCTATGTGCCCTTCTACTGTGTGTGTTGGGGAGAGTCCATATATGTTCTCTATGTGTGTGTATGTGTTTGCATGTGTAGGTCAGGGGAGATTGACCTGTGTCCTGCTCTATACATTATCCTCGTGGCAGAATCTTTCACTGAGTGGAGAGTGCTGTATTGGGGTCTAGGCATGAAAACAGCAAGTCCAGCAACTGCTTGTTCCTGTTTTCCACAGAACTTGAATTAAGGACACATGAGGCCATACCCAGCTTAGTTCTGGATATCTGAGCTCAGGCCTTCATGCTTGTGTAACAGCCTTTCTTACCCACTGAGTAACTGCCTCACACCAAATTGCATTTTTGTAAAAGGGAATTACTGTGAAGATTATGCCTGAATTTCATGTTTGTAATTCTATTCTTTTTTCTCTTGAAATTTCTGAACAACTTAGTTCACCTGGTCAAACATTTCAGGTATTGGGCCATTTTTATTTTATAAAGTTGTTTAATATTAGATCATGCTTTTCATCTGGTAGTGGCGCACACCTTAATCCTAGCACTCGGTAGGCAGAGACAGGCAGATCTCTCTGACTTTGAGGCCAGCCTGGTATACATGAACTAGTTTCAGGTCAGGTTCCAAAGCTACAGAGAAAACCTGTCTCAAAAAATCAATAAAAGAAAAAGAAATATAACATTTTAATTTAAACAATCCAGCTGTTAGCAAATTTCTCATGTCTTTATTCTTTTGTAAACTTCCTTTCATTTTAAATGTGAATGTGTAAACCATATGAAGATGCTCCCGTGAGGTATTTTAAAGGAAAATGGTGCATCCTAATTCACTATATCATTCACACACAGCAACAATTTAGCTGCATAGTTTGGCTTTCAAGATTAAATTATATCAGCCATTTAATTCATTGCATATAATTTCTAGAAAATCAAACTTGAGGTCACGTCTTCCTAACACTACTAATTCTTTTTTTCCTGCTTGACTTCAGATTATAAAGTTTCTTATGTCTTCCCCTTTTGAAGAAACTATTTCCAATGGTGGAGGTACATGAGGGGATGAAGGGCTCTGATATAGGAATCCCGTCTCTGTGTACTGATGCTTTTATGAAAATACCTATTATTCAATTTAAATACACCCAAAATGCATGAAGAGAAATGAAATCAAACTGTCAGGAAGCTCAATTTTGAAGTGACATTACAGACAGAATTTTTGAAAATATTTTGTCATCTACACAGATTACTTCCATGTATCATTAGGATATTAATTGCCTTTTAAACCTTTCCCATTCAATGTATTTCTTAGGTCTGATGAAAACAAGATCAAGAGTATTCTTGATGCTAGAGAATTTGGAACAAGTAAATAATTTAAACAGTGACTAGAAGGTGTTCAAATATGTACTCACTGGCTAAATTTAAAGACAGTGTGGCCTTGAATTCGGTTTGCCAGTATTTTATTGAGAATTTTTGCGTCGATATTCATGAGTGAGATAGGCCTGTAATTCTCTTTCTTGGTTGGGTCTTTCTGTGGTTTTGGTATCAGGGTAACTGTAGCTTCATAAAAGGAATTTGGCAATGACTTTTCTGTTTCTATATTGTGAAATACGTTAAGGAGTATAGGTATTAGCTCTT
>NW_026067959.1:7782887-7836833 GCF_014885135.2 Alexandromys fortis | reverse complement strand
AATAAATAAATAAAAATTAAAATTTAAAAAAAAAAATAAAGACAGTGTGGCGAAGTACTGATGACTGACCAAAACAGTTTTATGTGCATGTGCACAAACTCATGCACTTTCTTTACACACACACACTCACACACACACACACACACACACACACACACACACACCATATATACATACCACATACACACAAACTTTTTTTCAGTCATCAATGTGTCTGGGCTTCAAAGATCATTAGGGAACATGAGACAGAAAGACTGTAAGAGACAGAGGCTGTTGACTTCAATGACAGAGCAAAGTAGTTGCATGTACAAATTCATAGCAGCTAAGACAGCATGTAGCAGATCTGCGCAGGCTCAGGTCAGACAAAATTCCAGCATAAAAGGGGGATAAAAATGCATTATACAAAGTTCACAAGGAACTAAAAAATAATTTTAAAATTAAACAAATCAAATACAATCTCTACCCTTAATAAAAATTACATGAGTTTGTTTATTCTTCTTAACCATCTTCTATAGTCTGTGTTTCTACTCACCTTCCACAGTGAAGTATCTTTCCTATGGTTTTGAGTCCTTGAGTTGGGGTATGTTTTAGAGGTTAAATTATTCAATGTTTGTCCTCCACTCATTTGCCAAGCATAACGTGCTCATTTTCTGCAATAGCAGCAAGTATTCATAGCCATTAAAAAAAATCTCTCCAGGTCCAAAATAAGAAATTCTTTAAAAGATTTGTATATGGCGGTCTACTTCGGAGAACTGGCACTTAGCTTGTGCAGCTTTCAGCCTAGTAACATGAAATGGTAGTTCATGAATATGTACCAAATTGAATAGATGGGCATTAGTCAGTATAGCTTTGTGTGGTTGTGATTATTACCAAGATTTGATACCTAAACTAATTATTGGTATTTCACAAACTATGACAAGATAAATGGTTGTCTTCTGGAAGGAGTAGTTAGAGAATCACACTATTAAATCGCCCAATTTTCCAATTGTCAATTGTTAAATTACCTAATATATTTTGTCCGTGGTATTTTGTTTTCCTCAAAGAAACAAATAAACAAAGGAACTCTTTTATCTCAGACATCATGGGGTAAAGCCTCCCGCCCAGCAATGTCTCTGCATGGCTTCTGACTGGCATTAAATCACCATTAAGCATTGAAAAAGCAAGCTGCTTTGTTTGTAGACATTTATTGTGCTAGGACAATTTAATTGCAGGATAAAAACCTTGCTCTCTCACTTTGATGCCTGTGGTAACCTTGAACTTGATTACTTGTGTTAACAAAAATTAAAGTACTGGGTGGATAGTTTAACCGTAACTCAGCATGAAACCTAATAAAAATGTAGTTATCATTTGTTATTGCCAGTTAAGTATTTACCAGGAACAAAAAGCTCTATAGGGAGGATATTGCAAGAGAAAAGCT
The DNA here is from genome assembly GCF_014885135.2 of Alexandromys fortis. NCBI lineage: Eukaryota > Metazoa > Chordata > Mammalia > Rodentia > Cricetidae > Alexandromys > Alexandromys fortis. The sequence goes on along the minus strand of NW_026067959.1, from coordinate 7,835,416 downwards.
TTCTTTTAGAAAATGACACAGATACACGATGTGATGACACATACTCCAACTAGAGAGCCGTTCACTCTCAGTATCTGAAAACTGAGAAAGCATATTGAGAAATAAAGCCAACTGTCTGCTATTCAGACTACTATCCAAATACTTCTATTACTGTTTTGCACTTTTGCTGAGTTTGTCCTTTGACAATTTCATACAGGTAATGTGTATACTCTTATTAAAACCCCTTCCTGTTCCCCCTAATATCCCTAGTACCTCCTCTTCCCTACATGCACTCTGCCCATATTCACAATTGTGTGGCTGTATTGTTTTCTTTCCTTTTCTTTTTCTTTTGTTTTGTGGAGACTGACTGAGTTTAACCAGGATTATCTATGTGACCCCTGGTTTGTTGCAGTCCACTCAGCAGCTAATACACAGTGGGAGACAATGCTTTTCTCCCAGAACTCACCAGTAGCTAACAGTTGAGAAAGCAGTGGTAGGTCTGGGTAAGCTCCGCCTCAATTTATAAAGACTGACATTAGGTGCATTTGTACATAGTTCCATCGTAGTTGGCCACAGATGTGAGGTCATATACAGAAAACATTTCACACCTCTACTCCCAGCTCTTGGATCTTTTTTTTCTTTTTTTTTTTTTTTTTATTAAAAATTTCCACCTTCTCCCCTCCTCCCCTTTTCCTCCCCCTCCCCTCCCCCCCTCCCTCTCCAGTCCAAAGAGCAGTCAGGGTTCCCTGCCTTGTGGGAAGTCCAAGGTCCTCCCCCCTCTATCCAGGTCCAGGAAAGTGAGCATCCAAACAGACTAAGCTCCCACAAAGCCGGTACATGCAATAGAATCAAAACCCACTGAGACGGCAGGGCTGATCTAATGGGAGCTCGCCAAGGCCAGCTGGACTGGTACTGATGGAGCATGTCATCAAACCGGACTGAGAAGCCAAAGACAACAGCTCTTGGATCTTGTATTCTTTCCGCGCCCTCTTCCACGAGAATCCCGAGTCTCTCAGAGTGAGTGGTGTTACGTTTCCTGTTTTGTTGCTGAGCAACCAACTGTCACTTATTCTTGGAACCAGGAGCAACCATGTGTCTTTGCCGTCTTTGCCGTCACTGCCAATCATTACAAAAGGAGACTTTTCTAATTACAGCTGGGGGTAGCATTTTTTTCTGTGGGTATAAACAAATTCTTAGAAGATGGCTTCCTGTTAGAGAAACAAGAGTATTAATATCACCCCAAAGCTTAATACCTCATCATCCGTGGGACTTTAACCAGGTTTACAGTACTAGGTATAGATTTCCCTTTGTGTAATGGACTGCAAATGGAACCAGAAAGGAACTGACTACTCTTATTACATTTGGGCAACTCTTGTAGAGGCGTGCTTGTCTTGACTTTAAATAGCAGGGTTTGCAGCAGGGTAAGACAGTTGTTTTTTCTATCTTGGCAGCTTGCATAGCATCTTTTGACACTATGTATGCTAACCTGTTGGAAGGAAACTCAAGCTTGATTCTAGCTTGGTTTCCCTGCAACTTATAACTGAAGTGTGTGCTTTCTTGAGAAAGTGGAGCTTATCAAATAACTCTGGTGAAAAACTGAGAAAAGTCGCAGAATCTGTGTTAGTTTCGGAGTTCTGCCTCCTTCGCCAAAGAGATTTGTCATATCTGGCACCGGAGGTTTGGTTTAATAACACTTAACTTACAGAGCAGCACGGTATAGTCCTGCGGAATAGTCTCTTCAAGCTTTTTCTTTTATTTTTATCTTGTATTTTTAAATTTGCTTACAATGTAGCCAATTTCCATATGGCTTCTCTATGTGTAATATTTTCTCTATACAGCTATTACTCAATGGCCACCTAGGTTGATTCTGTTTCCTAGATATTGTGATTAGAGACCCAATAAAGATTGGCGATCAAGGATCTTTGAAGTAGAATATAGGATCCTTTGGGTATATAACCAGGTGTGGTACAGCTGGGTCAAATAGTAGTTCTAGTTTTAGGTTTTTGAGGAATCTCCACATTGATGTCTTTAGTGGTTGCATTGGTTTGGACTCCAGCAGTGAACATCCCAGCTCATATCTTTTCTCAATTAATGTTTTGATGATGGGAATTCTGACTGGAATGAGATGGATTCTCAGTGTAGTTTTAATCTGCATTTCTCTGGTGGTTAATGATGTTTAACAGTTTTTAAAGTGTTTACTGTCCATTTGTATTCCTTTATGTTGGGAAATCTCCATTAGGATGAATGGCCCATAGTTTGATTGTTTTTTTTTTTTTGATATTTAGTTTTATAAGTTTTGTATTAGATTGTAATTCTCTGTCAGAGGTATAGCAAAGATTTTCCTCAATTCTGGGGGTTTCCTCTTCACTCCACCGATTCTTTGCTGTACAGAAAGAATTTTAACTTTATAACTGATTTGTCGGTTTTTAGTCTTATTTCCCAAGCTGCCAGAGTCTAATTCAGAATATCTCCACTTGTGCCTGTGTGTTGAAATACATTCCATAGTTTTTCCTTTAGCAATTTCAAAGTATCTAGTCTTATGTTGAGTTCTTTGATCAGTTTGGAGTTGATTTTTATATATGGAATGATAAAGTTCTAGCTTCATTGTGCTATGTTCTGATATCTAGTTTCCCTTAGCATGGTTTATTAAAGACACTGTCTTCTTTCATTTTGTATTTTTTTTAGCATTTTTGTAAAAAAGAAACAGGTATCGTTAATGTATGGATTTTCTCTGGGTCCTTCATTGTAGCCAAATATTCTGTGGGTTTTCTGTTCATTTCATGCTGTTTTTAATACTACGTATTTTTATTGTAACTTGAAATTCCGGAAGCATTCATTTTGTGCAGGATTACTATGAACAACCCCAGCCTTTTGTGTTTTCAAACAAACTTTGAGATCGCTATTTCCATGTCTGTAAAGATTGACCTTGGGAATCAGATTGAAACCATATGTAATTTGTAGATTACTTCAGTAGGATTTTTATTTTCAAAGTATTAATTCTTCTGAACAATGAGCATTGGAGGTCTTTTCACATCATAGCGTCTTATGCAATTTCTTCAGTGTTTAACACTTTAATTGTAGAGAAAATTTGCTTCCTTGATTAGGTTTATTTCTTCATATGTGTTATTTCTTGAATTCTTCTTCATCATGTTTTTCATTGGTATGCAGGAAAGCTATTGATTTTGTGTGTTAATATTGTAAACTGCCACTTAACCAAATATGTCAGGTATTTTTGGTGGAATCTGTAGAATCTTTGTCAGTTGTACATATTGTCTGAAAACAAGGATACTTTGACTTTTTATTTTCTGATTTGTATTCATTTTATTACCTTCTATTGTCTTGTTCCTTATTTTCCTGAAACATTTTGAGATTTTTGGTGTGTGTAAGTTTTCTTTTATATCTCTGTAGAGTTGAGTTTCATGTTTATATTCCCACTATTCTCACTATAAAAGTTTTGAAAATATTTAATATTTGCTATTCCAGAATGTGACCCCCTAGAACTCCTGTATTTAATTTTAAACCTCAAGTTGATAGTATAAGTGGGGGCATATAAGTCAGGATGTGAACCTTCATGAAAAAATTTTATAACCTAATAACCTTATAAAAGAGGCCCAAGGGGGCTTGCTTGCTTTTGTTCACATGTGAGAACAGTGAGAATATGGTTGCCCATAAACTAGTAAATAAAACCTCAACAAATATTGAATTCATAAGTGTTTTGATTTGTATTACATAACCTTAAGAGCCAGGAGAAATAAATTCCGGTTGATGATAAGACCAACAGTCCTTAAGTAGATGATTCTACTGTGATAGCCTAATCAAATTGAGACACGGTTACCTCTGTTTCGCAATCCCTTTTCTTCTTTCTCATTTTATTGATTCTTTGAAAATGTCACACAATGTAATTGATCACATCCACCCCTCAAACTCTTAGAGCCACCTCCTTTCCCCTACTCACCCAACTTTGTGTTCTCTCTCTCTCTCTCTCTCTCTCTCTCTCTCTCTCTCTCTCTCTCTCTCTTTGGTTGATGATAATCTGTATTTTTGGCTGTTGTCTTTTATTGGATCACAGGCAATGCACCAGAGACTTAACACTTACAAAGAAACAAACAATAGCCAAAGAAAACCAAACCAAACAAAACATCATTCATGTGCTGGCAGCTATTGACTGCCAATAGCTCTTTAGCTTGGGGGTGAGACATTTTTGCCAGTGGGGAGAAAGAAATAAATCAGCATGAAGTAGTGATGGGAGGGCAGTGTAGAGGAGAGAATATGGGGAGCAATAATTAACATTAAAATGTTCAAAAAAGGTCATGGAAACCCACACTTGTAGAAGCTTCATAAAATACATAAAGGCACGCATATAAGAGGAGGCAAAATTAAGTTACCCTACAAAAGGCAACAGTGCCCCTACTAGATAGACACCACAGGCCAACAAAGCCTAGTGCTAGCATTTGTATATTACCTCTTTGTGAGTTCTTGGCCAGTGAAGTATCATAGACTTCCCAAAACATTGCAAATTATTGTAAATACTCTTGATTACCCTCCAGAATATGATGGTAAGATCCTATTGACCCCACATAGTTGAGCCAAGAACATGGTGAAATTAGGCTGGTACTCAACTGGAAACTTCACTACCACCAGCTTTCACAGTGCTGGAAGGTACATGCTGATTACAAAAGTAATCACTAATCTTACCTAGCTGTGAACCCTAGGAGCTACAACAAGTGGCCTGGCAAGAAATGCCAATTGATGTGATGGGGTATAGATGTTAGAGGAATACCAGAGACTCTTTGGTGGGAGTTAAGGAGTACTTCACAAGTTGAAACCCCAAACTGGACCTGATATTGAAACTGAAAACCTGCTGCTAGACAGACCACAGCCCTAGGTAAGAACTTACTACTCTTACTTTGCTAAAGGGTACTAAACCAACACCTAATAACTTACCATTACACCCATATTATAGTGCATGCATCTCTCAACTTTCATTAGAGAACTTTTAACAGTCTGTGCACACAGATGGTGCACAGAAAAAAAAGACAGTCTCAGTATTCAATTATAAACAGANATATATCACACCATTCCCAAAATTGAGTCCAAAATTGAGTCATCATTGTGGAATATGTGCAGTAAAGACTGAAGAAAAGAGAGGAAGTATATTGATATAGGTAAATCATTTTATTCTGGACACAGGAAGACAGTTGCACATGTAAGTTCATACTAGTACAGGCTCTGACTTAAAGAAGATTTAACAGCTTCAGTCTATCCAAAATTGACATTTCTTTTTCAAAATACTACAATGAAGAGTAAGTACAGATCTAGTGATATATTTGAAATAATTTTTAAAATTCCTGATTAAACTTAAGAAGTTTGCATCCTATGATATATTTGAAATTATTGTAGACATTGTTGTAAAGTTTTGTTTAAAAGCTCAGTGCCCTAACTGTTGCTGGTCAAATCATGTCCTTCAACATCATTACCAAAAACATAGAAATTTAACATCAGATCATTCGTGAGTGGCATCTGATTTGAAAACGAGTTCTTTTTAGATGTAATGAAGACTTAGAAGGACGCTAATCACATTGCAGTATGAAAAGTATGTTAAGAAGTCATCAGACACAAAGAGAAAAGCCCCTTGCAAAGGTGGATCAGGAATTAGCTATGTTGCCACAAAGAACTTTCTGGAACAATTAGGAGTGGGAAAGGGCAAAGGAACAGGAAGACTGCACAGAGAGCATAGCCTTGCAAATACCTTGGTTTGCACTTGCAGCCTGTGGGGTTGAGAGAAGATAAATCTCTGCCGCCCTATGCCACTTGTTATTGCAACCCCAGGGCACTGAAAAAAAAAAAACTTTCCACCTAGGTCTTCAGATCCTCTTCTGCACAAAAAGTCACATCCTGTGTCCTCAGAACAGTCATTACACAGCAAATGTTTTTGGCAGTCACCCTTCTTCTTTCTGATTTTTTCCTATGTAGTTGGGAGGGTGGTGAGGCTTGAAGGATTCTGAAATAATTCTGTTTTTATTTAAATTCTCACAAGATATTCCTTTGCACATGGAACTGATAATTGCCTACTATTCTTAGTATATGGTTTTAGGCAAAACTGTGAGTTAAGGGGGGATTTTCATTTAACATTCCATTAAATATACATATATTCCTACAAGTCAGGTTGTATGCTGATGTATTCATGTAAAATGTGAGAAAGACATGGGTAAAATATAACATATAGATGCTGAACTTATGGAAATGAATGGAAAAACCTGCTTCTATCAAAGTGAAATTCTTTTAAAATAAGAATGCTGAGGGAATCCTGGCATACTCACAGCTATAACCGGATTGTCTTTTTTTTTGTTTTGAATAGCTTAAAGAGCAGTGGAAAAATTAATGAGTAACCCAGACCAAAGTAAATTCCCATCTCTAGGCCACTGTTTACTATCTTATCAATTTATTCTCTGGGAGTATCCCTGGAACCTTTTAGTGCCAAACATCAGATGCTCATGGAGCTTCCTCCTTCATCCTGACATCTGTTACAGCACTTTGCATTTCTTATGAGCTCACCTGGATGAGTTTCAAGTCACCTGAGCGTATGATTCTAAGGGGCAGGACCATGCTGAAGTCATTTGACATTTTATTGACCAAGATGTTTAGCAACTTTAAAACTGTCTTAAAATTTTAATGGCTGAAGAAACAGTGACACTTTTTTTCTAATTCATTGCTTTCATTTGGAAATTAAGAATGTTAAAGTCTTCTCATGTTCACTCTAACCCAATGAATTTGGATATTTAAAAAAATCTGTATTCTCATGATTAGGAAATATTATCAGATCTTGAGTCCGTAATTTATTTTACAGCTTTTACTCCCCTTAAGTGTCAAAATTCTGTTGATGATTTCCAAGAGAACTTTTGAGATGAAAGCTACATGGAGACATTGCCTTTTGCCATATATTTTGATTTGTTTATTTATCGATTTTAATTTACACTATGACTTTTGTATGCTATTAGCAAGTCAAATATATCTTGAGTTTTCCTGTTATTTCAGGGATTTGGAAAGCTAATTTTCTTTAATCTAGTAAAGAAAGTTCTTTTATGTGAAGTTTGATTAAGAACACAAAACATTTCTAAAACAACACTGGTTTTCAAATAGACATGAAATGTTTTCTTACTTCACTTGATCCTAACAACAGGCTGAGAGTGATTCAATATACTCCATCAAGTATCGTGGCTTTCAGGGAAATCGGTATGAAACTATAGATGAGGATGAAGACAATGGTGGCCATGTTGACTAGCAAGACAAGGAGAACGTTGATTGAAAAGCATCACAACACCTCCAACTGCTCTTTAGATTGCATATTTATTGGAAGAATTTTAAGAAAAGCAACAACCGCAAGTCAAAACATTGGCATCTATTTGACTGAGTTTGTTACCTTACCTCAAAATTAATAATAATAATATTATGCATTAAGTACTTTTTAGAAGTTTATGAGGAGATAGTATTCTTATTGTCACCGCCATTGCTGGTGTCATTTTGATTGTATTTCCTGGAGCAATGAATATCGCCATTTGCTACTATGATTTCCTGCTTATCTGCCTCCCAAAAGCTGTGTGATGAGAAGCACATTGCTCAAGGCCAAGACAGAAAGCAGAAGATGACATTAAGAGCACAGCGAGAATTTACTTTACAGTGCTCTGTCTGGGCTGGAAGCGACACATAGTTCTACTGGCATATGTCTCTGCAGTGACTTTAACGCTGCTGCAACCCCTTGGAAACAATCTTGGAGCAAATGCTTATCTAAAATTGGAATCATTTGGCAAAATCAGCTTTTGTCAAAGGCTCTTGCTCCTATTGTGTATATGTTTTTGAGTATTTCACTCAGCTCGAAGAAGGGAAGAAAATAATGACAACATTGTATTCTGCTTTAAATGAGCCTTCTGTCTGCAAATTTTGAAGTAGATCATTTTGTAATTTTCAGTTTTCTTCAAGTGAAATTCAGAATATTTTGCAATGAGCTTACTTGATGAATGGCTGCCAGGATTATAAATCTCACCTGAGAAAAGCATCCACATGTTTTATCCACCCTCCAGCAATCTGCATTCTTATTAAGACTTAATCACATTGCCAAGGGACATACATTCATATGAACAGTATTCAAGTGGCATTCTCTTACATATTCAAGATTAAGCAACACTATATGATCCTGAATTTGTAATTTAGCTTATTGCTCTCTATAATCTTATTATTAATTGTATTATAAAAAGTCATAATAGTCCAGGAGGTAGCCATTATTCATGCATGAATACACTTAAGACTATTCTAACTTATTTGTAATTGTCCAAGTCCAGATGACACATTTCAGTTTTTCAGGAACCATTAGCAAATATAAAAATGCTGCCTATTCCAGGAAGTGCCATCAGATAATGGTAGCATGAATGGTTGTTTTCTAGAATATGATCCAAGAGCAAGACTGACAAATAGTAACATCAGTAGAAACAACCTGTAATGAAGGTTGAGTCTCTGGGATTGCTTTGTGATAATGGTATTAAAATCACAATTGAGCATGCCTCTGCAGCCTGTGCATAAGAAAACTGAGAACCATAAGTAGTAGAATCAGGTACTTCAATATATTTTAGGATGGAAAAATCGATTCGAATCTAGCATAATTCAATAAACCTCACACTTTTGTTAGTTTGGGACATACGTTAGAAAAAAATCCAAAGGTAGCTTTTATTAAATAAAAATTGGGTTATTGTAATAAACTTACAATTAAATTTATTACTCAGATAGGTTAGTATAGTCATTCAAACTTTTGCCCACTCCCAAAATCTGTAAGATATTTTGACCTCATTTCTCACATAAGTTTTGCTATCAGAGAAAATTCTTTCTCATAATCACTAGAAGTGACCTGTTATAATCTAAACTAGATGATACTTATCTAAGCACACATTTATTCCTACTGGTTTACTTCTATTTGAGTTTTTAACTTTGGCAAACTGCATTTTACCTAAGACACAGAAAATCCTAAAGTTCGAGAAATTCTTGTTCTTTTTGTGTTTGTGTGTGCGGGTTTCATTTTTATTGGAATGTGAATCTTCGCTTCCATTTTACCCTCCAAGATGATAATACTTCTCCTATTTACACAAATGTCTTGTAATTCTAAATCCTGTCTTGTGAACAGAATCTCTTGTCTGGGGCTAGATTTCTGAAGATAGGTGATGGCTTCCTGTACATTTCTGGTTTTGATGAATTTTGTTCAATCTTCTGTTTGGAGCTCACAACTCCCTTCTACCCTTCCTTGTGACTGTGCACATGTATAGCCAGTGGCACATTATTAAGAGAAGTATCTGCATGATACCCTAAGCATTGCCATGCCATTAATTGAGCAGGGATTAGTTAACCAGACTTTTAAGTTGATTCAGTGAAAGTCAACTGTTAGGTTTGAATGGACTAGCGTAACCATTTTGTTGCATTGTCTCACTAGTCAACACTGATTAACTGAGCTTCATCCTTGACCTATAAAGACATGAATCCCTTTTATCAGTTTCTGGCTTTTATAGTTTTGAAGTTATTTTTTAAACTAAATATATATGATGTTTTAATTTAGTCAATTATTTCTGAGAATAAAATTCCCTCTTTCCTGTTTTAAAAATGTCTAGTTCTGGATTTTTTTGCAACCAATGTATACTTATTATTTTAAAAAAAATAGAAAGGAAATTAAATTGGTGTACCACTTTATTGCTATTATTTCTAGAATTTAACTTTGAGAGTAATTTTTCAAGTTTAAACGTCTCACAATTATAGCTACTCTAGGGCAATCCTTTAGGGGATTTCTTCTTCCAATCAATGATTCATCTACAAAAGGTGTTCCCTGGAGGTGAAGAGCAGCCTTGTCTCCCAGATCTTATTTTCTTCCGCATTGAATAAACATTTGCATAGAAGCAAAACTTCTGGATTTTTAATTCATTGGGTCTTCTAAAACAAATTAGAGAAGATATACATTTCTTTAAATCCATTTGACGTTTACCAGCAGCCTTGCTCATTTGGAGTAGGATTCTTCAACCAAAGAAGACACGTCGTTGTATTAATAAGAATAATTGAGAGTGACTAAAAATGTTTTCCTACTGTCCTTCTCTTGGAAAACCAACCAACCAACCAACCAACAAAAACATGGATAGGTGCTCCAGCTGGGGAGGGAGACAAAGGCCAATACATAAGAAGAAAGGAGGAAAGGACATTTAATAAGCGGTCATGGAACTTTAATTTATGTTTACCTAAATCAAATATGAAACATACATATATGCATAAATACACACATACATATATTACATATTACATATCATAAAAATAAAATATATGTTTAATATCATATATTAAATTAATATTTATATATTAAAGGAAGTTATACAACATGTCAACAGTGCCAACAATGCTTCCTAAAGAACCGTAGGCTAACAAAACCCCTAGTACCAGCCACAAGAAATCATTCGAATGATTGGTAAATGTGGTCCAAGTGATTCCCAGTACAACGTAGACTATGGCTGTTGCCCTTGGTTGCCTCTCAGAAGTTGAAAGTGAACCTCTGTGGCTACTGACACTGACCACTTAAGGACACAGGATTCAGATGACTGGAACTGGATGTAACCAGAAAGCCTCCTTGCTGAGGTCAAGTATCCATGGTACCAGAAAATACTGCATAAGGTACCAAAGGAGGGAAGCAATCCTCTTACCTGGATGTGTTGTCTATGAACTACAACGACCATCACAGTAAGAGGTCCATAAATGCACTAAGTGGCACTCATCTGCTGCAGGTAACCAACAACTCTCTATTCAGAGTTAACTTCCACTCGGGAAACCATGCCTGTTACTGTAAGCCTAGACAGTTTCCCAGGGCTAGTGAGGTCCCATGTCCTCATTTTAGAAGAATATCTCCTACTGTGACATTGGTAGACAAGCATAATTCCTAACTGCATTCAAAATCTTATCCTTATTCCGAAAGAGAAGTGCAGCTATCGCCCCTCATCAGAGCGACTTCTCTTTAAGCAAACAGAGACTGCTGCAGAAAACCACCGGACATAATTCGAGGTCAAAGCACTGTGAGGACCCCAGCCCCAAATGATGCATCTGTATCACAGATCTGCATGTATAGCTCAGTCAACATCTGGGAAGAAAGAGAGGAAAGATTGTAAGAACCAGAATAACTCCTGTGAATCAGTCTGACAAAAATGGCTGCATGTACCAGATCTGAGCAATAGCAATATCAATAGACCTGATAACACAACTGGAAAGGAGCCACAGGCAATGACTGCTAAGAGAGGGAGAGTTAGCCTCTTCTAGAGACAATCCTTCCAATTGAATATCCAATGCAAAGTGGTTAGCCCTGCCCTGAAATCATACAACTGTATATACCAAAACTGATTCAGCAGGTTGTATATATCCATTTGTTTGTGAATGCATACACACATACACATACACACACACACACACAGAGAGAGAGAGAGAGAGAGAGAGAGAGAGAGAGAGAGAGAGAGAGAGAGAGAGAGAGAGAAAGAGAAATAACAATAATAAAGAGGAAAAGAAGCTAGCAGTCTGAGTAGGGGATGTGGAAAGGGCTATAAGGAGAGGATTTGGGAGGGGCATCTATTTTTCAAGACAGGGTTTCTCTGTATAGCCCTGGCTGTTATGGAGCTCAATATGTAGTAGACAAGGCTGGCTTTAAACTCACAGAGATTCACCTGCCTCTGGCTCCAGAGCGGTAGGATTAAAAGCATGCACCACCACCGAAAGGAAGAAGGGTATATGGAAGGTTTTGGCAGGAAGAAAGGGAAGGGAAAATTGATGTAATTATATTATAATCTTGAAGAAAACAAAGAAAAGAAGACATAAATCAACAACAACAACAAAGTGTCTAGTGGCCATGGATTTGAGTGAAAGAAAGATGGGGCATAGCAGGACCAGTTGGAAGAAGGAAAGGAGGAAATTTATATAATTATAATTTCTAAAATATAAAAAAAATAAATAAAATTTAAATTAAAAATTTCCCTGTTATGAAAAACTCACATAAAGCAGGGTTTCACTTGTTAAGTGTGGTGCGAATAGCTTGCCCTTTCCTCCTAGTTGCACTCAGAGAGCCACCAAAGGCTCCTCAGTTTTTGCTCTTTTCCCACAGAAGAGGCCTGTGTTGGAAGGTCTTCAAGTTGGTGGGAACTGTGCACAAAAGGCAAAGGGCAGAATAAAGTCCTTGTGATGTTTTGACTTTCCCCCAAATACCCTGAAATATTCTCAGTGTCTCAGGCAGTCAGTTGTTGCCCTAAATCCTCCTTCCTCCTACACAGCATTAACAATAGTTTTATTATTAGAAACTTTGGAATTAATTAAGATTCCTTTCCCCGAATGCACTACTACGCCATGTAAGTATGGAATAAATTAGAGCCAAACCAACGCTTCAACACACCACCTATTCCACACCAAGCCTCCTCAGAATGAGGCGTGTAGGCTTGCAAAAGAGCTCACTAAGTGATTTGAGAACTGATATTCACCCCCTTCTAAATTGCAGAACATAGCACTGGATGTCCTTTTTCACTTGCTTTAATGTCACCAAACTATTCGCTTTTATACATGCTGTAAGTGCGGAGGTTCAGATTTCTGGAAGTGGGCATGGGAGATGTATTTTATACAAAATTGTCCCCTCCAACGGCATGGGACAAAATACATTGACCTTTATAAATAATTCCATGTTTATAGTTGTCCTCCTTAATCATATTAAATTCTTTTAAAAGGAAGGAATGCAAGATACAGATTAGAAGAGAAGGCAAAAATCTTTTCAGATATTCATACACTGCATAGTCAGAGGATACCAGTAGAACTCTGTGTTGTGGAAATCTGTGGGGTAATTTTGTGAATTTCTTTCTGCATTTTAGAGACAGGGTTCCACTGTTTTAGCTCTGGCTGTCCTGCAACTTGCTCTGTAGATCAGGCTGGTTTCAAACTCACAGAGATCCACCTGCCTCTCCCTCCCTAGTGCTGGAGTTAAAGGTGCGTGCCACCAGCACCTGGCGTAGGTTTTTTTTTAATTTTTAATAATTTTTAAATTTTGTGACTGTTAACGCACTGATGGTAGTACATATTACAGGCATAGGTGACTTCCAGAACCAAAAGAAAGCATGTCAGCTGCCTAGCCACACCCCTTAACTTTAGCAGTCTCCCATGCCCATGCATGATTCCCAAACAGAGACCTTTTAGAAACTTCCTGAGATGCATGTGGCTGTAGAGGATTGGCACCTGATTTTGGAGAGGCAAGACAGATTTTAGCTGATCCATATCTAGAGATATTTCTGCAAAATCTTCAAGTTCCATCACCAACATCTAAATAGAAAAGACTAAAACAGACAGCATCTTCCCAAGCCATGCAGAGGTTGTATTATTTCCATAGGGCTTCTCTCTCGAGTCTCTACAGAACAGTTGATTTAGCATGTAACTGGCTTCCTTTCTCTCAGACTGTTACATATGAAGAAAATAATGTAATAGAAATAATTTAGCTACTTTAAGAAATAACATTTAAATGGTATTGTAGATTTTGAATTATTTTCATCTTGTCTTACATGTCATTCATTTTAAAGAAAAAAAACATAATCTGTAGGAACCTGGTTAGTGTGGCTTACTTTTTCTTACAATAATAGCAATGTTATTTGAAAGTTTTCCAGGCACTGATGGCAGTCGGTTATTTTATTTAATTCTCATTCTAAAATATTTACAACGAGAACTAGAACTTTGAAAAGTTTCATTTAAAACTGCAAAATAATCAAATTATATGAAATTCTCATAAACTATGTTAATTATTTCATAGCTATACATCATAGCGCTGGCTACTTTGACCTGCAACAAGCATTCAGTGTATTTGCTTGACAATAAGAAGCAACCCATGAATTTTATCATAAGCAAAACAGACCAAAGTAAGTGAAGGAGAAGCTGTGTTAACATACAAATGTCCACTGGAATTCAAAGTGACTACGGGAGATACAACCAAGTAGTCCACTCATAAAATCGCACAACTGAAAAAGCCCTAAATAAGTTAATCTTGCATTTCTACAGTTCAACAGGTGTATGGGTACATTTTTTTTTGAGGTAAAACACTCTATTTACGAAAAACAATGGCAGAGAGAAAAACCAATTGCTGCTTTTTTGAAATTGTATAAGCTAAGACACGACTAAAGGGACTAAAGACAGATGCATCATCATAGAAGACGGCTAGGGGACATATGAGAAGAGGGAGAAGAAGAGACAGATGAGGACATAACAAAGAGTAAACACAAAAGCTGAAACACTGAGTTCTATTCTAGGCCAGCTATAGTAATGGAAAGAAATAAAATGGCCAATGGCTTAGGTCTGCCCCTGTGTGACCCATATACACTACTATGTGTTTATTGCAAATTAAAGAAGACAAGAAAGGAATTGAAACTTCAGCTAGGAAATTAAAGCTATCCTTTGCAGAAAACCAGTTTCAAAATCTCTAAAAGGAATAAAGATATTTCTAATATTTCACTTTGTGGGAAAAATGATGATTTTTAAAAGTGGCATAGGTTAGGAATGAAACTGTAATCTTTCTTAATGTATAGACCCAGAGCATAGTCAGTCACTGCTTCATAATCTAAAATCACAACTATACCAGTATGATTGTAACAGTTTAATATAATGTTGAAATTGCAAAAAGAAAACCACACAAATGATTAAAAGAAAGAATCCAACTTAACAACTTTTATTACATCTATACATTTATTTTGTGCCATGGTGTATGGAGTTAAGAGGACAACTGTAGGAGTTGGCTCTCTACCCCAACATAAAGGTTTGAGGGACAGATATCTAGGTCATCAATGTGAGCCATTTCTTCTGATATTCTTTGCTCTCATTTGTAAAGAGATAGGGGAGAGACCTTCATATCAAATAGACACATATTTTTGATATTGGAAACATTTCTACAATAAATACTTCATTAAACAATCCTACTTAAAGGTGCTATCTTATGGTCATCAGCATTGCTAAAAATGGCTAGTTATAAGCCTTTGATTGTACACGTGTTTTTATTTGTATGCAGAATTCACATATTATATATGAAAAGGATACATGCAGACATATATCTCTAGATTTCTGAGATCATTCCACTGACAGACTGTTAAGTAGGATGTAGGTATTGGAGCCAAACATCATTTGCTCACTGATTCTGTCACTGTTACTTGTCATCTTAGACATGAGACGTTTCTTTGCCTGAAGTGAAACTTCTGTAACATAAAATGAATTCACAATAAACTATTAAGGAAATTTTTATGTAAGTAAATGATCTACCTACTAGGCATGCTTATATTAGTCTCTGGAATCTCTGGAACAAATGCAAAGTTATGGTAGATACTATAATTTATTGTTATGGTTATGAACATATTAGCAGAAGTCATTAGCAAGCCCTTCAGAAAACATTGGTTGTGAGTCCTTGCAGTGGCATGCTTGACTTTCATGCAAAGAGACAGTGCAGGTGACACAATGCCTTGATATGTACCAGACCATTATGACCTGGGAATGAGAAAGGCAATTTAGCTCAGGATTGCACAGAAATTCAAATATCAAGCAATAGGTAATAATTCCTCTGAAGTTTAAAAGTTTACACATAAGGAATTTGGAGCACATCACAACTACACTTCCTTGCCTTCTCTACATAAGAACCTCTCAAAAGAATGAATTGCATCTCTCAAAACTGAAATATGGCATATGGACTTTCCCTGAGTTTTCTTCCCACTTCGAAGGCTTGAATAAAAGTGTCATTAGATCTCAAAAATTACTACGTCTCTTCTTTACTTTTATGATGGAATTATGAGTTCCAAACTTAATACAAGGTCGAATGATTCAACTTTGATTGTTATCATGTGTTTTGCTTGGTAAGTTAGCTTTTGAAGCAAAATTCAGTGTGTCTTAAGATGAATTAAAAAGTCAGGCAATTAAGTCTGGGTGCTGATAAGAACTAGCCATACAGTTCTGCAAGATGTTTTCTATAGACTCAGATGAATGTTATACATAATCAGTGGACTTTGTATCATAAATGAATTATGTTCCTCTTAGAGATCTTGTACCTTTTATTGAAAGAAGCAAGAACGGATTTTGAGAAATGGTTCTAGAACAAGAGCCAACAGTGCCACATGGTTTGGGGGCACACTCATGAAGACAAGAGAAATACAAAAGAAACAGTGATATCACACTGTAGATTGTTGTATTAGAATAGAGATACACTGAACATTTGGGGGAAATATGGCTTTTGGCCAACAGTAACTAGGAAATTTTGGTTCTTATGCTAAACTGCAATTATGTATTTATTGTACTGCTACTTTTTAATTAAGTTAGTTAATTAAAAATTTTATGTAGGGTGATTTCAGTGTTCACACCTTTTAGTGTTTAAGCCTTTGCATTACTTAATTTCACTTAGTGTGGACAGGCTCTGTGGTTTTTTTTTTCTTTTCATTAAGAGAATATGAGATGTCATATTGTGTGATTGCATTTGATAAGGTGTACTCTTCCGAACTGATGTGATACATGAGGTACTCTTCTGGCTCGATGAAATCAGAACTCATGTTGGAGATCATTTAGGAAAGAAGTGTGGATAATCTCTACTTGATAATCAGAAAGATTTCCATTCTACAGCTGCAATGACCTGAGTTCCATTGAGAACCTAAGCAGTGTATGCTAGGTCACTAGATGCAGCTCAGAATCAGTCTCATATCTTGCAAAACCCTAAGTTGAAAACACTAACAAACCATGTTCCAACTATTAACACATATAAACTGTGAGGTTAATGAGTACCATTTTAATAAACCAACTGTGCTGTATTTGGTCAAACAAATAGGCAAGCATGCTCCAGAGCTTCAATATGCTTAGTTAGTACTTTTTAGTATTAGTAATTTTAATTATTGTTAATCGGGCAGAATATCATAAAACACTTTTTGTATTAAATACATCTGGGATATTGTTTTTAATATTCTTTATATGTCATTCTTTTATTTTTGTCTTTAACATTTTATATTTAAACTCTAAGTTTGTCTAGCAATGAGCGATTTCAAAATGTTCGAATCATATAAAATATCATAAAGTTTACTCATTCCTTAAATGTAAGATATTAGTTATGCACTTTTTGGGAAGATTTTATAACATAGTTCTTCTATATGGAATAAGCAGAGTAGTAGAAAGGCTTTTCCCAGATCTTGAATATTATTGTTCATAGTGATTAACATCTACAATTTAATTTTGAAAAATGATATTAATATAAAAATCCCTGATAAATACACATATCCATTATTTATAATCACAGCATTAATAATAGTCTCAAATGAAAAATAATTTTGCTTCTGTAGACTTTTCTTTTAAAATTAGTATATTAATCTACATTTAATTGATGTTAAATTATGAGCTGAGCAATCTGAACACAAGTGTCTCCCATACATTTTCTTAACTTGGTAGTTAAATTCTACCAGAATTCATTGCCAAGGGATTTCATAGTATATCTCAAATTGTGGAGCTGATTCAGCTAAGGGAATATTCAGTGTTCACACCTGTGGACTCCTAGGACTGGGCAGTGGGGGACTAGCTATTGCCTAGACGCTGAATAGAAAGGGAATCTGTTTCCTCCATGATAGAGTCAGAATATCATTTATGACCACCTTGGCATTGAGCTCATGACAATCCTTCCGTCCAAATCTGTTAAGTTTTGGGTTTGCTGGCATGCACCAACACACTCAGCTTTGAAAGGGAGTTTTTCAGTTAAGAGGGAATTATTGTAGTTTTCACTTCGGTTTTCTTGGGGAAGGAAATAAAATCGACAGCGCACAATTACAGAGCTTATGGAGTAAAGTAAATCTTCACAGAATTCAATTTATGAAAACTAATGGCTTTCTACAAACAGTAATGAGTTTGAACTGAGGAAAGATCCATCAAGCACAGAGAGGAATGTTCAAGCACCAGAAACTATAGAATAGAAAAAAAAAAGGCCATCAGTATTGCAGGAAACAACACACCAAACAGACAAGAGATCGTGACCTTAGACATTTTGACTAGGAGTTCATGACGGGTTCTTATTAAACTGGAACAACAATCTGTGCAGTGTTGAGCGTCATTGATCATAATTATCTACTAACAAGCATTACAAAACTGCACTCTTTATATGTTTTATGGTATGGATTTCTTAAGGATTTAGCTATTCTCAGTAGGTTTTCATAGCATTCCAATTTTAAGCGCCCAGGATATCAGGCATATCTATATATAGATCCTCAGCTTGGTGGTATTTATGTAACATAATTTAGGCTGTGTCCTTAAATAGTAAATGTTTTAAAGTAATTTGCCAACATTCTTGATCAATGTCCATTGATTTGCTGGTGGTGACCTTGGAATGTATTATTGCATTATTATGCTCTTTTTTTGCAGGGAAAAGCTTGCATGTACCAAGTATTTACCAGAGTTACAATGTGAAATTGTATTTAAAAATTCCAGTGATCACAAAGACCTGTTATGAAATTGCATGAGTGTGAAGCAAAATATGCATGTTTATGGAAATTGTGCTTGTGTGTAGATGCTAATCTTACCATCAATATTGGTGTGATTTTTCAACACACCTTAAATTTTGCAGGAGGGTAATTTTTTAAGTCTGAAAGACTATAACTGAGGTTAAATAAGATATGTTGGAGTATTGGGGGATGCAGTACAAACATTAGGGTGTGAACAGTTCTGTCTTGGCGGTGATCTTACTCACTGATTGCGAGGAGGCATGAGTTCACATTAGCCATCTTTACGAATATCTTATAAAGCACAGCAGTCTTTACATGTGTTATATGATATGGCCATTGCTACATCATCATTTTCTCATGTTTATGTTGCCCGTAAGCTCTCGGTGTTGCCATTTTTATTCCCATAGTCCTAAAGAAACAGGATGTTGGGCGATTTCACCTCTCAGTCAGGCTTCAGAGAGAGTTGCTGCCCTTTCTGAAGGAAGCAGTGACTCATTTCACTTCCCTTCATTTTTATGGAATTGGCCAAGAATCTGGGATGCAATGAATTTGAGCATTTAGATGGAAGGGACCTAAGTTGATTACCTCCAGATTCAAGTGAGGCAAAGGCATCGCTAATTTTTTTTTCAGTTTTTCTTATCTTTACTTTTGTGTTTAGATGTATCAGACTTTAATGGGACAAAGTTCACATATACAATTAAACGATTCAGAGTGTGCAGTGCAGCATCTTTTGGTATCTCCAAGGTTCAGCAATCACTACACAGCCATACTAAGGACATTGACACTGTGGCTGAGAGAAACTTGATGCTCATTAGCAGTCTCTCCCTACCACTCAGCATCTCAGCTCATCTCAAGCCTGGGAAAATTTTAAATCAGCTTTCTTTCTGGCTATGGTCATTCTAGATGTGCCATGAAAATGGGGTGCTGTGATATGTAGATTAAGACCTGAATTCTTTCAGTTAATGTTTACAAGGTTTGTTGTTACTGCATGTGTCAGTGTTTCTTTTATTTTATTGGTAAATGATAGCCCATTGTGTGATTAATAATGCATTTCTTATCCAATGGATGCACATTTGAGATTCTTTTCTCCTTTGCCTACTGTGGAAATGCTGTCATGAATATACATGCAGGCTAGTTTAAACTCTAGAGGAATGACCAAAGTGTTTGCAATTTTTGTATTAACGGTACGCAGCAGCGCCAATTGGTCTCCACTTCCTCACAGGTGCATTGTATGTTGCTGTGTGTCTCTTGGATATCCTAGAGGGTGTGATGTGTTATCTCACTAGTTTTTTATTTGCATATGTAGAATGATACAGAAAATATTTTCATGTGCTCCTCCGTGCATTTTTACTGGATATCTATCTTTCTGGAGTACTCAATTATTTGGGGATGAGATGTAGGGACTAGAGGCCTGGCATAATTAATAACATCCATTATATCATTTGCATGAGCATTTGTGTCTCCATGATGGCATAAGGTCCTAATCTGCCAGGGTTTATCTCTCCTAATGTAGGAATTTGTAGTTTAAAATGAAAGATGCTGAAAGAATGAAGGGGAAGCAAAAAAGAAATAGGAAAATTCAAAATCTTAAAGTAATTAGAGCACTAAATTGAGGAATGTAAAGTATCAAAAGTCACAATGAATATGACAAAATATCAAGGTGAATCAAAATACATTATTCTCTTTAAATAAAGTTGAAATAGTCATTGTTACTCTCTCTGACTATCAGAGTTTTAGAAAACGGGGGTATCAAATGACTTAAAGATGTTATTGTCAATGAGAACTTAATATTTTATTTTCAAGTATTTATTCTTAATCATAAGTTAGACACACTAGGACTGTGGGATCTCCTCCTCCTTGGGGGAAAAGGACACAAAGAACAACAACCTGAGGATGCTTACTTGTTATGCTCTGCTTAGAGTTACTAGATCTGCAGTAAACCGTTGATAGAAAACTCAGGAATACTGGGCTGAAATGGTGCATGAGATAAAAGCTGTAAGAGTTGCTAAACTACACCGACTACCAAATAGTGTTTAGACTTCTGCCCATGCAGTGTTTCAGAGAGGAAGAGGGAAGGCCACATTAAAATGGAATCAATGTTGAACTTCACAAACAGGAAAATGTGGAGCTGAAAATGATGACCCAGAAATTAAGGTTACTTGCTTTCTGTACAGAAGATTCAGGGTGGATTGTTAGCACCCACCTCATGCCTCACAGCTGTCTATATCTCCATTTCCAGAGATTCAGTGCCCTCTTCTGGTTGCTTTGGGCACCAGGCATGAGGTGGGCATGGTGTACACTTATATATACTCAGCCAAAACACTCAAACACATAAAAATAAATAAATCATAAAAGTAAATGAAAAGATAATCAATTAACAAGATGTAGAAGAACCAAGCTTGGATTATTTATTTAGAGGATAATGATCACGATTATAGATATAAGCTTCCTTCCTGTATAAAGAAGCAATTCCTTAAGCAATAATCATACAACAATATTATAATTCAAGCCATGTTTTTCTGGATCAGAAAACAAAGCCTAAGATTATTAAATGGATTTTCTAATTAGGGCAATGCTGTCTGTGGCTATAGACTAATGACTTAGAATAGAGATATCCAAACTTCAATGTAGTGATCTTTCTCTTTCAATGTTATTGCAAAGATTTTTACGTCCATAGAAAATAATTTCAAAATCAATTTGAAAGAACATTAAAGAATATATGATTGGCTTAGATTGAACAAAGTCTAATGACTTTTTTTACACTCCTCAGTATTGCTTGAGGACCACCACTCCAAATACTGTTCTACGCCTGGATTTAAGTGTTTAACAGTTCAACCCATTAACCAAGCAAGATATTAGACACACATATTACTTCCTGTACAGTGGATGAAATATTGTGCACAGAATAGAGTTATTCTACTATAATACTTCAGTACTATAACTGTAAAAAATGTTAATTATCAAATTTCTGATGATGATTAGCACTGTTTTGATTATGGTTTTGGATTTATTTTATTTCACTAATTATGAGTTATGCCTTCAAAGAAAGTAAGTTAAGAGCTTTCCTTGATTGGTATGAAATATGATCTTTTTACATTTAATTTTTATTAATTTCATATTTGTTTACAATATATTATGAATCTATTCTTCCATTCTTGCCCACTTTTACCACATTCTCTAACAACTTTATTAATGATACAAACTTACATTATAAAATTGACTAATCTAGTACTCTAAAGTGCTAAGACCCCAGTGTAGAATGACTAAGTAAAAAGGAAAACAGATAAAGTTATCTTGGGAAATTCAATATAAGAATGATGTGAACAGAAGCTGATGCTCATTATTTAAATGTAACTATGAAGCTTGCTGCTTTTACATTTTTTCATTCTTTAAAATTATGTACCATGCCTTATAGATGCCAGAAATAGTCATGGCCTACTTAGAGTGCTAAACATTAAATTTCTGAATCAGATAAAACCTATCTTTGTTTCTAAGTTATTTATAAATCTTTCCTTTCTTTTAGGGTCTTCAGGGAATTTAGACTCTGGAAAAAAAATAGAAGAATCTGGTACAAAGCATCTGTATATCATCAATGGACTGTGAATAGTTGCTGTTAATGAGGTGGATCATAAATTATCACTCATTTTTTTTCTGTATCAGAGCAGATTTCTCCAGAACGTTTCTTGTGAAAAACGATGTTTTCCTCCAGTGTTCCTGATGACTGCCTTCATAGCAGCAGGAGAAAGAGATCCAGTATGCTGTTTGTCATATCCCAACTGGCGCCATGGAGCTCTCGGAGAGCTTGGCTGAATTCTGTTTAATTAGAGTTTTAGCATTTATTTTTACAAAAATAAGTATGTGCAAAAGGAAAATTTTACAATCATCATTTAAAAAAATCTTAAAAGATGTTTGCACAAAACAAAATTTTTAACTAGCTTTACAATGACTCTTTTACTGTTCCCCTTTTAGAAGAATTTGCATTGTTGGGGAGTATATCTTGATGAGAATTTGTTGGTTTTACTGTTTTCTTTGATCAGTGTGTTTATTTTCTCTATGGTATCTTCAGTGTCTGATATTCTTTCTTCTATCTCTTGTATTCTGTTGGTAGTACTTGTCTCTGTAGTTCCTGTTCGTTTACCCAGATTTTCCATCTCCAACCTTCCTTCGCTTTGTGTTTTCTTCATTACTTCCAATTCATTCTTCAGGTCTTGAACTACTTCCCTTACCTGTTTGATTGCTTTTTCTTGTTTCTCTTGGTTTTCTTGGGTATCTTTGAGCGATTTATTCATTTCCTCTACCTTTTTGTTTGTAATCTCTAATTGTTTATGGCAGTTTTTCACCTCCTGCTTAAGGTCTTCTATTATTTTCATATAATTCACTTTTGAGTCGGTTTCTTCTAATTCTTCTGGAGTAGGGTGTACAATTCTTCTTATTTCGGGATCCCTGGATTCTGGTGATGTCATGTTGCCTTTCATGTTGTTGGAGGAAGTCTTGCATTGGCGCCTTCCCATCTCCTCTTTCAAATGGAGCCAGGGGAGGCCTGGTGTCTTGGACCAGTCTTTGCTGTGACTGAGTTTCTGGGTGTATCTCTTTAGTGTAGAAGCAGCGCCCGTCCTGTCGAGCTGGAAGTCCTCAGCACCCAAACATGGACGACTGGTAGTCCAATGACCCGCGGACAAAAAGGAGGAACTAGGGGGGCAGGGCAGGGACGAGTAGAACACAGGACTACCCTGCCTCACAAGTTGAAGGTGCGCGTGCTCCCTTTCAGTGGTCTTTGAGGCCTGACATGTAGGCAGGCACTCACTGCTCTTGGTTGGAAGCCTTAGTGTAGGAGCAGAAAACTGTTCCTGAGCAAAGGACCTTGCCGAGAATGCAGGCTGGGGGGGGGGGGTCGTGTATAAGAAAGACAGCCCTGCAGAAGGAGCTGGGGGAGGGGGGTTTGTGCTCTCTTCCGGGACTATCGCCCCTGGATAGCACACACTCACCCGTCCAGATGGAACTCTTCAGCACCTAAACAGCGCCTGGTAGCCCAGTGATCCAGGGACAGAAGGAAGGACGGGGCAGGCAGTGCAGGATCCAGGAGAACACAGGAGCCCCTGGAGCCCAGGCTGAGGGTGCCGGGCTCTCTTACTGGGGACCTTGAGGCTCGGGAGTATATCTTGAAAAGCCACTTTCTGTGAAGAGTTCAAGAAAAATTCTCTGAAGGAATATGGACTACCTTTCTGTGTATGCAAATAGAATCAGAGGTAATTAAGTATGGATTTCTGATATTTAGATTTAAATTTGATGTGTAGGTATGGCTACTTACCTTTTCACATGTAGGATGATTAGAAGGCCTGGTACTTGCACAGCATTTATGTGCATGGTTCATTTGGCTGTAGCAAAAATGCACAACCACTTGAAATTCAGATAATGAATTTATCACCTTGTACATAGAAAGTGTTTATGAAAACTTTAAAAAAGTAAGTCACCTCTTCACTTCTTGAAAAGTTGAAGACAAATCTCCAGGAACAAGTGATACAAGATGTGGTGGTTTGAAAGAAAATGTCTCCCAAATGGAGTGGCACTATAAGGGGCGTGGCCTTGTTGAAATAGATGTAGCATTGTTGGAGGAAGTGTGTCACTGTATGCCACCCAGATTAACCTATCTTGTTTTAAATGGCTGAATCTCCTCCATTTTGTAAGGTATGATTCCACTGTATGTGTATGGTCTACAGTTTCTGTATTCATCCTTCCACTGATGCACAAATACTTGGGTTTCCCTTCTGTCTTTGTCCTGTGAGACAATGAAGAGAGTACAGATATCTCTTCAACGTACTGATTTCAATTTCTTTGGTGATGCATCAATCAGTGAGATTTCTAACCCATTAAATATTTCTAATAGTATAGGGAAATGTCACATCTTTTATAATGTCTATGTAAATTTAAATCATCCTTGTCTTCACTAACATGCATTAAGTTTCAGCTTTCAAATAAAAGCTATTCTAACAAATACAAGGTTGATATTGTTATTCTAATTTGTTTCTCTTTCATTGAGTAGTGACACTGGATACTTTCCATAAGTCTTTTGTCCATTCGTACATCTTCTTCTGAGAAATGTCTGTTTATGGATCTTGTTCAATTTTAAAGAAGAATTTTTTTTGTCACTGAACTGTTTAGTTCTTTGTATACTTATGATTTGTAACCCATGCCAGATATATAGTTTGCAAATATCTTCTCATGAACTATGGAGCTCTCTTTGGTTCTGTGGATGTTTTCTTATTTATAGTGCTAAGCTTTTAGTTAGCTGAAATCCCATTCCTCTATTTTATCATTGGATGATTATGCCTTAGTTATAACAGTGTCTAATGTCAGCTCACTTTCCAGCATGCTTTTGAATAGTTTCATAAATTCCAAATTTACTTTTAAGACTTTAATAAACTTTAAGTTGATTTTGATATGTTTTATAAGACAGAGATATGGTACCATTCATCTGTATCTGGTTATCCATTTAGTCTAGTATCACTTAGTATCCTATCCCCATTTTGTGTTTCTGACCCCTTTGACAGAGATCCATTAAGTATAAATGCAAGGATATATTGCTAAGCTCTCTGTACTCTTCCAATGTCAATTTGTTTGTTTTAATGTATATGTCATGATGTTTTTGATCATTAGTTATTTGTAATATGTTTTAAATTGTGATAGTAGAATATTTCCATTCTGACTGTTTGGTCATACTAATTATTAAGATATATAAACTATATCCATGAAAATGTCATAGGAATTATGAAATATTCCTATGTACATTACTTTGAATAGTATGGATACTTTAATATTAATTGTCCCAAGCCACAAATATGTCATATTTTTCCGTAAATTTGTATCTTTATCAATTTTTCATTAATGTTTTTTTAGTTCTCTGCAAACATATCATATTTCAACATCTAGAGAAAATTTATTCCTAGGATTTTTATTTATATGTTTATTTTTGCCTTGAAAACTAAATTGTGGATGGAATTGTTTTCAAATTATTTTCCAGATACTTAATTGCTCATATATAGAAAAATTGACTTTGTAAGTTGACTTTATATGCTATAATTTTACTGAATTTACTGAAATCTTTAGTGCTTTTTTTGTGTAAAATAATGTCTTCTGTGAACATAATTTCACTTTTTTCTCCTACTTATATAGCAGGCATTCTATCTATCTGTCTAGATAGATAGATTGAAAGACAGACAGATAGGTAGATAATGGATAGATAGAACCCAACATCACAGAAAAATATGTAAATAAGTAATATTCTGCCTAGAGTTCATATAAGTATAAGAATAGCCATTGTTTTAAGGTAAGCTCCTGCCCCAGAGTACTTGCACACACTGCATTATGGTTGGTAAAATCTACAAACATGGCCTATTTCATTTGATTATCAATATGTACAAAGAAAACTCAATCTAATAGTTATACTGCTATTTAACAAATTCAAAATTTTAAAATAGTTTTATTAAAAACCTCAATTTATATGCCTCTATACATGTGTACAAAAATAATAAAAATAGTACTGTTACATATAGCTGCTCGCTTTGATCTTTTCATATGTGTTATTGTTAATAGCATATAGGGAAAGATCAAGAAGCTATAGCTGAGAGAGGTCCATTCTCTTTGGGAGGTAACCCTAGTGCCACTGATTTTCTCCTGATAGGAACACTGGGAAAGGACCAAACCTGAGCTGCTGTTTAATAGGGGTTGTTGTTATTTTGGAATTTAGGATATGACACTCCAAATGTGTAAGCAAGGCTAATTGAAGCAAATCAGAAGTCAAAAATTTTGGGAGTTTTATGCCCTTTGATTTTTTAAAATATTTCTTAGCATGTTTCTATTAGTTCCTTATCTTGAATGCTGAGTTGGTTTGACATCTGAGTACTCCAGAAAATGTAGGGAGGGAGATGTTTTAATTATTAGAGGGCCATCCAGAAAGGAAATACTTTCTTGATTCTCTCGAAAGGGTGGTATTAATATGGCAAGATTGGTAATCTGCTCTCTAGATTATGCAGTGAAGTCACTGCAAGACAAATAGCTTGAGTTTTAGGTTTTTTTTTTTTTTTTTTTTTTTTTTTTTTTGGTGTTCTTTGAAACTTCCACTGGCCACACTTTAAAACTAATGAATTGCCCTTTAGTTCTCTGAAGGCTATCTGCTGACAAGGTCCCTGAAGGTATTTGGTCCTCCAGTGAGAGGTGTAAAGCTTGTGAACTGGAAGCACAGATAAAATTTAAATTGTGTTTTCACTCACCGATGGCTTAATAGGGCAGAAACTCTTACTCAGACAAATAATTAACTTCACAACAGAAAGGTAAACAAAACTATAAATTATGATTAGGTAAGTGTTCTGCCCTGCTGAGGCAAATTAGTCAAAACTTATCCCTCAGCTGTGATTCAGAAATGTAGGGAGAGAATTTCTGGATCAATTTGATGAAAATCATTAGAAGATTCTGATTGTCACATTTTCCTCCTAATTGTACATTTGTTGTGATATGGTGCTTTGATCTATATCTTGTTTTGGCATTTACTTTTCTCTGTTAGACATAAAGAAAAATCAAGAAGAGAATTAAATGTTTTCAAATGCAAAAGGAAAAGAAATATATTGGACTAATTCTTGCATATGAAAACATTCCACAACCAGAAGCTCTTATGATAACCATAGATTTCCAAGTAGAATATATATTTGTTCTCAGGTTTATGGTGTAGGAGGTCCTCCTGTCTATGTATTGCTTTCATTAATTAATGAATAAAGAAACTGCCTTGGCATGTTGATAAGGCTGAACTTACATAGGTGGGGAAAACTAAATGGCATGCTGGGAGAAAGAGGCAGAGTCAGAGAGATGCCATGGATCCACCAGAGACAGATGCCAGGAATTTTACCCAGTAAGTCACTGCCATGTGGCAATACAAGATTAATAGAAATGGGTTAAATTAAGATGTAAGAATTAGCCAATAAGAAACTAGAACTAATTAATGGTCAATCAGTGATTTAATTAGTACAGTTTCTATGTGGTTATTTCGGGGCTAAGCTACCTGGGCTGATGGGATGAACAAGTGGTGCCCTGCAACAGGTTCATGGAAAAAGGAGCTTCTTTCTTTCTTTCTTTCTTTCTTTCTTTCTTTCTTTCTTTCTTTCTTTCTTTCTTTCTTTCTTTCTTTTTTTTTTAAAATCTGGGCTGGCCTGGAATTTCCTGTGGCTTAATCTGGCTTCACACCCAAGCTCCTCCAGCCTTCTTCAACGTGCCGGAAGTGGTGGCATGCTTTACTACACCATGCTAATACTAGATTTTCTTTAGCTGTATACTTACATTAAAAAGTTTGCTGGTTTAAGTACATACCTTTTAGACAATAAAATACCTAGTTTCCAAAAGCAATGTTTATTTTATTTTTTCAAAATTGAAGTAGATCTTTTTTCCTTTCTGTTTTGGTGATACACACACACATATGCACACACACACATGCACACACACACACTGTCTCACAGTGAACCTTGAGGCAGGTCAAAAAACTCTCCATAAATCAGGCTGCCATCAAGCTTATAATAGCTATCCTGCCTCAGTCTCCCAAGTGCTGAACTACAATCATGAAGCATCACACCAAGTTCAGCAATTTCCTCAGAATGAAATTTTGTGTTAGCCTCGGTTTCAGAATAAAATAACTCATTTCAGACCAAGAATGATATGGAAGTGAGGAAATTCAGGTGTGAGAGGATTGGGACCCTGGCGAGGTCTCCCTTTTTGACATGTAGACAGCCTCATTCTAGCTGTGTTCACACACGACTGAGGGACAGGGTTCTGGACAATATTATGTTTCTTGTAAGGTCTCCAAACCCATCTCAGCAGAGCTCACCCAAAGGAATTTAATCTTTAGCACCTCTGCTTTCTTTTTCTCTTCTTCCTTCACTAACTTAGCTCTTAAGAGGTTTGTATATGAGAAGAGAAAGGAAGACTGCTTGCCTTTTAATGTTTATTTAAAAAATCAGTTGCTTATAGCATGAACTTCACACTTTGAACAAAGCTTAGATAATTTTAACAAAGACATCAAAGGCTTTTTTGCCAAATCTTTGAATTTCACACCTCATGTTTCGGCTATGAAATTTAAAAGCTTATTTGAAACTAAAGAACCAAGAATTCCTATCTTTGTTCTTTGTACTTTTCCTTTTCTGGAGAGACAAAAGTAGAGCAAACAATTTCTGTTTATTACAAAATGGTAGCTGGGAACAAAGGTATACAAGGAATAAAAATATGAGTTCAAACTTAAAAACGTTAGCCTTATAAATAAATCCTGTACTTTTGTGTAAATTACTAAAAGTTTTATTGTCTTCGGTTAAATTTAATTTTAGGTCATTCTTATCACATCCAGAATTTTGGTATCTTCTTGCTCTTGTGTTTAGTTGCTTATCAGCTTGAATAGCTACAAATATATAGATTCAGATTGCCTATAAGTTTGGAGGAAGAAATGCTGACTTCATATCCAAACATAAACATGCTAAGACTTGCCAAAGTTTGTATTTAATGAAAGGGCCGATATTTCAGCAGAAGTAGATAGGACCCAGGGAAGAGCCACTGACAGCATGCTTATCGTCAATCCATAAATGGAGTGTGCTGCTTTCAGTGCCTTGTCTTGGTCAGAGGGACCTTGCTAAATGTGTGCAACTTGACCTCTCTCTCTCTCTCTCTCTGTCTCTGTCTCTCTGTCTCTGTCTCTCTGTCTCTGTCTCTCTGTCTCTGTCTCTCTGTCTCTGTCTCTCTGTCTGTCTGTCTGTCTGTCTGTCTCTCTCTCTCTCTCTCTCTCTCTCTCTCTCTTTTGAGACAGAGTTTCTCTGTAGCTTTGGTGCCTGTCCTGGAACTAGCATGTTTTTATGACACTTGACTTTTAGCATAGGTTTACTATTTTCCTTCTTCTTAGGTAAAAGAGCCTGCCTAATTGGAAGTCAAATTGCTTATGAGTGACACTGTGCCTTTGTGTGTTGGAGACCATAGTGAAGATGGGATAAAGATTAAGAGAGAATCAGTGTCCTGAAACATCCTTGAGGCAATGAGTTGATTTACCATATTATTGCAAATCAAAAATCGGTAAAGAAATATTTTATAAAAAAGATTTCAAACTTGGGTATTTTTAAGTTATAATTTCAGATACCTATCTTTATTTCTTCTTTTACTTTATATGTACTCATTTCTTTTATATATATATTAAAAGAAAACTTAGAAAACAAATTCTTATTATAAAGGCAAATGTCCCAATCTCAAAGGAAGATATTAAAGTATCTTCCTTGATTTATCAGTTGTTCTTTATGCCAAAAATAATACTTGAATACATTCTTAGGAAAAATCATTTAATTGTTGTAATTATAAACAAATTCATGCTAATAAATACATATTTGGCTCCTGTCATATCACAAAAATCCCTAACAAAAATCACTAAACATAAAAATAACTCAATTTAGCCAATAATTTTAGCCCATGGGTAGCTGGCTCTATTGCTTTTTGGCTTGGGGTAGGGCAGTTTCTCAGCCTGACAAAAGGGCATGACGGAGTAAGCTGGTTACCTCAAGGCTGCTTGCTAGGAATCTGAGTGAGTTAGGAGGGTTCCATTAGTAAGACTATTCTGGAACAAACACCCCTTGCACTCTGACTTACTTCAAATAAGTCCTCTCTCACAATAGTCCACTCAACCATGCTCTGAGTGGGCTAATCCACCAGTCAAGTCATTGCCCTCATCATCTGATTGCCTTCACCAGTACACAGCTGAGATAGATAAAGCTTTATCACATGAGCTTTAGGGAGAGTCATTGCAAAACACAAACAGTAACAAACGTTTATTTTTAAATAATAAACACTTTCTCATAGTTGAATGTGCTTTGTCTTGTCTTTAAACTCAACTACATATATGCTTTTCCATAAATTTCTTTATTCCAACAATTTTGGAAGTTTTTATTTTATTTTTTTTTATTTTAAGTGATTCTGTGAACCTTGGGTAATGTTTACTTTTCTGGCAACCATTTTGTTACTTTGTGTGTATGGGTGTTTTTCCTGTATGTCTGTCTGTATACCACATACATGCCCAGACCTGCAGACACCAGAGAGGGTGCTAGTGCATCCCTTGGAACTGGAGTTATGGACCATTGTGAGGAACAGTGTAAGGTACTGTGAAGTAAACCCTGGTCCTCTGGAAAAGCAACTATGTTCTTAACCTCTGAGCCATTTCTCCAGCCCTATGTTTTCTTTTTCTATTGTGGATGTTAACAAGTTGTTGAATTATATAAACATGCCCTTCCCCCAAAACCAAACCAAACCAAACCAAACCCAAACCGCATGGTTCAAAAACCTGCTGTGGCAGTTCCCTTTAGCAAGTGGTGTGGAATCAGGAAATGAGCAATGTCAGGGCTCTGTCTTGGTTGTTCTGGGGATGAATCTGGAAAGGTGATCGCTATTAGCCTTCATAACATTTGACTGTGTTATTACATTTTACAACCAGGATGATTCTGGATCAGAAAAACATATTAGCCTATCAAGAATTCCTAAATTTAGTAATGTTGGAGTAGCTATTTATCCCAGTCTCTATCTGGTTCCAAATTTTTATTACCTCAGTACTAACTGCCTGCTAAACAGTCTTTCGGTGCTGTCGTCAAGGCTCGCTTTGTGAAGTTGCTTCGTGCACTCTCATGTTCTCAAAAACTGATTTGAGAAATATTATATCTAATGGACTATAAGCATTATCTGTTCCAAACGTCATGCTGCTTAAAAGGAAATTGATTCAAAGTGATGAAATGCCAACTCGTGGTCTTCTCAATTGTTACCAAAAGAAGTCATGAAACAAACTTCCTATTATTAATCAATTTCTAATTTTGCTTTTTGCCAACTAGTTTTAGAAGAATCTTATCAGTGCTCTTTAATGGATCTTAGGCCCTGAGGAATAAGGGTTGCTGTGCAGTTCTCAGGCATTCTATAGATTACCTAAATGGAAGATGAAGATGTGCAATTTAATGGAGGATCTTAGAAGGGTGGGTTTTGTTATTTAGATTCTAGTTACACAGATTATCTTCATTCTGAAGATTGCCCCCTGCTCTCTTGTGCAATGGTTACAATGGGAACACCTGTTAGCTTGAAAGTGTATTGAATAAAATTAGCAAACAGCACAGGATGGAAAAACTCAATCTTATGGACAATAGAATTTCGCCTATGGGGTCTTTAAATTAAATATTTAATTATGAATACAGGAAACTCAAAATAATCTAAACAGAATGGTTTCAAATCAGTTCTGAACTTAAGGATTTTGTGTTAGAATTTTCCAGATCGTATCAGGGGAGGGGTTTACGTGATCAATTCTCAAGATATGTAAGACATCTGAAAACTGGGACAGAAAAAGAAAACACTGAGAAATTTATAACAGAAGTATGGAGGAGAACATTGAAAATATTGATTTTCAAATTTTGTTCAAGATTTAATACTAAAGTGATAATTGAACTCAAAATATAGTGAAATATTGGAAAATGACCTTGCAACAATGATTTACTGTTTGGCCTTTGATTGTTTCTTTTCTATAGGTCTGATGTTATTGTTACCGGAAAGAGATTTGATAGGTTGACTTTTATTTTTTATTGTTGTTTTAGTTGCAGTAAGTTGACTTTTAGATGGTGTGACATTTTGAATAAAAATGGCCTCCACTGTCTTGTACATTTTTGAATGCTTACTCATCAGGATGTGGCACTATTAGGGATTGGGAGGTGTGGTCATGTTGAAGAAAATGTGTCACTTGGGTAGGCTTTGAGGTTTCAAAAGCCATGCCTAACCCAGTCTCTGTCTCTCCAGCTACAAATCAGTATATAACTCTTAACTATATCTCAAACTCCACACTGGTTATTGGCATATTCCTTGCCATGATGATAATAAGTTAAGCTCTGAAACTGTGAGCAAGTCCCCAGTTAAATTTTTTCCTTTATACGAGTTTCCTTGATCACAGTGTCTCTTCACAGCAATAGAACAGTAATTAAGACAGCTAGAAATAATATTTTGTGAAAGTTGTAGGAACTTCACAGGATTAAGAATCATAATGAAAAAATGCAAAGCTAAAATCAGATCTAA
The DNA here is from genome assembly GCF_014885135.2 of Alexandromys fortis. NCBI lineage: Eukaryota > Metazoa > Chordata > Mammalia > Rodentia > Cricetidae > Alexandromys > Alexandromys fortis. The sequence continues at coordinate 7,802,816 of NW_026067959.1, read as the reverse complement.
AAATGTACAAACAAATATATCAGATATGAAGAAACAGAAAAAGGTTAACTCTCAGTTACATGTAGCAAAATTAATATAAGAAAATCCAGAACATTCGACCAATATTCTTGTGTTTTTTTAATTTTTTCTGTTATTCAAAATGATAGTGTCTACTAAACTGTGTTATGGAATATTACTTTAACTAGGCGAAGATGTGTTACAATTTTGTTTATGCTGCATTTGTTTAATTATGTAAAAGTGTGTTGCTATTTCACCTTGCCTGCCTAAGGTACATGGCTGGTCTAAGAGACTGCTGAATGGCCAATAGCTAGGCAGAGGAGGGATATTTGGGGCTGGTGCGCAGAGAGAAGGAGTAGGAGGAATCAAGCCTGGGGAAGGGAATGAGAGAACAGGGTAGAAAAAAAGAGACCCCAGGTGCCAGGCAACTAGGCAACTGTCCTTTATCTGTTGTGCCCAAGTTGTGACCCCCAGAGAGACCACCGGAATCCAGTCAAGTCCAGAATGCAAAAGCACTGTTTATTCTATCCAGCTAGCTGAGAGTTCTCAACCACATCTAAGTGCAGTGCAGTAGGGAGAGCTCCTGTTCCTCTTTGGGGTTGACATATATAGACAAAATCGGCAAGCCAGGTTTATTCAAGGTCAAGGGGATTGGTTTTGCTAGATACAGGGGTTGTGCTACTTCTGCACACCCTCCTTCCCCTGTAAGCAGCTACTTTTGCTTTTGTGCATGCTCCCCCGAGCAGTTGCGTCTGCTTTTGTCTAGATAACAAATATGGTGTCTACAGGTGGCTAGGTATATTTAGTGGTTTTTAATTTTGCAGAGGTTCCTGTTTTCAACCAGCTCTTGATGCTGCGAAGTTTCTTGAACCCAGAACTTAACTAACTCCTGATCAAGCAGAGTTTCTTAAAATTTTTCCATGTCCTTACATAACTTGACACAGAGTAGAACAAACAGAAGGAAAGAAAAGTCAAAAGCTCTGAAGCAAAACATAGAGGAAGAGAAACAGATAAAATAATCTGTTATATAATATAAGAGCTAGTGGGACAAGTATGAGATAAGGCCAAGCATTCATAACTAATAAGTCTCCGTGTCATGATTTGAAACTGGTTGTTGGCCCAAAAGAAAACCTGCTACAAAACTTCATCTTGTTCAATGATGATTTTGAAGAGGTTATAGGACTGGGAAAATACAACTTGAATTTTGGTCTTTGGTCACAGATAATTCTTTATGTAAGATGTAATTTTGGATCATAGCAACTTATAATCAATACTGTCTAAAGTAGGGTATCATTGGCAGAACACTATTTACTTATCTCTACTGTCACAGTAGAAAAAAATTGATAGAGAATATTCCCTTCAGATTATTGACTAGAAAATGTTGAACATACAACTCCCAAAGCATTAATTTTCTTCACCTTAGTGGAAAGCTGAGTGTATGAGGCAATCATATAGATGTACACTTTAGTGTTCAAAATCCACCGGGTGGTACCTCGATTCTCCGGCTGTTTTCACCAGTCACCATCACTGGCTTATGGAAATGATGGGGTAAAGGAAATCAAATCAAGGCGTAGGGAGTAACTCCTGAAAGCACTGGCAAACAGAGACAATGGGTCCCTAACAGGGACAAATAATCATTGGATATGTTCAAATGTAAGGCTTTTGTTAAGACAGTTAATTAGACAAAAAAAAAAAAGATCAGAAAGAAAAAGGCTCTGCTTTTTTTATTTTTATAGGAAGTTGGATTCAACTTTCTATCTCTCCTGATTTAAAAAAAAAAAAAAGTGACAGCTTTTGGTAAAAAGAAGACACCTTTTGATTTTTATCTCTTGATTTCTAGAATTTTTAACTTTCAGTTTAAAAATTAAAACATAATTACATCACTTTCCCCACATGATGGCTAACAACAGTCTGTTGCTTCAGTTTCAGGGGCTCTAATGCTGTCTTCTGGCTTCCATAGGCACAGGATGCCCAAATGGTGCAGTATGTATCTGTAGTCACACACACACGCACACACATACACATATATTTCTTAAAAAGTAGTATTATAAACGATTATGTTAGTGAACTTGTCTTAACCAAAATATATTACCAAAGGCAGTAAAAGAGTAGAATGTAATGTCATAGACTGATGGAAGATATTTGTAGTCAATATTCCTTGAATGATTGATTTTCCTAATTTATACACAATACTTAAAATTTATCTTGTGAAATATCAGACAGCCTAATTGTTAAAAAGACAAAATTCTTGTTCAGATACTATAATGTGAAAGAAATACTCCCCTATCAAAATAATTGTTGGAAATTCATTTTGCAGGTTTTGATATGATTTGGGGCAAAGAAAGAAATGTTTTGGTCAACACAAGATGAGGCAGATTATCTATACAATTAAGCAAGAGGTGAGAATTACAATCATTAGATAATGGTGCTGTTTATTTGTAAGTGTATAATCTTCATTTACTTTTACTGAAGATTAAAATTTATTTTGTTTTTAATGGAAAGAAATCTTTTAGCCTTGGTATCATTTCTCACAAACTATATTCTTCAAGTTGAGAAAATTCAAATGAATGTGTTTCAATAATAATTCTTGCCTAGCCAAAGCTGCCTAAAGAAGTTTGATATGGAAGACCTAGGATTTAACCCCCAGTGTTACAGAAATATGTGCTCAGAGGAAGTTTTTGTTTCCTGTGCTTGGTATTAAAATGGTTTAAAGAAAATAACATAAAAACCCTTGTACAGGAATGTATAGAGAATATGAGAAAACCATGCCTACTCATGTAGCTGTGCCTCCATCCTCACTGCCAGTTCCACCCCAAAGCATCCTTCTCTGACCTGAAAGCTGTCCTCACTACATGAAGCAAAGCCCAGAATCAAAGTGATAAAAGCAAATGATGGTGCTTTTAAGCTGAGATAAGAAAAGAGCCACTGTTTACCAGGGTTCTGTTATATACAAAATGTGCACTTATTTTCCCTGCCAGTCGCCAGGAAGCACAGAAGGGTGCATCTCTCCCATGCAGGGCAAAGACCTCAGCTAAAACTAAGAAAACATTAGATCATTAATGGATTGCCAGTTCAATACCTATAGTGATGAAACATTCAGGTTATTCTTTCAAGTGTTGGCATACATTCTGATTACCAAGATTTCTATATATACATTTTATTTACCCAGAAATTGGCAAAAAAAGTAAAATCTTCCTGGTTACTGGTCAAGAGATATGCTGGGACACACTGAACTCACAGAACAACGTAAGACTCCTCTGCTTTTGGACTAGGTTTGAAAATCTGGCCTAGATTTAACACTCAATTTCAGAAAAAAAATTATATATATATTCTGTTTAGTGATTTGTGGACCAAAATTCTTATCGATAAATTATATCCTAGTCATTTAGATGATGCTCAAAATGCTCACTTAACTGCATTATGCCCTTGTATAAAGGTTTTTGACAAAGTCTAAAACTTAAGCTCCTGATGAGAGATACTATCCATTAAATACTCTGTTGTTTTCTTCTTGTTGTGACTCAGATTACAAGCATGAGATTTAATAGAATAAAAGTTTTGAGAAAGTTTTATATGTAGGTAACAGAAAAGGAGTGAAAAGGATACAGAATAAGGATAAAAGCCCCAGGCAAATCAGCATTGTCCTCCTCTGAGTTGACATCAGAAACTGTTCTACTGAGATTTGGATATGAGAAATCTAAACCTTTAGCTGAATTTCCTTCAAACACACACAAAATAATGAGAGTTTGATCTGCGGTCTACCTTCATTCCTGCAAAGCTCTTGCGGTGTAGGAAGTTCATCTGTTTATATGTTGCTTTTATTGGTTAATTAATAATGAAACTGGCTTGGCCTGATAGGGCAGAGTAGAGGTAGGTGGGGAAAACTAAACTGAATGCTCGAAGAAAGAAGGCAGAGTCAGTAAGAGGCCATGTAGCCCTGCCAGAGACAGATGCTGAAACTTTACCCAGCAAGGCACAGCCTCATGGTGATACACATATTAATGGAGATGGGTTAATTTAAGGTATGAGTAACTCAGAAATATGCTTGAGGTATTGGCGAAACAGTATTGCATATAATATGATTTCTGTGTGATTATTTCTGAGGTGGCGGAGCAGCTGGGAACAAACAAGAGGCTGTTGTCAAGGTTTCTGTCCTGCCCATTTCCTGCAATCGTTAAGTCCCAAAGAATCACACAGAAATCTACATTAGTTATAAAACTGATTGGCTCATTAGCTCAGGCTTCTTATTAACTCTTATAACTCTTATTAGCCCATTATTCTTGTCTATGTTAGCCATGTAGCTCAGTACCTTATTTGGTGAGGCAGTCACATCTTGCTTCCTCTGCGACTGGGTAAAGGACTGCAGAGGAATGAGATTCCTCCTTCGCGGAATTCTCCTGTTCTCATTGACCCACCTCTACTTCCTGAATGGTTGTCCTGCCTATACTTGCTGCTTGGCTACTGGTAATTATTTAAAATATAATTGACAGAATACAGACTGTTCTCCCACACCAAGCATCCTCCTACAACACTCTTGGAATATTGATTACTGCATGATGGTCATGTTTTGAAACATGCAGATAATTGCTGCAAATTCAGATAAAAATGTTGATGTACATGTATGTTTAGCTTCAAAGAGTCAAATAGCTATTAAATACTTTAAATAAATTAAATAAATAAACCAATGTCATATAACTTCAACACTGTTTTTTCTTTTTTCCTCTTTTTTATTACTTTATAAATAATACCAATCAAAATTCCTACTTCCTCCCCTCCTCCCACTTCCTTCCTGTTCTCCCCTATAATCCCCCCTAACCAATATGTATCCACAAACCCAGCCTTACAGAAAGTACTAGAAGGAAAATCTCAACTTAAGGAAGCTGACAACACCCACAACAGAACAGACATCTGATAACTTTCATCACAGTATCTAAAGAATGTTATGTACAAAGGAACTTATTTTCATGCTTTACAGGTGTTGGTTAAATTTGTATGTGTTGAAGATCATAGCAGAAATTTAGTAGAAAAAATCAGGGACTTAAAATATTTTTTCCTTTTTTTTTGTAATTGGGATGGGATAAAATTTTATCTAGTTCCTGTTCAGTTTTCTGAGTCTTTTGAAGTGAAATAATATATTAGCAGGTGACATTATTTGTATATGGATGTCTTTTTCAAAGATGTCTTAGTCAGTGTTCTTCTCTTGTAGGAGACACCACGACCACAGTAACTCTCATCAAAAGAATTTAGCTGAGGCTTCCTTACAGTTTCAGAGGTCTAGTCCATTGTCATCATGGCAGAGAGCATGGCAGCATGCAGGCAGACATGGTCCTGGACAAATACCTGGGAGTTCTATATCCCAAACCATAGGCAGGAGGAAGAGCCTAACTCTAGGCTTGGAATGGGTTTTTTGAAATGTCAAAACCCACCCCCAGTGACACACTTCCTTCAGCAAGGCCACACCTCCTAATCCTTTCAAATAGTGCAACTCCCTGTTGACCAAGTATTCAAATCTATAAGCCTATGGGGCCATTATCATTTAAACCACAACAACAGGTTTAATGATAAAACTCTTCAAACAATAATGAACCCCAGGAAGCTGGCATTCATGTGAGAGTAAAGAGAAGAAAAAGTTGAGTCAACCCAATAACTACATATTGCTAGATATCAGATAGCAACTAGCAAGGGGTCCAGATATTACCGCCCACTGGATCACTCTTCATTTTGCATCTCATGCTTTCTGCTTGCTTTTAAGTCTTTTGTTTTGTTTTCTAAAACATGACCTTATATAAGAAAAAATAGGAGACTCACAAAGTATTTTGTTTTCATGGTCTAAAACCTTTAAAATTGATACAAGTTAAGAACAATGCTGTTTTAATCAATGCAAATGGAAAATTTCTTGTCAAGTTCTTGTTGTAGGCTTGAAGACTATATGATAACAAATAGAAATGTTTGCTCCCAGAGGCAGGATGTAAAGAAAGACAATCAGATAAAAGAAAAATATCTTAAATGATATCCCTAAACTCCTGCATTGGTGAGTGCTTTGTAGCACTTGAGGTCAGATCAGGAGGCATGAGAAAGTCATTTGTTTTGCTGTTTTCTTGGATCGCAAGATTCCATAGTATAAAAATAAAAACTTTTTTTTGGTAAGGAAAATGATCAAATATAGGTAAGAAACAGAAATAATATTGAGAGAATAATAGGAAAAGAAAATATCAAAAATATAAAAAACAATATTCTACAGTAGATGAAAACAGAGTTTAAGTAATCAGACTTAGTGGAAATTTGTTCAGGTTTATTGCTTGCAGAGATATATAACTTTCTTCCTCTGTATTTCTATGAAGTATCCACAACACATCCATTAAAATATATATGAGTTTCCTGGGACTTCTATAACAAAAGCATCACAAATCAAGTGGCTTAAACAATAAAAAGGTTTTGTCTCGCAGTCATGGAGGCTGACATCAATTTATTAGCAAGTCCAGGATCGCTTGAATGTGAGAGAAAAAGTCAGTCTTGAACTTCTCTCTCAGCTTCTGTTATTCCAAGGCTAGAGACAACATAACTCACCCATACCCCACACCCTGCTGTATGTGTGTGTGTTTCTTTGTTTCTAAATAGATACTTTTTATGAGGATGATGTTCCCAAAGACTCCATATTAAATAGTATCTCTGCAAAGACCTTAACTCCAAATAAGTCCCTGAGGTCCTGAAGCTTAGGATCTAACTTATTTTATGTGGGATACAAATAAAGCTGTTAACCTGTTTGATGATTTAAGACTTCAAGCAATTCGGCCGGGCGGTGGTGGCGCACGCCTTTAATCCCAGCACTTGGGAGGCAGAGGCAGGAGGATCTCTGTGAGTTCCAGACCAGCCTGGTCTACAAGAGCTAGTTCCAGGACAGGCTCCAAAGCCACAGAGAAACCCTGTCTCGAAAAACAAAAACAAAAAACAAAAAACAAAACAAAAAAAAAAACCCAAACAAACAAACAAAAAAAACTTCAAGCATTTCCCATGTGGAAAATACATTTTCGCCACCCTTAGCTCCTTCAAAAACAAAATCACTTTAGCATCAACACTTTGTCTCTAGAAGTCTTCAGCACCGCAACATCCAGAATATAATTTTGTATTTTACCAAACACGATTTTCTCCCTGTTGAATGGGCCTTAAGCCTAATTAGACAGGTGTTGTTTATTACCAAGTTATGAGTGACGCTACTGTACCTTTGCTATACTAGTTATTATTCTTTATAGATGGCATAGCTGAGCAGGACTGTTGATTGCTTCTCTCATGTGGCAGCTTCAACAGCACCAAAGTTAGACTTGATCAGGTTACATTCAACTCTATTCTTCCTAGTACTTGTCTGAAGTGTTTACTGTCTTCAGCAACAGGGACTTATCTTCAACCTTTGGGAGAGAACCAAGGGCAACTAAAATGATTTATCCTTTTCTGGACAATACTGACTGAAAATTCAAAAGGGGATTTCTGGTGCCTGGGACTGAGGTTTTTTTTTTTTTTTTTTTTTTCCCCCGAGACAGGGTTTCTCTGTAGCTTTTGGCTCCTGTTCTGGAACTAGCTCTTCTAGTCCAGGCTGGCCTTGAACTCACCGAGATCCTCCTGCCTCTGCCTCCCAAGTGCTGAAATTAAAGGTGTGCACTACCACTGCCCTACTTGGGACTGAGATTTTTGTAGATAGTAGGGAGCATTGTCAACACAAATGGTATTATTTCATTTAAGATGTGTGTGTGTGTGTGTGTCTGTGTCTGTGCGTCTCTGTGTGTGCAGGTATATGTGCATATACATTATATATAATTTTAGGTAAATACAATATTGTTTGTCTCTTATTCCCCTCCTCCTATTTTGACCTCCCTCCCCCACTTCCTAACAAAATCCCCCTCCTCTTTTTGTTTACTTGGTGTTCTATCCTCCATGGCAACCAGGCTGTTTATCCCTGCCTTTGAAGTCATCCTTCTCCTTTCTTGAAGAACAAGGGTACCTCACTGTTGTACTGTGGCGCTTTAACAGACAATTTCCTCCCTACAGCACCCTAGAAATCCAGCAGCTTTCTTTCTCTTCGTGTCTTCTTTATGAGGCTGTCACCATTTCTGTTAGGAGAGTAAACCAGAGTCACAAATCACGCATATTTGTTTAGTGTAGAATTTTCCAACCATATGCTTGGTTTCTCCCTGGAGCATACTTACTCAATTTTTTATTATATATACGAAAAGAATTAAAAAAAATGGTTCAATTTTGAGGTCTTTTCTACTTAACAGTATTTCTAAAATGCTCTCTTCTTTTACATTTTTCCATGAGCAACAGACTACAACTCATAACCATCAATGTTGTCAGTCATACATTTACTTTCTATGAGATACTGGAATATATTCCAATCAAGCTCTCTACCATTCTAGAACTTCAATTTTTTCCAGCTTCCTGGAACATCTTCTACATTTAGACTAAGGCTGCTTTAGAAAGATCTTTAACATTTGCATTTATAGCAAATGCCTCTTTTGTAATTACAGGATTTTTTCTGGGATCTACAGTAAAACTCACCTAGCTTCCATCAGTTCTCTCATTTATAAGCTGTTTTCATAGATTTAGGTATCTAGTACTGCATCCATTCCTAAACTCTGTACAGAAAAGAAGAAATATATACAGCAGAGAGATAAGAGACAGGGAAACATGCAAGAGTTTTATTTTAATAAATTTGCTAAAACCCACACATCATGTTGGCATGAAGGAAATTCAGATAAGAACTGATCTTAAATCTACAAGGTGAGTGTGGTAGTTTGATTGTAATTGGCCCCATAATTTCATTGGGAGTGGCACTATGGGGGTGTGGCCATATAGGAAAGGGCTTGGTCCTGTTGGAGGAAGTGAGCTTTGAGGCTTCCTATGCTCAAGATACAGGCCAATGTCACAGTCCATTTCCTGTTGCCTTCTGATCAAGATGTAGCCAGCACCGTGTTGCCTGCACACCATCATGCTCCTCGCCATGATGATAATGAACTAAGCCTCTGAAACTGTAAGTTGCCACTTCAATCAAACATTTTCCTTTATAAGAGTTGCCGTGGTCATGGTGTCTCTTCACAGCAATAGAAACCCTAACTAAGACTGGCCAGATGAAAATACTTGATGGTAGTCAAACCCCTTCCTTTAAAGAACCTTACTCTGTCTGCGCCAATGACCTTTGGCTTCCCAGCTGTAGCCCATTTGTTTTATACAAGGCAAAGTACTCAAAAATCTAAAGACTAAAAGTTTTAGCTCAATTGAAATAGTGGCATAACAACATGGGTGCTGGCTAGTGCTTGTCCAAACTGGGTATCGCAGCTTGGGCAAGTGGACAAAAAATATTAAATAACATACTTGATTTTTGTAACCGGACAAAGGCTGAATCTTGCTTTAATGGGTATAAGGTGAGATCAGAGACTGAACAGAGTAATGAGAGTATCTATCTACACTACCCACAGTCCAACTCTTTTCCATGGACTAAGTGTAATAAAAGAAAAGAGAAGCAAGAGCTGAGAATGTGATCTACAAAATAACTAGACTTTTACAAACTAATTTTTTTATTTTTCTTATTTTTTTATTGATCTTTATTGGGTTCTACATTTTTGTGTGTCATTTGAAAATGATTCATCTTCTAATTCTTTTACTTTATTAAAACAAATAAATGCTAAAATTTGTTATTAAGCAATTTTAAGGTTTTTTGTTTTTTTGAGATTTTAATATAATTACTTCTCTTCCCTTTTCCTTTCCTCCAATCAAACCCTCACACACACCTACTCCCTTTTTAAAATTTATAGTTACTACTTGTGTATGTGTGAATGCACATATTCTAAATACATAAATATAACCTGTGTAGTTCATTTAATGTTATTTGCTCCAATATGTTTTTAGGGTAAACAATTTGTGATTATATAGTCAAGTGATAAATCCTTTAAGTATAAATGAACTTCAAGAAACCTAGAATATACTAAAAATATTCTAGTCCTACTGCCTTTAGACTCCCGGCATTATATATAGATATGTGTTATTTCTCATATTGATTATGCAAAAAAGTGATGATCGTACATGTTCCCTAATGTCAGCAGAAAAATATTATAAATCAGTAAATGAATATTTAGTATGTTACTATAGTAACTATATGTTTTATATATGAACAAATTGAATGACGCTTGACAGGTGAGCTTAAAACAAATGAAAAACAAGCAATTAAAATTTGGCAGGCAGAGAACCTGAGCTTGACTTTGGTGATTATGAAGATTTGCCCCTTTTAGTATTGATTATGTGGAGCTTGGCTTGGTCAGCTTCTCATGATGCCATTCAAATGCACTGCTCATCTGAAACATTTGAAATGAAGGCCCTAGAGCTTTGTGAATCAACTACAACGTGGACGGCCAATTATTAAACTCCATAAACGTCAGATGTCTTGAAGATTCCTTATCAAGTTTCTACAGACTGTTTCGCACAGTAGACTTCACTCACAGGCTGAATTGTTCGGGTTTTAACTCTTGAACTTGTTTTTTAATTAAAAAAAAAATCTAGTTTTGTGCCCAGAGGCTACAATAAAGTGCAATGCTAGTAACTACACAGGCTCTTGATATCTTTATAAATTAGACCACATTTGTGGAAAACCTAGTGTGAATTTAATCAAAGTGTTTTTGTGTTACCAAGTGAATCAGAGAAAAATGATCTTTACATACTCAAAACTTGGAAGCAATAATCATCAATTAAATCTACCATGCTGAAAAAGACAAACAAATGAAGAAGCACAGAAGAAGGATGTTTGAAAATTACACTCTTGAGCCCTCCACACCGACTGCAAATAGCATTTCTGGGGAAAATCTTAGGGATTTATGTGATATTTCCAAAGGGTGCCCCTTCTACAATTATTTCAGAAATTGCTTTTCTTGGATTGCGCTTGGCCTAAAGCACAGGTTGGGAGCTGCAGGTTAGAATTTGAAATTCAGTCTGGAGACCACTGTTTCCCTGGTTCTTACCCTGCCCCCAGCTTCTTATGCCTGAGATCCAGGAACCGGCTTCATTTGGCTGCTCAGCTGTTCTCAATTCTACATTCAATCCTCCTGTGAATCTTGATCCTCCTGCCTTTAGAATCCATCTCAAGTTAAATCCTTACCACTCTCATTTCCTATCTCTTTCTAGCAATCAACCTAGCATCATCCTGAACATGATTTTACAGTGAAAGACCCTGGAAGAGGACTTCCCTCTAGAGGAGACTCCCCAGAAGCCAAGGAACAGGCCGAGACCACACTGATGCAAATAGCAAGAGGTTTATTGGGTAAACACAGGTACACCTGGCACACAGAAAACTCCACAGTCAATCCTAGTACACTACTTGTGGTCCTGGGCTCATTAGTAAAGCAAGGAGTCAAGGCTTCCAAATCATTTTTTCCATGCAGAAGTCTAACCCCCAAGGCCCAATCACCAATCCTTTCCAGCCAATACCTCTTGAGAAACTAACCTGAAGTAGCTTTGATCATCTAGATACCCCATTCCCCAAAGACACCCCTAGGTACCCCATTCCCCAAAGACACCCACTTGCATCTCTTTTCTTGGTGAAGGCCCTGATCTTCACTCCATAAAGCCCCTGTTTTTTTTTTTTTTTTTTTTTTTTTTTTTTTTTTTTTTTTTAGAGCCCCACCACTAACCCTTTCTCCTGTAATCCAAAACAATGGGGCTGAAGTCCTAGCAGTCTTTTCCAATTCCTGATTCCAACATTGTGAGTACATTTGACTTGAGGGACCCTCCAGCCCAACCTTCCCACCCTCACTATATACCCTCCTCCTGTGACCTAGACATGCTGGACATGAGAACGGGGAGGGAAAAGGACCTAAGGAATACTCTTCCTTGGCATTAGGAAGGAGTGTTACAGCTGAGGTCCCGTTCATTTCACCTCTCTCCGACTCCTGACATCCTCCCAGTCTGAGCCTTTGTTCTTCCCTCTGTAATCATTGGTGAATCTTTGCTGATGATTTTGGCAACTTTAGTAATAAATAGCACTTCTTGCTGAAAAAAAAATCTGCTGATTTCCCATTAGGCTTATAATAAAATGTAACACGGTTATAGCAGCTTCAAAATGGATTTTGTCTGCCCTGTCTCAGCCATTTTGTTCCTGTTCTCTCCAGATGGGTTCCATTCCCCTCCAGCTTCTTCCAAGTTCATTTTGTCCCTCCAGGAAGCTAAATTTAACTTTTTAAATGTCCTCTTCAGGCTGTCTGGCCATTTTCTATTGAATTTCGCATAGATTTCTGTTAACTTCAGTGACTTTGCCCTTGTTTTCTACCTTTCAGTTCTTTGTCTGCTTGGTTTATTTTATAGCACTTACTGCTGTATGAAATTATGCTGTGGTGTATGTCTAGTCTATTTGTTTCGTTTCCTCTTCCATAAAAAGTATAAGTCTTTAGGTTTAAGAGGTGTTCTGTTGTTATTGTATGCCTATGAGCATGTAAAATACTTGTGTGAAAAAATTAAAAAATGGATATGTGAACACCAGTGGAAATAAATCCCAAGGGGAAAATACAAATCATTGGCTCAGGAAATAATACTGAGAAAAAAATAATCTAATGCCAAAACAGACACGAAAAGCACAAGATTGAAGTAAAATATAAGGAATAGAAATAAGTTACATGATACTATATTATAGCATATGATGATTCTATTCATATTGAAAGGAGTACAAATAATAGCTTCATTACTTCCTTATACATTAAATATGTGAGACTTTTGCTTTCAGTTTAAGCTAATAATAATAAAATGTGTATATGAGCCTCTGTGTATAAATCTGTGTGTGTCTGTGAGTCTGTGTGTATGTGTGAGATGTGTGCATGTGTATGAGTCTGTGTGTGTATGTGTGTGAGTCTTTGTGTCTGAATGTGTTTGTGTGTGTGTGTCCGTGTGTGAGTTCATGTGTGTATGTGTGTATGTGAGAGAGAGACAGAGAGAGAGACAAAGAGAGAGACAGAGAGAGAGAGAGACAGAGAGAGAGACAGACAGAGAGAGAGACAGAGAAAGCGAGAGAAAGTCTATGTGTGGGTTTAATGTGCTCAGCAATTATCAACCCAAACTGTGGTGATGAGACTTGACGCATGGTCTTTGACTACCCAGTGATGTCCTACTTCACAGAAACTGATGAATACACAGAAATAGAAGATCTCATTTTCCTTTCATGTTATTTATGACTCATTTCTAAGCCTTTTGCCATCTTTGTCAAGTCACCCTGCTTCTTGGAACAATTTAGAAGGAAGTAGAAAAGAGGAAAGGAGGAGGCTAGGAAAAGATGTGGTAACAGACAGTCATTGGATATTTGTATTTAGATCTGCTTGATCCCAGGCCTTCCTCCTGTTGGCGACCCTATTAGTCTCATTATGATCTTAAACTACATAAGGTTGGTTTTCTCATACTTGCAAAAAAAAAATCATATGTAAATCTCTTAGAGAAGAGTAAGAATATTAATTAGATGCTTCCAATATTTTTTATGAACATTTAATAATTTAATGCTGATTGATAGTACTTATAAATTATAGGTATATCATCATGCTGTTTCCCTAGAGTTTACTCTCCAAGTATAGTTTATATAAACATAATCTTGCACAAAGTTTTGTATATAAAACAAGTAAAAAATATGGTGACTATCTGATTTCTCCACAGACAGGTCAATGAAAAGGCTCTATGACTAAGCAACTTCCTGGAAAAAATAGAAAAACAGCAAGTTACAAATCTAGGAACAAAGAGTTAAAACACTTTGACAAGGCATACAACTGTTTGATTTGCTCATGGGCCATACTAGAGAAATGGATGCAGATGGCAACATCTGACATATGTTCTGAGACCTGACGCTGACGTTTGAGTCACCTCATATTTCTGAACTTCTTAGAAACTGGTAAATTTACAAAATAAATCTTAAACTCTGGTTGCCAACCCTTTGATGATCTAACTCTTCCAACCTTTCCAGTCTATTTCTACCATAGATAAGAAGGGAGCTAATAAATATCCCTAAAAACATGATTCCTTGTATTGACTTTTATTTACACTTATTTTTCCTTTGGCCACAATGTTCGCTGAGATTTTGCATATTCCATGCATCTGGTGCTTTGGGAACATGGTCATTATTCAAAAGATGTCTGCATACACGAAGAGAATTGATTTCTTGTCTTTCCTTGGCATTTATTTTCTAGAGAGGTCTGAAAAGTTAAAGAGCATCTTGTGAATTCGATTATTATGCACAACATACTGTACATTTGGTAAAACAAAGGCTTAAAAGAATTATATAGTTTTAAAATTCGGTAGATATGGCTACATTGTGATTGAGAACCTGTCATGACTTGTATTGAACACCTATGCTTTGCTCTTCCAACTGTAGGATTCCTGAGTGCAATAAAAACCTAATTGCCTTGGGCATAAAAAATAGTAATCCCAAAATTTCATTGTTTATCTAAACCACCTCATCAACAGATATGACATTATGTTAGCTTGCTGATAACCTAACTCCAGACTTCTTAACCAGTTCATAACTTGTGATAATATTAATATATTTATTACCAAAGGAGGATTCAGATTCATATGTTTTTAGGCGGAACAAATATTTGCTATAGTTTAATTGTATATAAATTCAATATTTTAATTGGCCCTCCATGAAATAAATGTATCATAGATAGTCATATTTTGTTCTGAGTTTTCAATATTTTACATGCTGAAAGAGAAAATCAGTATGTTCACTATTGTGATAATGTATACAGGCTGATTTCTTTTTAATGCAATTTTATTCTTTTTATGATTAGAAGAACACATTTCCTGATGCGATCAAGATATTCTTTGGAATTCGACTTTAAGTTCCAGTCTCTCAAGGATTTCATGTACATGTATACTCTTCGGACCCATTATCACGTGGAGTCTAGGGATGTATATTTTCAAAGTCTAACAAGAGATTCTGATTGAGGTTGATTTAAGGACCATTAATACAGCAAAGGAAACTAGATTCTACTCTACTATTCAGAAAAGCAGTAAAATGACAGAGGGTGTTTTTTTTTATTTCCTTTAAAAGAGAATTTAGACTTCCACAGAGATAATTACTAGTGGGCATGAATAACAGAATTGCACCATGGAAAACAGCCCATCATTTAATCACTACTTACGCTTCATAAAGAAGAGAACCTGCTTGGAGACTAAGTCAGAAAACATTAATTTCTCATGTCAATTCTGTTGACGAATAGGCTGCACCCCAATAATCTTCTCTGAGGGCTAAATTTCTAAAAATATATGGAAATAATACTACTCACAGAGCTTTTAACATATGTGAATGCAATGGCAGAGCCCTTCTTTAGACACCCCCAAAGAGCCACTTGCATTCTCTGGATCAGACATTGAATTCCCTGGAAAATATGATGCCTGGAAAATATGATTTAAAAAAAGAAATTCAGAATCTGGAGCAATGGTTTACTGGGTAAGAACGCTTGCTTTGCAAGTATGGGGATCTGAATTCAAATCCCTGGCAACCACATATAAAAGCCTGCCACTTCATCGCAACACTGGCTGTTGAGAATAGGCAGACTTCAAGAGTTTACTGGCAGGCCAAACAGCCTAGCTGAAAGAACTAGCTTCAAGCTCAGTGAGAGACCTTGTCTCAAGGCAGCAAGGCAGAGATCCTTAGAGGAAGATGCCCAGTGCCCCACTATAACATCGTCACAAATATCTGCACACTCACATTCGTGGTCCACACACATGCATACCACAGAACACACATGTATCTACCCTGAAATAAAAGCATGAACAATTATATTTTATTGCTTTACAAAAGCTGTAACCAGCAATCCCGCAGGTGGCTATGTGTCCTTTGCAATTTCTTTTCTCCAAGGCATTCACATCCCAGCCTCCAGCATTCACTGTGGTTGTTAAGGTTTGTAGCTTTATATGTTTCCTTCCAGACAACTTTTTTTTTTTTTTTTTTGAGACAGGGTTTCTCTGTAGCTTTGGTGCCTGTGCCGGAACTAGCTCTTGTAGACCAGGCTGGCCACGAACTCCCAGAGATCCGCCTGCCTCTGCCTCCCGAGTGCTGGGATTAAAGGCGTGCGTCACCACCGCCCGGGTCCAGACAACTTTTTTTTTATCATCATTATTGTTTTCATCTGCTAAATTCGACTATTAAAACAGTATTTTTATAAAAAGTTTTCATAACATTTAAAGATACTATCTTATAGAGGCTTAAAAACACCTGCAAGATAAATTAAACAATTAAAAACAGTAATTAGTAAGGAACTGTTTTCCCCTGCTTTTGTATTCATCCATTTTTTTCTTGATTAGTGACCTCTCAAATTTCCAGTAACTACAAGATATCTACCTCTCTTTTCCACACAAAGTTCTTATATGGCAGTGTCCAAACACAGGACCTGAAATTTGTCAATTTTTACCCTTCTATAGTATATTCTCTGAAGTTCTTCAGATTTACTCTGACCTCTTGTTGCCCACGGTTGCAATTCTTGTCCTACCTAAACAAACTGAATTGCAATAAGAATATAACTGTCACACTTTGTCAGACAGTTGAAACCCAAACTCACATCCCCTACAAATACCAAAAGGCAACAACAAGAAAAAAAAAGCCCTCAGACTGGCCTTGTGGGAGCCTAGTGTGTTTGGATGCTCACCTTCCTTCACCTGGATGGAGAGGGAAGGGCCTTGGACTTCCCACAGGGCAGGGAATCCTGACTGTTCTTAGGACAGAATAGGGAGGGGAAAGGGGAGTGAGAAGGAAGGTGGAGGGAAATGGGAGGAGGTAGAAATTTTTAATAAATAAATAAATTAATTAAAAAAGCCCTAAAGTTCTACCTCAATGATCAGATTTAGGCTGTAAGAGACTTAGGAAGTTAGTCATGCATACCTTAGGCAAGTTTTTGAGGATGTTTCTAGAGACAATTAGATGAAAACCCTTGTGATTTAATCAGTGGTTTAATCCATTGTAGAGATTCAGAGTGTGAATACATTATCCCATCTAGGGGTGATAGAGAACTGGGGAAGCTTAGGACTCATGGACTGAAGTAGGGGACAGGAATTGCTCCCTGAAAAAGCATGCCATGTCTGCAACTTCTTTCAGCATGTATCTGCCCCTCACTGCCGTGAAGTTGTGGCCTCTGCCCCACACTCTCACTACCAGGGTGTGCTGCCTCACCTCAGGTTCTAAGATGACCTTGAGCTGAAACCTCAACTCCAAACAGATCTTTTTCTCTCTGAGTTTTTTTTTTCTATCATGTATTTTGCTCAGTGAACATCTAATACAGCCAGTGACCTTTGATGTCTTTTAGAAATATAAATTTTGGGAACTGTGTTCCATAATGACAACAAACTAATTGCCAGAGAAAATGATTAATGTTTTGATCATCCCTCAAGTCTCGGATCCCCTTCTGCCTCCTCCACAAGCATTTCCTTTTCGTTCCAAACTAGGTCAGGTTATTGTTCTAAATCATTAGAGGAACCTTGCCAACTGGAGAGCTTTTTGTCACAAGTGCTCCTATCAGATTATTTGGCTCGTGTATAATTTACTGATTATACTAAAAAATAAAAACAAAAAAAAATCAATGGAAGCAAAAATCAGGATTGTCGCAAATTTTTCTAGCATTCTTGATTTAGGACACCATAGCTTTTACATTGGACTAAAGCTTTAATTAATACTAAAAACAACCCAAAAAATAATGAGGATATGAAAATAAAACTGAATAATCAACACAGAATCATGCAAATGTCAAAGGTTAACACAGACAACACCTACCTGACCAATGGAGCCAATGGAGCCAGAAATAGTATTTTAACCCCTTAGTTTGTCTTTTAAAAACTTAAGCTGTAGACACTGGCTCTCCCAGATCTATATCTCATCTGTTGAAATCTCCTTCATTTGACCTTATTCTATAACTGTAATATATATACATATTTATGTGTGTAATATATATACATATTCGCATACGAATGTATAATATATGTATGTACATATATATTATTTTTGTGTGTGCATGTGATTGTGTAAGACACAGTCTCATAAGCAATCTTGTTTAATCTATGGGGGAAAAAGTCCTTAGAAATTAAGAGGTAAGTCAGCTAAACTAACAAGAAAACAAGCCTCTTTGACAGAGTCTAGAAATAGACAAGCAGAAAGTAGGGCCTTAAACGTAGAACGAGGTGGGTGAGAAAAGGATTTCTGTGCTGTTTTATTTAGTAATTCTGAATGAGAGGAGACCTTTTCCGGGGGTACTCAGTATGCTCAGTTGTAGAGAGTCACTGGCCTCTGGCACTGTGACTTCTGCCCTTAATCATTCTGCTTCCGGGAGATTGACAGAGGGGACACGGAGTGGGCAGGAGTGAATCGAGGGCAGAACTGCCCATTAGTCTTCTTAGACACGAGCTTCTGAAACACAGCAGCCCCAAGAGGCTGTGCTTGTGGGTTCACCTTTGTGAAAACTTCCTGACATTTTTTATCGCAGGCTTTTTCAGACCCAGGCCAGCTGGCCTTGGTGAGTTCCCAATAGAACATCCCCATTGTCTCAGTGTGTGGGTGCACCCCTCGCGGTCCTGAGTTCCTTGCTTGTGCTCTCTCTCCTTGTGCTCCTGATTTGGACCTTGAGATTTCTGTCTGGTGCTCCAATGTGGGTCTCTGTCTCTGTCTCCTTTCATCGCCTGGTGAAGGTTAATATTCAGGAGGATGCCTATATGTTTTTCTTTGGAAAACCGGACTCGCTCAACATAGCAGACAATGAGGACTACTGAGAACTCAAGAACAATGTCAATGGGTTTTTGATCCTACTGCACGTACTGGCTTTGTGGGAGCCTAGGCAGTTTGGATGCTCACCTTACTAGACCTGGATGGAGGTGGGTGGTCCTTGGACTTCCCACAGGGCAGGGAACCCTGATTGTTCTTTGGGCTGACGAGGGAGGGGGATTTGTTTGGGGGAGGGGGATGGAAATGGGAGGCAGTGGCGGGGAAGAGACAGAAATCCTCAATAAATAAATAAATAAATAAATTTAAAAAAAGCAAAAAGAAAAAAAGAAAACTTCCTGACACAAGAGAAATCCTTGAGCCTTAGCAGCCAAGGAATGCTAAAGATCTTCATTCCTGTGTTTCAAAGTTTGTGGCTCTCAACAAGGACCCTTCTGTATTTCGTGTAGGCGAGTGTGGTAAAATCTGGGGTCTTCTCCACCTTCTCCTTGCAGATTGCATTGTGTATACTCAACAGATACTGAATGTTTAGTATCATTAAAATACTATACCTCCCGGAAATGAATGCAGTTCTGTACTTGGAACACGGTCAGCATTATTTCAACTAGACCATAAGACACTTTTCCAAACCTCAGTGTAGTGTGAAGTAATACTTTCGGTGTTGATCACAACATGACTTCTGGTATACATTGGTGTATCTTGACTATTCAACTTAGGGCAATTAGTGATATAAACTTGAAATTAATTCCAAGGGAGAAATATAATTCTTTTTTTAATAAGTAAAATTCCTCATAAATCTTTGCCAAATCCTAATCTTGTTTTAGTTCTTCAAGCCTAATGGGGTTTGCTGACTGTTCAACTGTGTCATATAGAGTATTTTATTTTGACTCACAGTGAACTTTTGATTCTCGTCTACTTGGTGAGGAGTGTTGGAGTTAGAGGACATGGACTTTCAAAACTGCCAAGAAAACATTGTTGCCAATATTGATGGGCAAACCTCTTTGAATTGCTAAGCTTCTCATTGATGGTTACAAGGCTTAATAAATATTCAAGTTGAGCCGGGCGATGGTGGCGCACGCCTTTAATCCCAGCACTCGGGAGGCAGAGGCAGGCGGATGTCTATGAGTTCGAGACCAGCCTAGTCTACAAGAGCTAGTTCCAGGACAGGCTCCAAAACCACAGAGAAACCCTGTCTTGAAAAACCAAAAAAAAAAAAAAAA
>NW_026067959.1:7542994-7782843 GCF_014885135.2 Alexandromys fortis | reverse complement strand
CAAGTTGTCTTAAGCATTTTCTTTCTGACTTAGTCATTTGAGAAATGCTTTCTCTCAGCATCAGGATACAGAGTCTCTGTCTTCACTTTTCCTCATGGGACTTATGTCTAGTGCTGACCATTTCTACCTATGTTTGCTTTAAGTTGCATAAAAGTAGCAGTTTAAGTCACTGCTAATAGATTCATAACATTTTAGCTCTAAAGCAACATGTAATCGCTGCTGAGACTATTGCAATATTGATTAAAATGAATGGGCTATAGCACAATCTCTGATTTCTTCATTTTTATGGTAAGCTAGAAACACGAGATAGACTATTGTTATGTAATAAGAGAAAACACTTAAAAGTATGCCATAAGTTCCACGGAGTTAAAATTGAATTTGGTTTCAAATATTTATTGGGATCTTTCTTCTCACTAGATTTGCTTATGATAAGTGACACAGCATGCCTGATTAAAAATTAAACACTCTGTCAAGTGCTTCTCGTGGAGGTTGTGCCAACGATAGTACTGATGTGCACAGTGGCTCCAGCTCTCTGCTTTGATCTAATTGAAAAAGGCAAAGTTCTGCCAGATCAGATGTCAACCCTTTCAAGAACGTCACTCCCTTGAAAAGAATTTCACCATCCTTTGCCTCCTCCATGCCCTGATGAAGTTATAGTCAGGGCCAAGAAGTGCAAAGAATATATTACAATCTTCCAACTTTATTTTCTTCTGGAAAGTTCCATATTTCTGTGGGAGAAAGATTTCCTTCAGTTACATTTGTGATGCAAGGAAATTATATGAACTCACTGATGTTTGGCCTAAACTAAGTTTCTTAAGAAGATATTTTGTAAGAAAGGAAATATAAATGACAAATTAGGAAGACATTTCAAAACATTTAATGACAATGGAAAGGATAGGGTGTTGCAGGGGAAGAAGGTTACAGAGGAATTTTTCCATTAAAGATAATTTAGATTATGTCTTAAGCAGTCAATTTATGTAAATTGAATCCTCCCTTGTCTTTCATGCACTGCCCTGTCTATTCTACTCAAGCAGCTAAAATAATATTCATGTGTGCACGTATGCATTATGTTCTAGATACAGCTTAAAATTCTCAATAATACACAACCCATTGTTTATTTCTAGTAAAGTAGTACAATTGAACAATTTATGATAAATGTTCAAGTTTGTGATTTTGAAGTTCATCAGTTTTATTTATGAAACTGACTTTTTCATAATAAAGTCAAGGTACCATTTATGAAAAAATAAGATTTTATTTACATAAAAAACATACTTTCTGTCACTAAAGTTTAAAGAGAGCCTTGTACATTTTGTAATGTATTAAGAAAGAAATGTATTCCAGACTCTTAGAGTCTGTCAGGACGGGATGCATAGATTTTTGACAAAAATTTTGTGTTAGAGATGATATGCTAGAGACTACACATCTCCACAGAAATATGTAGTTTCTTCTTTCATCAATTTCATAGTTTCTAAGGGTTTTAAATACCTACAATTCACTCTGGAAGCAGATTCATGTGGATATTTGTGAGTTTAAGGCCAGCCTGGTCTACAGAGAGAGTGCCAATACAGGCCCCAAAGCTGCAAAGAAACCCTGTCTCAAAAAACCCAAAGCAAAAGCAAAACCCAACCCCCAAGACAATTCTAATTATTTCAGCTTAGAGTATTTATGACAACATGTATTATGGAAATTTTAGTTGACTGTGACTATTAAGTTTCTAATCTTTTAGGGATGTTGGCATAGCTACAAGGCATGCGGAAACTGATTGGCACCCCCTCTGTTCCAGGTCATACTCCTTCCCCACTGAGCAGGAGACAGATGGACAAGAGGACAGATGGACAAAAGGCACCTTCAATGTCACAGACCAGGAAAAAAAAAGTTTTTATTGCCAGGTATGAAGAAACTTAACCATTTTGTAAATCACAGAAAAAAAATAGACTTGGAAAACAAATTAAATGCATATAAGTAGATTTCAGCTTTAGAAATATCCCACTCACTAAACCATTAGTGATACATGTTAATTCTAATGTTCCTTTTTGTCTGTTTGTTTGTTTTTTTGAGACAGGGTTTCTCTGTGGTTTTGGAGCCTGTCCTGTCCTGGAACTAGCTCTTGTAGACCAGGCTGGTCTCGAACTCACAGAGTTCCACCTGCCTCTGCCTCCAGAGTGCTGGGATTTAAAGGCGTGCGCCACCACCGCCCGGCTAATGTTCTTTATACTCTTCGCTGTTCCAATTTTTCCTCCGACTTGCAAGCTCACTCACTTTCCTGTAGACTGCAGATGATATCTCATTTTATCTGACTCTGGACTTGTCTGAAATGCATTTTTTTTATTGAAAAGGTTTGATATTTTCTATATGTAAAACTTATGTATTTGTATCATTTATACACATATAGTTTCTAAGGACTTAAAAAGCTAAATCTATCAGAATGTTGTATACCAAGATCAACAGCAGCTGAGTCTTTCAATTATTGTTTTTTAATTTAAGGAAATTGATCCCATGCCTTGATATTTATGACTAATTCTCTAATCTCCAGAAATTCAAGAACTTCCCAGAGTATAGGACCTTTCCTTAAGACAGCTAACAGATGTATGAAAAATGTGTCTTTCTGAAAGGACTTTTTTGCTGACATCAGTCCAGCCCAATCCTCTCCACTATCCATCAAGAGCCACACATGCTGTTGAAATACGTTCTCCCCAAATACATGTGCTTTCCAGTGAAGAATGAACTGTCCAAAGGTTTATAAGAAAAGATGTTGAGATATGTGTGTGCTTGAGTCGACTTGTACTGCCCAAATCTTTCTGTAATATTTCCTAATAGCTGAGGTAAAAATGATCAATCTTTCTTTCTTCACTTCCTTCACAAAGTGAGGGCTTCTTAAGCAATGTTAGTACTAGTAACTACTAGACTCCATTTCCCATGCAAATTGCATATATTCTAGACACAAAGGAGTTCCCATGTCTAAGGGGAACACTATGAACATTAAGAGTTGCTCTCTGCCATCAAGAAGATTCAAGAGTGCTTCTCTGTGTTTTATATTTTTTAAGCAAAATCTTGTAACTAATCTTAGCCTTTTCAGTTGTATAGATCAAGAATCTTATAGCCACTATAACACAGTTCCTTAGTATGAAAACTGAGGGCAAAACTTCCTGTTTTAATATGAGATTTTAAGCATATCTTATTTCATCTGGTAAAGACAGAGTAAAACAAGTTTGTAAAAACAAAGCACACACAGTTTCATTGAGGGCTAAAGAAGGTCTTATGATACTTATTTTAATCCATACCGCTATGTAACAAACGTTACATCCTGTTACTTTTCATAAAATTAGAGAACTCTTATTTGAACTAAAGAAAATGAGACAACCATGGATTTTAAACAATAGACCCAATATAATTGTTATTTCTTTTGAAAATACATAATGAAGTACTTATTCTTAGATTCCCTCATATAGCCATTTTCCTACCTAAGAAATATTTAATGCTATATTGTTACAGCCTCACATGCTGAACAGTGAAAATTGGTGCAATTTAGTTCATGTAGAAAGTGATGATGACTCTTAGCTTAAGAAAAATTTAAAAGTGACAACTCGTTCTTGCCTATTAAAACAACCAATTGTTTTATAGTCTGACAAGTCAGAGTTAAATGATAGTTAATAACATGCTTTCCATAAAAAGAAGACACAAAGTACGGTACTAACTGTCTTATCTTTTCATGTAAACAGGGAATAATTTTCCAGTTCCTTTCAGTCTGCACACACCAAAAAATAATAGGATTCCAAACAATCTTTAAAATAAACAATATTATTACACTACAATTGAATTCCAGTGGATATGTATACACATATATATTCAGTAGCAGCCATGAAAATTCCAGGTGAAATATGCCTATACTAGATGCTATGTACATTTTCTCATCTTCAGACCATGGATAATTTATTACACCAGCTGTCTTAAGGGCCCTGCTTTTAGTGGCATTTTGTTTGTAATTTTAAAAAATTATTTAAAACACCCAATGTTGTGTGTTGGTTTGTGTTTTAAAGAGGAAAAATTTGTTATTATTAATGGTTAAGATTCGAATAGTCCATATCTTAGTGTTTTAAATAGTAAAGCTATTATTAAATGCCTGACATAATAAAAGCAGCATTACAAATAATAAGAATGAACTTGAAAACACAAATCCTACTTCAATAATGAAAAATGTCAGACTTCCTTAGCAGCTTAGCCCTCGACACTTCCTGTGACAATGATTCCCACTGTCTCCAGGGTAACCTTATCTTAAAGTTATTGTATATTATTCTATGTGTGTTTAATATATTTGCCTTTCCAGAGATGTACCTCACTTGCATGTGGCTTTATTTTAATATTTAAAACAATATAAATGATTTAGTTTCTCACATCTTTAGCATCTTGATTTTTTTATTTACCATTTTATTGGTAGGTTCACTTATAATTTTGAGTTATTTCTTCATTAAAATTAGTAATTCTCACTTTTCAGCTCCACACATTGTTGTGTAGATTTTCTTAGTTTATATTTTAAAAGTTACATCTTCAAAGTACGAAGGCTGCTCTTTTGGGGGATATGTCTTTTCACTTTTGTGTGTAGGTGATCATGTGTTCTAAGCCATTTTGCAGTAATGCTTATTTTTAGACTTTTGTCAAGACTTTCACTATACGTACTGGGAATTCAGTATGAAATATAATTGCTACCCATGAGGGTTCCCTTGTCCTTGAACTCAGCACCTGAACTTGGTGTTCGCTATCACTTTTTGTTGAGTCAAGCATTTTTCTCAGACTACTCATGGAAGCACTCTCATGAGATACCCAGATTTCAGGTCCATGTCCAGAGAGAACCCTAAGTCTCTGCCTCTGAAAGAGGAATATTCTGGCATCGAATCAATGGCAGACAACAAAGAGGGAACCCTTAGGATGAAAAGGAAAAGAATTGTAATTCTTCCTTAAAACATCCAACATACATTTTCAGTGAGCTTCAAAGAAGGAAGATGATTGGTACCATTTTATAACAATTCCTCTGTTCCCACTGATGCTAAAATCTACCCTGCCCTGCCAACAGCATTGACTGAGTCATTTCTCTTACTGAAGTTTTCTGAATGATTTCAGAAGCATTGCTAAATAAATCTTCTGGAGTCTGATCCCTTCATAATAGGCTCTGTTCTGGCTGATAGGTCATTGAACACACATTTAGCTGTTGTGCATAAAATCTTACCTTACTGAGAAAAGGTACCAAGACACATAGATAAACATAGTTCAGAATTATAGGTTAATTTAAGTTGTAAGAGTTAGTAATAAACCCGAGCAACAGGTCAAACTACTTATAATTAATATACTTTTCTGTGTGTTTATTTGGAACTGAATGACTGTGGGACTGGGTGGGACAGTAACATCTATCTACAGATCTACATTAAGAGAGTGTGGTTATGGGTTCAAGTGATGGCTCACTGGTTATAAACAATGGCTACTCTTCCAAAGGACCTGGTTTAATTCCCATCACCTTCATGGAAGCTTACAAGTATCTGTGATTTCAGTTCCAGAAGATCTGACACCCTCACACAGACATACATGCAGACAAAGATACCATCACACATGAAATTAAAATAAATAATTAAAACAAGCAAACAAACAAAAAGAGAGAGAGAGTGTGTGTGTGTGTTTAGCTAAATGGTTAACATGCAGTGTGTAGTATAGTATATAGTCCACATGACTTCCACAACACTGCTGTACTTTTATTTTCATTTAAAAAGGAAAGTCCTTGAAGTAGCTAAACTCTGGAGATTTTAGATATAACTTTAGTGTAATCAATTTACATCAGCTAATGTCCTTTAAAAAAATAAAGAAAACAAGGGATATAATCCGTGAGAACTTTAAATCAGTAGCCATTTAGAATTGGTTGTGCAATCTCTCAACGTTTCAAACAGGAAACCAGTGACTGCAATTGTGGAATAAGTCCTGTGTGTCAGCAACTCCTTGTGAGAGCCATGCAGTGAAAGCCATTTGTGCTTATCGTCCTAGGTGGAGGATTCGAAAATGCTGCTCCTTGGTGTGTGTGAACTGTTTTGCTGTTGCCATATTTCTTGATGTGGGTGTTTTCTCAACTTTTGCCAGAAAGCCAATTCTGTGGTTAAAAAGAAGAGATTGTAGAAATGCAACAGTTAATGTTAGATTTAAGGAAACTCAGAAGTGATGCTTAAAATGTTACTATAAAATACTATATAATTCTTAAATGATGCTACACGATTGGTGCTATACAAATGTTACTATACAATCCTTAAATGTCACTATACAATTGTTACTATACAAATGTTACTTAACAATTTTTAAATTTGCTTTCTTCTTATATACCTTTTTTTTTCAAGAATCAGAAAACTTAACACCTATAATATTATTCACTCGTTAAATAAAGAAAATATATTTTTATTTATGGTTATTTATTGTAAATTACTGTTGCTCAAAATCCAGAGTAACAGTTTTCAGTAGAGCTAGAGAATTACACCGTCTATATTCACATTAGACTATATATTAGGTTTATTTTTTTTTTCTAGCTCAGAAGAGAACATACTTTACCAAGGCCCCATGTGTGTCAGGTGCCAAGAAGTTACAAGGAGTACTGTGCAAAACAGACAATACAAAGATGATGTATGGATATGCATGGGAAGGAAACCTTGGATGGTATTTTGTAGATCCGAAGAGGTTTGAGTTGGTAGCCCCTGGCCAGTTGAGGCCATGCACAACTCTCTTGGACTAGTTCACATTGCAGAGCTTGGGGAAGTGAATGGGAAAAGACAGGCACAATTTGGAATGTTGCTTGGAAAACCATTGATTTGGTTTCTTCCTTTTCAGATTTTATTAATTCTTCATTATTGTCTTCTAAGGATGCCTACACAAATCACACCCCAGGAACTTCCCTCAGAATTATAAAAGGGGCAAGAAAAAACATGGATCCGATTAATCCAAAGTCTAGTACCTGAGTCATCTTGTGCTTCAGTCTTCATTCGTTTCCTGTACTCCCTTCCTTTATATCATGTCTCCTGTGTGCCCTTATTGATCTGCACATTATTGTCAATTGGCCTTGACCTGAAAATGGCATAGCGGTTAAATGGAGACCCCTGTACATAAGAAGGACTTGTCTATAGACTTCAGTAGCCTTGCTGAAGTGTTTCAGCTTCACCCCATAGGTTCTTATGGCTCCAATGTCTTTCTAGGTAAAAGCTTGAATCTCCAAAGCTAGTCTGCCATTTGGCCCCTAATTAGCATGCAATGAGAATGTCAAGAGACTATTTTAGTAATTTATCAGTCCTAAATGCTTTTTATTGACATATTGATTACTTTGAAAACTATTTATGAGGCAATTACCATTTTTATGGGGACTATCGTATGTGCTGAAGATACAAAAAAATTAAATGTCCCACTCAATTGGAGACATGTTGACGGGGCAAAACAGACAATAAATAAATACTTTTAAAATGTCAAGGAATTGAATGTTTCAGAAAGGAAATAGAACAGCAAGTGAATACCAGTTATCAAAAACTGCTCTCTTCCATGTAAAGGTGAGGCTGGAACAGATGCCAGAATAATAACACATAGTAAGGGGAAGATTAACAAGGTTACTTGCAGGAGAGTAATGGCAGATATGAGAAGAAAGCTTACATGGCCTGTATTTGTGGGAAGATAAAGACAAGCTTGCTGTCGCACAAGAAGAGTGAGAATGAGAACGACTTCTAAGACCCTAGAAAAGAAAGGCAATTAGGACTCAGATCATGAAGGATCATGGAAGAAGAACATAAAATCCCTTCTTTTTCTCTGAGGTGTGTTTGAGGACATCCAGGGTTTGAACAGTGGTGCAATGCTTACTGTGGACTCACAAAGCATGCAGACTGTACTAGGAGTGGAAGGGCAGTGCATGTGCATCCACTATTCATCAGGTTCTCTGCACATTCAGAAGACTGAAGATTCCCATGGGTATGAGGGTTGTTTTTGCTTATCCTTTGCTCTGATTCTCACACCTTGTTTTCTGTTTCACAATTTAGAAGGAGAGGACATGTTTTCCTTGCAATTGACCAACAAAGAAGCCAGTTCTCAGAGAAATGGGAACAAGAGAGATATAAAATATTTCCATGAATTAATTTAGAAGAGTGCTTCTTGGGAGCTGCAGTCTTGAATAGAGCCAGATAGTTCTTGGTTTTGTGAGACTAGCCTGTGTGTTTTAGGGTGTTTAGAACCATGTCTGGGCTCTACAACACCATGCCAGTCAGACCCCTACAACTTAGTTGTCTTGGATATTGACATCTGTAGTGGAGGAAAATCTCTCTAGAGAAAAGTCATTCATTTAGATATTCTGCAAAGAATGCCAGCTTTATTCCAAACATGTTAACCAAAACATGCCGTGATCTCTTACATTAACGACTTTAAATGCAAAATAAAATTCTTTTCTCCTACGGGCCCAGTGAGTTTGGAAACACTGTGTCACTTCGGCTTCCAGCTTCACTCTACTCACTATGAAAATCTCTTCAGTCCATGGTTATTCAGTCAGTGCTCTTCACTCTGCAGTGTAGTATAGAAACAACAGACATCTCAGTCACAAATGGCGTGCTCATAGTAGTTTCCATATAGGCCAGATACCTCTTTATGACAAGATGGTTGCTTCTATGAAACATTACCTAGAGTATATATTATTGAAAGAGGTTTTCATATCTGTACACTGTTGTCTTCTGTGCAGCTCACTGAAATATTTGTGAACTGTTAAGAATACTTAGCATATTCTCACAATACTGTTGTGAGCTGGAAATGTCTCTATTCTTGTTATCTGGGCCTCCAGTGACTTTTAGAAAAGGCTCAATAAAACAGAAATCTTGGTAAAAATCTATTGGGCAGTAAGATTCAGAATTCACTATCATACTTTGGCACGCCTCCTCTTAGAAATTTGGGATTCTTCATTCCATATTCTGGAGTCAGCGTTTTCATATGTATTTAATAGGAAAGAAAATTTTGGAGTTGGGCATGACTGATGAAATAGTAAGGTATAGTAGTCATTCTCATAAAGTTTCTGGTGAAACTTCAACTATAAAGCATATAAATGAAACCCTTAAAGGCACATGTTTTAAAGGCAACAACTGGACAACAATATGTGGGAAGAATATGTTTGCCAAAGACTATGAGTATCACGTGATTTAACTCTTTCCTAAAGAGATGGTCAGTGATTTCATGATCCCTTCAGATGGTCATTCTCTAGGAATTCTCATAGGCTTACTCATCTTCAAACACCCTTAGCTTAATACTTTTGGGCTTTTGTGAATATTTTATCACATGGATACAACTGATTAAACCCCTGGTGTTTTGTGATATGTTCAAACGTCAGGGCTTCTACCATTTCAGCATCTACAGGAATACACTGAGGTACAAATCATCATTAATGCCTTGGTCTTGTGGTGACTAGTTTTTATCCTGAAACTATTAGAGAACATGGGATCTCTTTGACACAAAAAACAACTCTGGAGAGTCTAATGATTATGGAATTTTATATCAGGAAGTAAAATAGAGACCAACTCTATAGTTCACATATTTGTCCAATATATTTTTTTGCCTTTGTAAAGAAAATAAGCCAACTTCATGAAGGTTTAGTTTAAGAAATCAAAGAACAGTTAAAACTTGAGCTAAATATTGAAGGATGGATAGAAAATGAAGAAAGATATGGAGAACATGACCCTTGAAAGCAGTAAGAAGCAAGAATGTCTATTAAGGCCACTCATGTGGATGAGTTAAGCAAGGGTAAGGATTTTTCCAAGAAAGTAACCATAAAAGTTTTGATTACTACAAATTTTCCTGGAAATTTTATTATTAAATATGTTTTGTATGTGTCTGTTTTGTGTGAGTTTTTGCTAGAACTCTCATTTGTCAAAAATCATTTAAGAATACATAGCAATTCATTTACACCATCCTTGTACAATCACTTGGAATGTCTTATTGTGTTTGTTTGGATTAAGCGGAAATTGAAAAACTTTTGACAAGAATGGATGAGAATATAAATGGATGAGTTTTCCCAAGGGGAAACCTGTGCAGCCAAGCTTTTCCATGAGAACCTCAAACAAGAGAAAGCAGAGTAAGGATACCTCATCAGTAGAGTAGGAAAGAACCCCATAAGTCAAATGCTTACATAACTGTGAGGAACATTTTTCAGAACAACATGTTTTATTTTACAGGTGTTTGTGAGCTGTTTAAAAGGTAATGTGAGAGTTCACAGTATTGACTCTCTCAAGCACAAAATATACTCTGCTTCTTGAGTTACTGAAAACAGGAAAGCCAGAGAAGGTGCTGGTATGAAGAGGCAATCTACCTAAAAAGTGTACTTATGTCAGTTTTACAGGTTGCTCATAAAAGACAAGGAAGCCTGATAAATCTCTTCAAGCTTCTTCACAGTGATGAATTTTATGCTGTAAACATTCAAAAAAATTCTACAAGTTGGACTAGGAATGTTGATTTAGTTTAGATTGGTAAAAGAAAAATAACAAATACTAAGGTTTTTACACAACTTACTTCATAATTCTAAAAAAGTAGGAAGTGTTAGGTCAAGTTTCTAGTCACTCCATTTCTTCATAAGGAACTTCCTAGTTTGCAAAGAGATACCTTGCTGTATCGGCACACAGTATGAATGTTCAAGTTTTGTCCCTTAATCTCCTTGTAAAAACATTAACTTCATCATAACATTTATCATCCTAACTTAACTAATTCTTTCTTCCTCTCAAAAGTTTCACCTCCAAATACTAGCACACTAAGTATTAGAATTCCAGCACATTAATTTTTACATCATGCTCATATTCAATTTGTAGTAAAAGAGGTAACTATTTCCATGGATATAATTTCTAATTATTATTTTGATAAATTTTTAATCAAGGAATTCATCAATCATTTATAATTTGTAGGTGATCAGTCTGAAAATCCTCATAAGATACTTTTAATTATTTTATTTTTTTCCAAAAGAAATAAAATACCATTTTAATATTTGAATTCTAAATTTCATTCATTAAAAATTAATACAAGTAAAGTAATTCATAGAAACATAATTTAGCAGAGTACATTTACATAATTCAATATCTTGAAAAAATCTACTAAGTACACAAAAGTAGTATTAATCCAGTATGGCACTGATACATGTTATTTGTTCCTACATATTTGTGCTTTGCCTCTAATTTCACTAATTTGTTGATCATATTTTAGTAGAATTGACTAACAAAAAATATTGCAGTCACAAGTTATCCTAAATAAATTTAATAAAAATGTCTTCCAGTCTTATTAGAGATACATTATTGTAAAACAATGAGACTGAAATTTCCAATATATTGTAACTAAAACCTTTCTAATTGGTGACAGATGTTGAACTAATTAATAATAAAGAATATTTGAAGCACTCCACAGCAGTCACAACTACTCGGTCGTCATTGCCAAGCATAAATAATCTCTCCCTTTTATGTTTAAGAATTAGGTATCTATAACAAGTCAGGTGCATTCAACATCAGACCTTGAAGGCTGCTGGCCTTGTTTAAGGGTAGTCAATGATGCAGAGCTTGGACCAGCCATTCTGTTCAAAGAAACACAAACATACGAATGTATCATGGCCATTGCTCCGAATCACTTGGTACAAGACAAGCTAATTCTGTTTCCATATTTGACATTTTCATTAGCTAAATTTATAAAGAATCACTTTTATTTTCAACATTCACTGTTGTTAGAAAGATAAACTGAAGCAAAACAAAATCACAGTTTTAAAATTGTAGAGTGAGGAGAGATGATGTGAGAGTCCCCGCTGCATGCTATAAATATGTTTTATTACCACTGGTTAATAAAGAAGCTGCTTTGGGCCTGTGGCAGTGCAGAATAGCACAAGGTTGGTATGGGACAATGAGGCACATCTGCTCCTAGCAGCACCAATCTTCTTCAAGAAGATTGTGGCTATCAAAGAGGCTCCTTATGGAGCTTGTTAGCGACTTGGGCAAGAAACTACTCTTTCCTGAATGACTTGATGTTATGCTGTGTGAAATGGATATGCAAGACCCACAAAAAGTAACTGCTAAACTTGCCTAAAGGTGAGATAGTCCTTCAGGGTTCCTGCTTCATGAAAGAGTCTGCCAGACACTCTGCAGGACACAGAAGAAAGTGACTAACAAACTGCCAATAGAGGCAAAACAATCTTTCAAATTTCCTGCTTAATGGAAAAGACTGCCAGATACTTTGGGCCTGTAGGCTGAAAATAGATGCCCCAATATTACAGAAGAACTTTGGGTGACTGTCCAGGAAGCAAGATGTCTTTGTCAATTTAGAGTTTTGGAAGTTGCTTACAATGCACTTCATGTTAACTTAGACAATATTATATCCTTCTGGGTTTTCGATGGAGTTGAAGAATAAATAGTTATAGTTTTCCTTAGTTATGATAAAAGATAAAATAGATATAAAAATTGTACTATAATTCTTGCTTGATATCTATTTTGTTATATAAAATTTTACTATGTTAAAGTTAAAATCTTTTTTATTTAGACAGAAAAGGGGAGGTGATGTGAGGTTCTTTTCTGTATGCTTGTGAATACCATTGGTTAATAAAGAAGCTGCTTTAGGCCTATGGCCACACAGAACACAGCAAGGCAGGAATTCCAAGCAGCAGAAGAAGGCAGAGTCAGAGATACTTCTCTATGTAGCTAAGAACCTTACTAGTAAAGCACAAACCTCATGGTGATACATAGAATAATAGAAATGGGTTGATTTAAGATGTAGAGTTTGTTAATAAGAAGCCCAAGCTAATGATCCAAGCAGTGTTGCAATTAATATTGTTTCTGTGTGTTTACTTCAGGTCTGGGTAGCTGGGAAATGAATGAGCAATCCTCCAACTACAGAGGAAGGATCCATCAAAATCTTCCAGATCAGTAGCTGTGCAAGGTAGATCACAGGAAAGGATTTCATAAAACAACCCAGAAATAAAGTAAGGAATCTTGCAGTGGGATGCAGCTATGTGGTTGCTCTATTTGTTCAGGGCCACCGAAGTCCTTACTTTTCTAGACAGATTATTCTCTTCTGATGCATTGAGCTTCTGATTTTCTTTAGTTCATGTTGAAATAAGAGCGGCGGGGCTGCGTCCCCAACACCCCGGCCGCTTGGCTAGCTTATGCCCGAAATAACAACACACAAACTGTATTCATTTAAAGAACTGCTTGGCCCATGAACTCTAACCCTTACAGGCTAATTCTCGCACCTGGACTAGCCCATTTCTAATGATGTGTGTAAGCACCCCAAGGTGCGCTTACCGGGAAGAGTCTAGCCTATGTCCATCCTGGTGTCTCTGCTCCAGAGAGCAGAGCTGTTGGGTCTCTCCAGGAGCAGAGCAGAGTCTGACCTCACTTCCTCTTCCGCCCAGAATTCTATTCTGTTTACTCCTCCCACCAATGCTTTAACCTATGAGGCCAAGCAGTGTGTTTATTACTTAACCAATGAAATCAACAGATTGATATATGACACTCCCACATCAAGTTCACCAGAAATACTTCTGAAGATTTACTCATATGAGCATACTAGGTATGGTTTTTACACCCACAAGACCTGCTCTGTTGTATGTATTCAGGGAAGGTGTGTATGTTGGTATATTTCAACATCTAAGACCGTCATCCTGGGGGGAAATGGAAATCAAATTTAAGACCATCAAATTGGGAAAAAAATAGACATTAAGCTGAGCAGACCGACCTTAGGGATCATCAAATGTTTTCATCATCTCCAGCATCCAATTCTCAAACAATGAATGAATCAGTATCCTGTTATCATGATTAAAATGATGTAATTAGCTATTTCTTTTCGTTCCTTTCCATTCTTTCTTGTTTAGTATAATTTTGTGGTATGAGGGGGAAGAGATGACTGTAACAATGAGAAGGCTTCACCTGTCTGTTGTTTTTAGCTTGTTGATTTGAATCCTCCCGAGTGATAGTCAGCATACTAACATGTCAGTTTGCTGTGGTATCTTCAGACACCCACCAGTTTTGTCAATTGTACTCTCTAAGAAAGGGATCTGAGAAACAAATGCTCTGGGGAACTCTCTCTCTCTGTCTCTCTCTGTCTCTCTCTGTCTCTCTCTGTCTCTCTCTCTCTGTCTCTCTCTCTCTGTCTCTCTGTCTCTCTCTCTGTCTCTCTCTCTCTCACACACACACATTTTGAACATTATACCTCTGAAATCAGACTCCATTAAACTCTTAAAATCTAAGCCTATGCCACTGCATCTTATCATTTTCTTTAATGCTGAGCATGATACGCTTGCTATTTGCTTTTCTTTCCATTGTGTTTACCAAGGCTTTGGTTCAATGAAAAGGATCATCCATTTCCACAGTACTAATTTCTGTTGCCTTCAATTATCCAAATCCAAGTAGATTTCCCTTGCCTGTGTAGACATGTTAGGATATTGTCTTTCAGGATTTATTATATAAAGCAATATGCGTAAGATGCTAATCATCATGACATACGTTTTATGGTTTCAGCAAAAACTTTTAATTCAGATTTTATAAACAGGAGATAAAGAATACAATTAAGTGGTTTTTAATTTTACATATATGTATTATTAAAAGTCTAGCCAGGTATAGTAGTAGCACACACACTATTCACGGGCAGAGGCAGATGAATTTCTATGAGTTCCAGTCCAGTATGGTCTATAAAGAGTTTCAGGGAAGCTGAAACTAAATACAGAAATATCCTTTCAAAAAAAGAAAAAAGAAAGCTGGACAGTGATGGCACACGCCTTTAATTCCAGCACTCAGGAGGCAGAGGCAGGCGGATCTCTATGAGTTCGAGGCCAGCCTGGTCTAGAAGAGCTAGCTCCAGGACAGGAACCAAAAGCTACAGAGAAACCCTGTCTTGAAAAAAAAAAAGAACAGAAAAGAAAAAAAAAGGAAAAGAAAAGAGAAGCTGGGCAGTGGTAGTGCACGCCTTTAATCCCAGCACTTGGGAAGCAGAGGCAGACGTATATCTGTGAGTTTGAGGCCAGCCTGGTCTACAAGAGCTAGTTCCAGGATAGACTCCAAAGCTACAGAGAAAGCCTGTCTTGAAAAACTAAAGAGAGGGGAGGGACGGAGGGAGGGAGGGAGGGAGGGAGGGAGGGAGGGAGGGAGGGAGGGAGAGAGTTCAATCCAACCACCTACCTTCTAACCAATTGTCTTCCAACTCTCTGCATTTCAACCACCTGCTTTGATAACACTTTTTACCACCTGTGTCAGTCTTCATACCAATGGTGTTTTCAGCTGTATCAATGACATCACTGTTTGCCCTTGGCAGTTGCAGTGGGGTGCTATGACTCTTGCCTAAGTGATGTCATCACCTAGGAGAAGCTCATCTAACGTTATCATGACTTGCCACCTCTGCATGTGAATGGAAGGATACAGATAAGCAAGAATGAAACAGATGCTGGACACTGGATATGAATGACTTTCGGGAGGACTCAATGTGCAGAATGAGCAAAGCTTTTGCTGATTGACTATTGTACGGAAACGAGGAATGTAGTGTGACTCTGGTGCCTGATTCAAGTTCTCAGTTCCCACCCCAAACTGTGAAGTTAAATTTCAGAATGAAGAGAATTTGATAGTTAGACCAATAATGAGAATACTAGATCATAGCAATCAGTGAAAGTATGTTTTTCAGACACAATGGCTATAAGGATGAGTTTATACATTTTCTAATATGGCCACATGAGCTAAACATTATCCTGGCTGAAAAGACACTCCTCTGTAGTAACCTATTCTCTTAGAATCATGCAAGTGATAAATATTCCAAAGTTGTTTATATGTCTATTGTCATTTTTATAATAGGATTTTAAAAGATGTTTAATCAACAAAAAATATCAAGTGTTTTCTGAACTCTGAAAGTATTTTACAACTTCTGAAGGTTACTTTTCAGAGAACTAGTGGCAATAAAATGAAAATGAAACCAGTTGTCTTCTTCTTCTTCTTTTTTTTCTTTTGGTTTTTCGAGACAGAATTTCTCAGTAGCTTTGGAGTTTGGAGCTGGCCTTGAACTCATAGAGATCCGCTCACCTCTGCCTTTCGAGTGCTGGGATTAAAGGCATGCGCCACCACCGCCTAGCACCAGTTATCTTTTTTTGTTGTTCTTGCTATTGTTTTCCTCCAGGAAATAGTGTCAGTGATTTAAAACATTTGATATCGCTCCAGACCTTGGAAAATACAAGCCCCAAAGCTGAGAACTTAACTCAGCAAATCCTAGTGAGAGTTATTTGCAGGTCCTATGTACTATTAGAATAGAAGCGTTTGGATTTAATCTAAGGATGTCACTATTTCCATTTAAAATAGCCTAGATCAAGTGTTCAATCATGGTAAATGTTTTTATTCATTTTACATACCAACCACAGTTCTTTCCTCTTCTCGCTCTCCCTTATCCCCCCCGCCCTCGCCACCTCCTCTCTAACTCAACCCATTCACTCCTCCAAAAGGGTAAGACCTCAAAGCCTGGCACATTAAGCTGAGGCAGGACCAACCACTCCATCTCATCCCAACCCCCGACCCCATTCATCAAGGCTGAGCAAGGCATCCCACCTTAGGGAAAGGGCTACAAAAAGCCAGCTCATGCACCACAGATAAACCCAAGTTCCACTACCAGGGGCGGTAGAGGGAAGGGGATTGGGGATGAGAACATGAAAGAACGGGTTTGTAGAGGTGAGGGACGGACAGAGTGGAAGAGCAATGAAAGAGATATCCTTTGTATTTCTATCCCTTAGTGTAACACCTTTTGGGAAAACAAAATACAAAACCAAAACGCTTAAAAGAGCTTGGACACTAGGGGGCGCACGGAGATACTTCTAAATATAAACCTTTTTTGCTCAATTTGACTCCTACTGATCACTCTTCATCTTTTTCGGTTGTGAATTTTATGAGCTGGTATTTTATGTTATTGATAGATCTTTTTCCTATCAAAACCTCAAGAAGTGAATGAAGAAATGATGTGTCGACTTGTAATTTCAGAACTGGACATAATTTACGGCCTGCAATATATCACAAGAGATTCTGCATGCACCTGACAAGGCAGCTAACGTCTCTGATATTCCACGCTAGCAAAAGTCATGAGCACTAAGTGAGATGCATACATATACAACCAGCAGAATTCACACAAAACAAAAAATATTCAGGGCCGTTGTCTGTTATTTATCTGCCCCTCTGTCTTTGTGACTTACGGAAGAAAATTTATTAATCTTTGTTTTATCTTTAACAATAATAATGAGAGTTAAATGAACTCAGCATGTTGGTCCATAGCACAATAAGAAGTATTTCACTTGGACCTTCTCTTTTGTGGTTTTCAGGGTAGCTTTGTGTTTTTTTTTTTTGTTGTTGTTCAGAAATCAGTTTTTATTAACTATAATTGCATATATGGGTATTTTGTTATACTAAAGTAGTACTTTCGTTTTAAGGGACATTATAGTGTTCCTAGAAAGTAGAATTTTATATTATTGAATATGCTTGCTTTTAAGGAGGAAACAGAATGTTACATGGAAAAGTGAGAGCAAAGTAGGAACTTAGCCATATCTGGAGGATGCACAGACATTTTATTTATTTATTTATTTTTTGTGTGGCCATACTAATTTCCAGCTTTGTGTTGTTGAACTAACCGGTTGTGTCCTCTTAAATGAGGAAAGACGCTGAGAGATTACATAGCTCCTTCAAAGACTTTTTAAAAGTTAATGAAAATGAGAGCAAGTCCAGAATCTAGGTCTCTGTGACATCAAAATTCCCTTCGTTTATTTATTACCAATTGAAAATTTGGCTCAGATCCACAATTAGACTTAATTTAAGATATTCTTGTCTCTTTATGTCAAATCATGTATCT
Source organism: Alexandromys fortis (assembly GCF_014885135.2). Classification (NCBI taxonomy): domain Eukaryota; kingdom Metazoa; phylum Chordata; class Mammalia; order Rodentia; family Cricetidae; genus Alexandromys; species Alexandromys fortis. The sequence continues at coordinate 7,764,984 of NW_026067959.1, read as the reverse complement.
TGCTTTTAGAAAGATTGTCCTTGCTTAAGGAATCATAATATCAGAAAATACTCTATGTTGTCTGCTTGCTTGTTTGTATAATAAAAGTTTTAAATAATGTTTTATTAATAGTTTGAGAATTTCATAGTTTATTTCTATCATTTTCAGACCCTTTCACAAGCTTCCTCTAGATACACTCTTAACCCCTACCCATTCCTGTCTGTTGTTTTCCATTGAGTCCAGTTTGTATTGCTGAAATACTCTGGTCTGAAGCCAAATCTTGGAGTGTGGTTAAACTCCAGGCATCTCTCCCCTCTAAATAACTGACTCTTCCTCTCCCACAAGCTACCCCTTGAAAATAGATCCTCACTTGGGTGTGGGACACTGGACATTGTGTTCACCTCCTCTCTCCATACTGGGTTTTTATCTGCCTTTAGCTTATGAAGACATTGTACATGTTATCACGACCACTAGGAGTTCATTTATGTGGCTGCCTTGTGAAGGAAGGAGAACGTTGTTTCGCTGTAGGCATCCACCACCTCCTATTCATAACAATCTCTCCTGCCCCATCCTGAATACTAACTATAGAATAAAAATTCTTGCATTTATTCAAAAATCCCCATTTTACTGAAAAAATATTTGTAACCTACAAATGATTTTTCTATGTTTCTTGTCTGAGTTGTAGAATGTAAAGAATCAATGATTGCCCAGACTGTGAGAGATCAAGGTCATTCATAGAATGCCACTTCCAATGCCCTCAAGAACCAAACACATAAGGAAAATATAGAGAAGCCTGATGGAACGGATAAGCGATGCTAATGCAAAGCAGAATTGTAGGAAGTGGCACTTGACTTTTCTTCCAGATGACCAAGGAAAGAAATGCCAAACAGTGGAAACTGGGTTAGAAGCAAAGAGCTGCCAAAGCACAGGGAAAAGGGAGCAGACTTTCAGAGAGATAAATGTGTCATTCTTTAATTGTGTAAGCGCAGTACTTCCTAATACTTGTGAGAGATGGAGAAAGCATAGTCATCAGGGTGGGGACTAAAGGTAGGAGGCCAAATGAAACGAACACTGACCAGATTTTTTATAAATGTTTGTAAAAATTATTCACACTCATAGAAAATGTATTTTTTAATAAATAATATCCTGATGGAGATACTGATGCTGAAATTAGAGATAAACACAGAAGTTGAAGACAATAAAGGACATAGAAATTCAGTACCAGGATATGTAGAGCTTTGCCTTCAGGATGGGCAGTGAATCAAAGAAAGGAATAAGCAGCCTTATTGAGACAGGATCTACATGCCATAAAATCCAATCCTTTAAGTTGTAGACAAAGACTGCTCATAGGTTTCCCAGCCATTCAAACCTGAATAATAACACAGAAACTATATCAACTACAGTAGTGTTTGGTCAATAGCTTAGACACACTTCTAGTTAACTCTTAAATCTTAAATTAACCCATTTCTATTAATCTGTGCATCGCCTCAAGGCTGTGGCCTACCAGCAAGGTTCTGGCTGGCGGCTGACATCTTTTTCCTTTGACAGCTACGTGGTGTCTCACTGACCCTGCCTGGTTTCCCTTTATATCTCTGTCCAGATTTCCTGCCTGGTTTTACTCTACTAAGCCATTGGCCAAAATGGCTTCTTTAATAACCAGTGGTAATAAAACATATTCATAACATACAGAAGGGAACCTTACAGCAATTCTACGCCGTGCATGTTCTCAGATTTACACAGAGTTGCCGCCAGAAACTCATTTCTGTCATTCCAGAAAGAGGCTCTATTGCATTAAAGGTCACTTTCCACGCCTCTTTATCACCAGTCCCTGGTAGTCACAATTCTACATAGGCTTATTAGATCACATGACCACCATCGTAATGGGCTCCTTTTATCCAGCATACTGATTTTTTAGATCAGCTGTGGTTTAGATTCATCTGTAGTGAACCTATCAATATTTTATTCTATTTGATGACTAAATAGGAGCACACAATAAGGATGGCATATTTTACATGTCCTTTAACTAACCTTTCCAGCCAGAGTAATAATGGCTTTCTATTTGTTAGCCGATGGATATTTGGGTTTCCACTTTTCTTTAAAAGCAATGCTGGCAAGAACAATAATGTACAAAATCTGTGGGTCTGAAATGTGTCTTCAGTTCCCTATTTAGGAGTGAAATTGCTGTGCTATGTGACTCTACTGGCTAATGTGATGTTCATTTTGAAGAAGCAGACAGACTGAGTTTGCCTCACCACAGAAATACATGAAAGCTCAGATTCGACCCATGCACACCAGCAGCTGTTGGTCTCTCCTTTTTTAGTGTAGCATTTGAAGAGGTGTAAAACAGTTTCTCCTGGTTAGGTAATGTACATTTCCTTGTCTCTGATGATAGCACGAAGCTTTTCAATGGCTTCATTGAAAAATATTTTTACAAATGCTCCATTTGAATACTAAAATTTAACAATAACTTTACAATTATTTTCTCATTTGGTGGCTACTTTTCCATGTGTGTGTGTGTGTGTGTGTGTGTGCACGCGCACATTGTATTCTGTGTGTTTGTCTTTGTATATTGTGTATCTGATTTGAGGAAGGAAAGGCTTACTTCAAAATTGTTATGTAGCAAACAATGGCCTTGAATGTCTGAATTTCCTGCATCTACCACTCAAACACTGAAATAATAGGCATGTGCCACCACAGCTGGCTTCACTTACCTACTCCCTTTCTACCACTCAAATTTTTGACCTCTATATATTTATTATTGTTGTTATGTACAAGCATATATATACAAACATATACATAAATAAATACAACCTGTGAGTCCATTTAGTGTTGCTTATATAAAGATGACTTCAGGACCAAGCACTTGATATCATAAACAATTAGAGAACTCATCTCCAGGGAAAACTAGTTCTCCCTTACTTAATAATCCTTAATTGCTTGTAGTTCTTTGTGTAAGGTTGCGACCCCATGAGATCCCATTTCCACTTTAGCTTGTTCAATGTTATTATTGTTTTGATGCTCAAGGTTTTTAATTTGGTAAAGTCCATATATCCTTTTTTTCCCCTCTTGTGGTTTTGTATTTTATGCAGAAGTACACATTATCAAAGTTAATAAGCATTAGACCTATGTTTTCTTTTTTACTGATTTGATTGAGCTATACATTTTCCTGCTCCCCTTTATGCCTCTCCTCTCCCCTTCAATCCTCTCCCATCCAAAGGGGCTGCATCAGCCTGCACTCCCACTGGCAACAGAAGATGGTGTAATAGCTCTGTTTTTGTTTTTTTGTTCATTTGTTTGTTTGTGGCTCCTGAGCATCAACCCAACTGAAGCATTTCCGTTCACTTGAATGAGAAACATGTTTACTATCAAAAGAGCCTGAGAAGACACTGTGACGAAAGGAACAATCTCAGAGGTTGGTCAGTTACCGTGACACACTTTCTGGTCACTTTGTACAATGTAGATTTGAAGTACAGTGGTGAAGACATTAAGTGTGACATTTGAAAATGAAAAAAAAACAGACCTCTGTTTTCTTATAGCAGTTTAGTAATCGAAAGTTTAGCTCTTACACTTAAATTCATTGTCTTTGTTCATCCTTACCACAGGCTAGGTAACTGTCAAAGAGAATATTTGTGTGTTCTACAGATTGGGAAATCTGATAGTCAAAGGCTGTCATCTGGTGAACAAATATTGTTTACTGTTGCATCATCTCATGGTAGAAGGGCAATGAGACAAACCAAGTGACCAAGAAGGGCCAAAGTTATTTTTATAATGAAGCCATCCTCTCAATAACTAACTTATCATGTAAAATAACATTTGTCCATCCACAAGGTCAGTGTTTTCAAGACTTAATCGTGTTGTGCCTCTCACTGCTTTTCTATTGGAGAGCGAAAGTAGTAGTACATGAGTTCATGTACTTTATGCAGTAGCTTTTACGTTCCATTGGATACGGTATGAGGTAAGAGATAAAGCTCCGTTTTATGGCATGTGGATGTACGTACTGATGTGCGACACTATTTGGTAAGAGGGCTGTCTTTTCCTCATTATCTTTTAGTGTGTCTATCAGAAATCAATTTATGGGACATATAGCTTTTCTGGACTCACCGTTCCACTGCGTTGCTGTCTTTAACTTGATAGATACCTACTATAGCTTTAAAAGCAATTTTGACAAAGAAAATTTGTGTGTTCTTGGTTTTCCAAATTTGAATTTGTTTAAACACTTTTTTCAGTTTCTGTTTTTTGTTGTTGTTGTTGTTTTGTTTGTTTTGTTTTTCGCTCACAGTGACCTGCCTGCTTCTGACTCCCAAGTGCGGAGATTGAAGCTGTGTGCCACCACTGCCAAGCTTGTTGAAACATCTTGACCCTTAGATCCCTACATGATTTTCTAAGATCAACCTGCCAGCTTCCGAAGAACACCAAGTGAGATTTTGGCAACTGGAATTCAATTAGGGGAGTATCTTAATACTAAAAATATTCCAATCTTTGCATGTAATGGGAGATGCCATTTTACTTATTTAGATTTAATATGTATCCAACTGGTATTGCTTGCAGTGTTTAATCTAACTGCCTTATGACCCCTCAACTGTTCTGTTTCCTCATTTATTTTTATGTCCTGTTACCAAGGTGAATACTTTATCTGGGCATGATGGTAAATGCCTGATCTGGCTAGTTTCATGTTAATGTAACCCAACTTTATCTCCATTAAGAAAATACCTCCATAACACCTGGATGCAGGAAAGCCTGAAGGGTATTTTCTTAATTAGTGATAGACGTGGGAAGGCCCAGTCCATTGTGATTGTTGCTTTCCTTGGGCTAATAGTCCAAGGTTCTCTAAGAAAGCAGGTTGAGCAAACTATGGATGCAGGCCAGGAAGCCACACCCCTCCATGGCCTTTGAATCAGTTCCTTCCTCCAGGCTCCTGCCCTCACAGTTCTTGCCAATGAACTCATATATGAAACTGTGAGTGAAATCAACTCTTTACTCCCGAACATGCTTTGGTCACAGTGTTCTGTCACATCAATCGTAACCCAAGCAAAGACAAAACCTTTTACCCTAGCTCTTGAGAGGCAGAGGCAGGTAGATCTCTGCGTTTGAGTTCACTCTGGTCTACAAAGCAAATTCCAGGAGAGCCAGAGCTACAGAGAGAAACTGTCTTAGGGAAAACAAGTGAACAAACAGAAAGTGACGAATCTGTGTAGGGCATGCTGATGGATGCCTGTGTGCATGCACTCCCAAACACTGAGACAGACAGATCACACATGTAAGGGCAGCCTGTGCTATGCAGTCTGAAATCCCTCAAACCAGACACACACAAAAGAGATGGGTAATTCTAACTAGTTAACTTCTTTTTATCTCCCTCTCTCCCTCCCCCCCTCCCTCGCTCCCTCCCTCCCTCGCTCCCTCCTCTTTCTCTCTCTTTTTCTGTTTTTTTTTTCTTGTTGTCGTCGTTGTCATATTTTGAGGCAGGATCTCACTATGTAGCTCTTTCTAGCTTGGAGTTCCATATGTGTACCAGGCTGGCATCATACTCATAGAGAGCCTTCTGAGTTCTTCCTTCTGATTGCTGGTATTAAAGTCACCTTGTGTGTTCTGCTTCTGACCAGTGAATCTATTATTTTTGTTGTGTATCAATGCAAAGCAGAACTTTCTACGTATCTGTTGAATATGTCCAGTCACGTGTTACTCCCAGGAGTTTAACTTTGGTTGCTTTTGCTTATATAGAGAATCTCAAGTAATATTTAACATTTGAAAATCCGCCACATCAAAATGTGTACTATATCTTAAGTTACATGCAGAAAAAAATAAATACATAAAATGCAACAGAATGTTACCTATCACTGTCTACAGTGGCTTCTACCTGGTGACCTGACAATTCAGTCTCTAAGTCTATGACACTAACTGTAGCTAATGTACTGTGAACTAAAAGTAACCTCCTTGTTTCAGTCACCAAACTTACCAAGTGTTAAACCAAAAAGTAATTCAAGGCCAATAAATACTATCCATGATGGAGAACCCCAGCACATTTGTTTTTTTTTTTGTTGCCTGAGGTTCCAGTGCACCACAGCCCTCATGATTTGTATGGCAGTTCTCTGCTCAGGGGGGCTCTAGTTGAAGTGCATGAGGATTTCATTATATCTTGCAGGATTATCACCCCTGAGCACTTCTGTGTTAAGATGTGAACTTGACAATCAACTTCCTTTTCTTTTTATTTACACCATCATTTGAGGCACTGTGTTGCGTTTTGCTTTGTTGCTAAAGCAGAGATATGTGCATGAATGAATTCTCTCTCAATTTAGTAAAGGATACAGTTCATAGTGAATATTATAAAATGAATGTTTGGTTCCGATTAGTCTATCATGGCATAATTCCTAATAGCTTTTACATTCTAGCATATTCCATTATAATCCTTAGTAAATCCTATGGAAGTAAGTGTATAATCTTCATTTTGTAACTGAAGCAACCAAAAATAATCATGCTAAATATGTGACATGCTCATTTCTACACTAGATTTGTGCAATAGCATTAGCTACCCTTGATCTTCTATGGCTGTCTACCTCAATTTATGCTAAACAGAAAACTTGGGGACGAATGAAAGACAGAGTCCTGGACCTAGTGATGTCACCTATTCTCTGTGGAAGGAATAACTGGTGGAGGAGCAATACCATACATATATAAATGTCTTATAGATTTTTGGCTTATATAACACATATTCTTAGTAATCTTACTTAGAGTCACAGACACTTAGCATTACATTTCTATTTTTTGATTATCTTTTCCTTATAAATTTGTGCTATTAATTGAACAACAGTTGGTAAGTAGGTTGCTGGAAGCACACGAGTAGATTTGATCAAGTTACGCATAGGTGGCATTTTAAAAATATATGAAATTATAATTACACAATACGAAGAAGCTTAATATCTTGCATAAGGTAAAAATTGAACGTCAGAGGTATAACCACAAAATGAAAATTTACAGTAAAAAATAGCTGATGGATTAGATGTGACTTTAACTTCAATCATATACTGGAACTTTGTTGTTGGTCAGGCAGTAAACACAATGTTTTTCTGATCTACATTAATTTTTCATCACTGATGAGCAATTACTACATTTTTCTTCAAAAATGATTTTTTATACAATATAGTCTAATTATTTTAAATATATGCTTCCCTTGTTATCCTAGAAATACATTTAAAATGTAAATATTTTCTGTCACAAGAGGGCCAATATGTGTCCCATAATTTCAGTATGCAATGCAGGTATATTTTCCTGTTTCTCCTCTCTTTAAATTAAGATATTTTTCTGTTTTTCTGCCAAAATATTTTAGTTAAAGTTTTCTGCCCTTGGCACTTGCATACCCCATACATTTTAATATTAGAATATATATATATATAATTTTACCTTTACTTTCTGATTAAAACAAAACATTTTCATTATGAAAGACAACCATGAATGGGGTCCACACTCAGATATGAAGATTGGCAGTATCATATCCAAATGCCTTCTTCCTTATGAATATTCATTGGGAAGAATATTGGGGTCAAATTGTTTCCAGGCTCTAAATGTGGATTATGACTGAAGTTATATAAGCTGTACTTTTGTAAAGTAGTTATTTTCTGCTAAGGTTCTCCAAAATGAAATAAATTATGGTGTTTCCATAATGCATCCTGAGAAATTTGCATATCAGTATCTTTCTTTATACGCATATATTTTTAACACAAGTTATGAATGAAGTTTTTTTTTTTAGACTTTGTAAAGCTGAGTAGAGAAATGTGTCTGAAAATATTGAAGGAGTTTGAATTGTCCAAATATAAAATCATTACCAAAAGAAATCTTGAAAAACATGTTCAGTAAATAAGGATTAAATGCTCATATGAATAAGTATGTCAATGATGTACATGCTTTAAAGGACACGGAAACCCCATTACTTAGGTTAGAAATAATGACAGGTAGTTTACTTGGACAAAAGCATTGAATTACTAATCTAAAATTAACATGATGAAAATGTGGTCATTAAAATGTTCATGCTTCTTTGATGGCTTATTCTTATTTATTTTCATGCATTGTTAAATATTTTGCAACTGAGCAAGAATTAAAAATTGGTAGGTAATCACACCTCTAGACAGATTTCTAGGGTGGAAATTAATGTGCTATCTGTTGAATTATACCATCTATATATAAAGCCCTGATTACCTATGCAGAAAGGACCATAAAGGGCACAGAATGTCATTATGAAATTAGTTATGCAATATGCATTTTGAACAGAAGAAACTCTGCCCAAATAACCCAGGAGGAAGGAAAGGACATCGCCACAAGGGCAGGGACAAAAGGAATAACTGCAAAGCAATGAGGAACTCTTCCACACAAACTAAATTGCCTTTCATTATTTTAATGAGCTGGCTGCAATGCTTTTAGGTGTTTGTTTCTGTAAGCAGATTCACAAACTTTATCTTACTGGGGTCTTGATTATTTTCCTAAAGATCATTCTTTATGACACGATCACGAGAAACTTAACAAAATCTATTCTAAGGTAATTGGATTGGAAATTTTCTTCAATTTCACAATTTTTCCATATTATATTATATAAAATTGTCCGTTTGATTGACCATTTTATTTAATGTTCAGGTTTTTAGAACCTAAAGTCCAGTCATTTTCTATCGTTGCTCCTGATGAGAACTTTCATTGAGAGTGTATGCTCATTCTTTTAACATGGGTTCTAATTCTACCCCCATAAGAGACTGTTTGATGACATCTGCAAGCTCCCTATTTTGAAATTTGCTTCATTTTCATGTATCATCTTCTGTAGTGTGAGTCCATGTCAAGCATTCTCCTTTGTCCTAGTTCATGAAATGGTTTTTACCAGACTTTGACTATACAACAACTTATTAGCTATTATCTTTTATTTTGCACTCTTTTAACTTCAGTCGAAGTCTACAACATTTCTGAACATCTAAGTATAAAAATAGACCAAGTCACCACCATTCCTGATTATCATTTTGACATCAGCATCTACAACATCAACATCTACCTCATCAAGATGTCATAGCAGATTTTATTTCTAGTTTCGTGGATGCTCACCTTACTAGACCTGGATGGAGGTGGGTGGTCCTTGGACTTCCCACAGGGCAGGGAACCCTGATTGCTCTTTGGGCTGACGAGGGAGGGGGACTTGATTGGGGGAGGGGGAGGGAAAGGGGAGGCGGCGGTGGGGAAGAGACAGAAATCTTTAATAAATAAATTAATTAATTAAAAAAAATAAAATGGCAGATGCATGTTGAGGACCATTTCAGAAATAGAAGGAAATTCTGTCTTAATTCCAAAAAAAAATAATAATATTTGGATATGTGGTTTGGATGTGAACTACTAACGCCTTTTTTGAAACATCACTTAATACTAAAATGGAACAAATGTCTTGTTTTATTGATACTATTAGTACTCAATAGCTCCAGAGGTGGGAGAGGTATCGGGGTTATGTTGTAAATATATCAGTTGTGGCTGGTCAACACAAGGTGAGTTGCTCACTGAGTATTTACTAAATGTGGCTTCCTTAAGTCATGTTGGTATGCAGGGATAAAAGGCTTCTTTGGTAAGTGATGAGACCTACACTTACCTTTGGGGTAAAAGAACGAGTATTTAGAATGTGGCTAGGAGTTATACAAATTTAGGAAAATGGTATCAGTAGGAACTTCTCTAAGTTCCAGTCTAGGATGGTCCTGCCCACAGTGAACTGGGCTCTCCCACATCAATCAAGAAAATGTACCACAGGCTGACCCATGCATTTTTGCTATTGTTGTTCTCTCTCTTCCAAAATAAGTCTAGTTTGTGTCAAGTTGACATGACAGCAAACATCACAGTAAGACTATATATTGTGTCCCTTCTTTGGCAACTTGCTCAGCACCTTCTTTCATTATAAAAGCTAGTCCTCATTGAGGAGTTTTCCAGTTAGATGCAGCTCAATTCCTCCGATATTTGTATTCAAAACACATGGTGTCTTCAGCAATAGGGATTCACCTTTATCTTCTTGGAAGTAATCAAGGGCAAAAACAATGGCCTCTATTGTGTTGTGATTCTCTTGACTTCCTGGACCAACAACTTGGAGCGAGGTTTCTCATATTGTTAGTGGAATTTTTTTTTGTTAGACTGTCTTTGTCCCTCAGGGATAGTATTATCATCCCAAGAGGCAATACATATTCTTCAAAATAATTAGATTTGCATTGATTTTGAATAAACTATCTTTTATATAAAAATCCGATGTAAATTTTAATTTGACAAGAAAGATAACTTTGTTAAATTGGAATTAACCACATAAAAAGTATTTTAAATTTCTTCAAGCCTATGGAAAACTAAAAAGATAATCTGACACTTTAAGATCTACATAGTATCTATCGTGGCAGGAAATCCCTAAAGCCAACAGATTATTTTGTGATCAATCATCAAAAGATTGTAGATTAGGATTCAAATTCACCTCCAATACATAATATATATAGATCTAAAATATAGCCTAAAATGTCACAAATAACTACTTTTAAAAATTTTGTACTTGTGATGTTTTGTGGATTTTAACAAAGCAAAAATAAAAGGAAATGCCTAAGCAGTTATATTTTATTGCTGACTACTCTCTGCCATGCATTAATGATGGCATTTAGAATAGTTTCTGATTTATATAGAGCCTTGCAACTGAATTTTTATCAGGTAAAATATATTACTCCTCACATACCAGGAAGTTTTGATGATACTCTTTGCAAATATAACCTATATCACTATTGCAGTAGGCGTGACAACAAACCTAACTTTGTCTAGCACTGCTGGCCCCCAACAGTCACCAAAACAGCAATAGAACCATCAATTTTAGTTGCCAATATAGCAACTTTATGAACATACACAGTAGGTTGCTGAATAAAAGTGGAAATTACTAAAATTAAATTATAAGACGAGATGTTCTTGAGCCTCAAGAACTCAGTGCACCTAGTCAGACTTTAATCTTTGGGTATCTATGTTTCGTTTCTGCATACTTTACAGATGTATAAATGATCTAAATAGTGTTTTATAAAATTTCCATTTGTAAAAATAATGTAAATCCCAACATAATCAAGGATATTCCTACAAGACCCCATCTAATACTCTCAACTAATGAAAAACAGGTGAGCACATCTCCAAGTGAGCACATCCTTCCTTACTGAGATGGAAATTGAGCACACAGGTTGGAAAGAAAATGAACAGGCTTGGAGATGGAGGAATGTGAATCCAGCAAAGCTACTGAGATGACTGGAAAGAAAAGGTATCTATTGGTGTTGGAGAATCCAAGCTCTGTAGAAGAGAATAGATAGTGAGTAAGGAACTAGTAGGGTTTTAAAGCCCTGTTCTTTTTATATCTATCCAAGAACACCATGGAAAAAAAATGTGTTTTTTTTTTCAATCTTTACCAATGTATTTCATACAAAACAGTAGCAATGTAGAATGTGGGGTTATCTTCTGCTGCCACACATGCAAAATTGTGAGCATTCCAAGCCGACGTACAGTTTAGAAGGAAGGCTAAACAATAGCATCAACTATGCTACTGAATATGGGAACTTTTTGTTTTATTCAATGAAGATGAATGCATTATTGCAGTAATGTCTGAAAATAAAAAGGGTGAATTAAAAATGCAAGGCAAAGTTGTCAGCAAGTAAGGAAATCTTCATAAAATATTTATTTTCATTCAAAGCAATCTTATTCGACTAAACATATTTTAATAAAACAATTTAATTAAGACTATTTTAATTTAGTTTTAGTGTCCTGTTTAATTTCTGTGCTATCCTTAGTCTTTAGTGATCCTCCTTCCTTGCCAAGTGTCAGCAACTTTGAATGTCACTCATCAAAGTGCAGCACTCATTGCAACGGTCATAGTCGACTCAGAACTTTCTCCCCCTCATTTCATTCCTAGTTATTTATTGTCGGCAGTCTTTATCAGCATCTGCCCATTCTACCAAGGAGTTTCACTGTGCTATTTCCATACAGGAATATAAAGTATTTGTACCATAGTCACCTTTCCATGTCCCATTTCATTACCCCCTTCTTTTGCATCCTTTATAATTTCCTTTTTGTGTTCATCCTTTTTAATAATTTATCAATAATAGAAACTACATTGTGCTTGTTTCTGTAATCCTTGATAATTTCACTTAACAAGATCTGCAGTTTCATCTTTTTTTTTCCTGCATATGATAGTGCCATAGAGGAATACAGCTTCTGATTCTTTGTCAATTCTTTCAACCCAGCCTTTTTAATAATTACTGTTGTTTTTCATTTTTTATTTTTTTAAATGACATTTTTTTCATTTACATACTGACTGCAATTTCCTCTCCCTCCTCTCCTTTCAACCCGCACCCCCATCCCATCTACTTCTTATTGTTGATGTTTTAAATTTGAGGTTATTTTTTGAAAAATTAAAATATAACTACATTATTTTATCTTTTCCCTTTCCACCCTTCAGCCACTTCCATTTACTCTTCCTCCTTGTTTTTTCCAAAATTCATTCCCTCGGGCCTCTTTGGTTTTGATAGATAGATCAGATAGATAGATATTATTCCTAAGTATATGAATACTTCTTTTTGCAATAATAAAGGCTTATCCAAGCAGAGAATGAGTAACGTACTGTGCCCAGCCCCAACAGATCCATCCACAACACAATTCCTTCACCCAAGACATAGGGAGCCTGCGAAAAGGAGACATAAAGATTATGAGTCAAAGGAACAATATGGCTGCTGTGAGATTGTGACTGTGAGATTTCTCGTAGAAATATCAGGAAAATTAAACTCATAAAACCTCAATTCGCCAGGCGATGGTGGCGCACGCCTTTAATCCCAGCACTCGGGAGGCAGAGGCAGGCGGATCTCTGTGAGTTCGAGACCAGCCTGGTCTACAGAGCTAGTGCCAGGACAGTCTCCAAAGCCACAGAGAGACCCTGTCTCGAAAAACCAAAAAAAAAAAAAAAAAAAAAAAAACACCTCAATTCATGGTTGCATAAACAAGACCTGCACAAGGGCAAAAACAACAGACACACTGGCATTTTATTAGAGTTTAGTCAGTGTTCTCTACAGGAAATCAATTGAATATTAACTCTCTCTTTCTTTCTCTCTCTCAGTGTGTGTGTGTGTGTGTGTGTGTGTGTGTGTGTAAGTAATTCAGGAGAGTGGCTTGCAGATTGTAGTCTGTTCAGCTAACAATGGCTGCCTCCCTCCAACTAAAAAGGTCAAAAATTTGGTAGTTGTTCAGTCACAAGGCTGTATATCTCAGCTGATCTTTGGTTTGTATTGTGTTCCCAAAGAAATAGGCTCTAATGCCAGTGAAGGAATGCCTTATCAGTAAGTAGGGTAGATGAACTTTCAGGGAGAGTGAAGGCAAGCAGACAAAATCAAAGGCTTCCTTCTTCCATGCCCTTTTAAGGAGAATGCCTTCAGAAGGTGTGGCTCAGATTTAGGTTAAGTCTCCTCACCTCAAATGATTCAACCAAGAAAGTTCTCCACAGGAATATCCATCTGTTTGGGTTTTAATTGATTAAAGATAGAGTCAAGTCGATAGCCAAGACCAGCCGTCACAAGTCTGTTCCTTGTCAAAACAGCACATAATCATATCTTCTTATGTCATGCATAACTTCTAAATGAAATGAATAACCAGGTCATAATTCTACTTAACATGATATAATTACCCCACTTCTGGTACCAATTTCTACCTTAGCTACTGTTCTATTGCTGTGAGAAAACACTATGACCAAAGCAATGCGTAAGAAAACATTCATTTGGGCTTACAGTTTATGATTCTCAGAGTCCATGACGACAAAAGCAAAGGCTTACTGGCAGGAACAGCTGAGAGCGGTGTCTTGATCTGGAAGGAGGATGTAGAAAGATAGAGAGACACTGAGAAAGGTCCAAATATTTTTGAAACCTTAAAGTCTGACCCAGTGACACACTTCCTAATTATCCAATTAATTCAACCAACTGGTGACCAGAGATTCAAATACATGGAGAGAAACCTTGTCTTTCAAAACCAAAAAGGAAAAACAACAACAAAACAAAACACAACAACAACAAAAGAAGGTTGGGGATTGTTCTTCCTGTCTCCTTAGCACATCCTCAGGTGACCCATGCTTCCTGAGGGGGTCTTCTAGTCACGTGATGACAGGAACAGCTGGATAAAACCTTAAGAAAGAAGACACTAATGTGTAGCATTCTCTTTGGAGCAGATAAGAATGCCAATTATCTACTCAGAGCCAGAGGCAGAACTTACATTCCATTATTTTGACTGAGTGGAAGAAGTAGCTTTGCCTTACTGTGCCTCAACTGGGCCCTGATGCCTCCACATTTCTGTATGATATTTTAAATTCTGACAAGGGGCAAAACTGATGCTTTTATTTCCAGTGTTACCTGGGAAACAGGAATCTAGTCAAAAGATGATTATCAGGGAAGACACGAGACCTCCAAGGCTGCTAATATCTTTTATTACTTAACAGTATCTTCTCCAGAGGACTAATTATTTAAGATTTTGTAGAAGCTGTTATTAAAAGTTAACATCAGCTGGGGATTTTGTGATTGTTTTGAAAGGTGGTTGCCATGGAGAATTTAGAATGCATAATCTACCGACACACACAACGGTGGAAACTCATTGAGGGACAAATAGGTAGAGATATTAGTCAGAATTAAGACTTTACTTACATCACTGGACTGTTAAAGCAAATTCTCTCCTCCCCGTAGGGATTTCTTGAGTACTAAGATAGTTAAATAGATGATCTGATAGCAGGGGATATTGTACAAAGTGTTTTACAGTTGAATTTGCATTGGATACAAGGTTTTGTCAGGAACATCTCTTTTATTAGTTTTTATAATTGCAAAGGCATAAAGAAGTAATTATCAAATAATTCAACTAAGAGTTTAGTAAAATGTCATATCATGAATGGGTTAGTACTGGAAAAGTACTTTGAACTGTGTAGAATATGGAAGTACTACTTAAGACATTGTCAAGCAAGTAATAACACATTGAGAGGGAAAAGAGACACTGCTTTTGAAATTAATACATGCCAATATTTGTTGCCAGGCCCAGTTTTGTCTAAGGAATTATATTTGTTGAACTGTTTAAATGTGTTTTTCATTGGACATTTAAAATACTTGGTTATTGACATTATTATAATTTACTACAACCTTCAATTGAAATACTGTATTCAGAGTCATTAAAACCTTTGCATCATTAAAGTAAATAGCAGAGCAAAAATGGAAGTCTACACTCTCATGTTTCAGCCCCTTTGTTAATCAGTAATAGAGGATCCAGCTCATAGTTAACAAATTTTGATTATTGTTATTTTTGGTTATTATGTGGAAATGCTGATGTATTTTTGTGTCAATGTTCAGTATATATTTTTATAGACACATAGTTTTTTAGTTTTAGGATCAGTGAAACAAATCCTACAATATATAAATAAAAAGTTATAAACTGAAGTTGCCAGACTATAGACAAAACTATTTCTTGGTACAATTTTTGTAAGATTGCGTTGTATACCAACTGCCTTAACATATTCTACAACCAATTGTGAGTTTATTAAATTATATTCTAATATTCCTTGTATCTATTAGTTTTTCTATATATTATGTTATTATTATATTAACATATTAAATTATTCTACAGAAATAAGTGTACCTTGTGAGCCGAGGATGTGTAAACTATATATATATAATTATCATTTGTTATAGTATTAGCTTATTTTTAATAGTCACAGATGGTAGCATAAAATATCAAAGTGGTCTATTTACATTTTTTGTTGTTTCAGCAGTATTTGTTGAATGAAAACTACTCGTAAATAGTTCCCATTTAAGTATTCTCATAATTATATCTTGGTAACAGTATCAGGAAATCAGAATTTGGAGCTTCCTCATCCCACTAATAAGGAATTTAAGAACAAATTCAAAGGGAAGCACTAGGGCAATTTAATTTATGTTTTAAAGAAAACCGCAGAGTAGCAAGCTGTGAACCATGGCAGCTGCCCTGAGCAGAGAGAGGGATTAAGGAAAGAGGGGAACTCTGCTACTGGAGTTTATCTGGAATGGAGGCAGCCACAGTCAGGACCAGCACATTAAGGAGTAGAAAGGCCAGAGTGTTAGCGAAAGTGTGCTTAGAAGACAGAAGAAATCGAAAGTTAAACTTTTCTTAATAACCCAGAAAGGTAGGAAGACTAGGTAGGTGTTGGCGGGCTTTGTTCCAGAGGATGGAATTCTGGGAAGAAATAGACTTTATCTCATGAAGGGGATAATTATTCTTCCTACCTCATTAGCATATCTTAAAGTGGATCTGCCTTCCTGGGATCTGTTTATGGTAGGAGGTGGACAAGGAGAGGGGGAGGTGAGTGAGCTGCCCTACTGGACTGTTAAGGGAGGAGATAATGGCACGTCTCCATCCACAGGGAGATTCCATTCTTTACTGTAATAATATGTAAAGCCAAATCCAAAGCCAATTTATCACTTCTTGATCAGTCATTATATTACAAACATTTATTTTTCTTGGAGTAGTATATTTCATAAATTAAAGAGTTAACTTTTATTTGCTCCCAAAACACATGATTATTTACACGACTGAATCTCTTATTAAAAATGAAAGACAACTCTTATTTTGTAAGGAAAGGGCCATTTTCCACACTTGAATTACAGAGGAAGTCTGCTCTGCTAATGACGCCTGTGAGTATAGACAGTGCGCAACTCGTCTACAGCTGAAAATAGAACAGTTTTCCACACCTTCAACTATTGAAGCTCGATTCCTCCTCCTTTAGCTTTCCATGGGTCCCTCCTCATCCACCCTCTTCATGTGGGCGCTTGGCAGATGGCTTCTCCCTGCCTTATACAGCAAGACCTTAATTAATGGGATTTTGGATTTTGACTCATTTTCAAATTTTACTCATCATTTCTCATAGTCCCCTTCTTAGCGACTTATAGACATGCACAGTACTAAATATGTTATACTTTATGCATCTGAACTTGTATGAAGCATCTCTTAAAGTATTTCCTCACTGTCTTGGGAAATATTTTCAGTGATTACATAATTGAATTAAGTGGAAGCATCTCTGGAAGGTAGGTCCTCTTCTTTTTGTTCAACACAGAGTCAGAGACATAAAAATAATAAATCTTCCCCCCTAATGGCATGTTTCCAATACCTGTTGTATTTGCTGACTGTCCTTTCTTAAAGGGAGAAGTAAACTGAGGTTTAAGGAAGTGGGTGGGAAACTGGTTTTGCTCTGGATGTGATCAGAGGATCTTTGGGGATCCTAAGGTTGGGGTTTGTTCAGGGAAACAGGTCATTTTGTCCTTCCCAGCAGGAAGCGGTTTAAAGGAGGGATTAGGGAGGTGACATTGAGAGGGCTGAGGGAATTAAGGTCAGAGAAACCAATACTGGATTAGTACAAATGAACAAACAAAGCAGATAAGGCAAAGCAATACTGTTTCCGCAGCAACGAATCCCAAAAGAACAGATGTCTCCAGTGATCCCCACTGTCTGCGGGTCTTGAGAGTTAGAGCTGTAGGATGCAGAGAGGCCAGGTAAAGAACTCCTGGTGGAGAGTCAGAGTTCATGAGAATTTCACGAATTTTGCTGCATTAATGGCGATATTTGTTCTACTTTTCTTTCCCCTTCTGGGTCTCCCATTCGGAGAGAAATCCATAATTTCTAGTCTCCCAATGTCTGAAATAAAAAATAGGGGGTGAGCTTTGGAAATAGAGGAATGGTACTAATTGCCAATATATAGGAAGTGTTGGATTCTTTTAAATGATGTTGATAGCTATAGACAGGGAAAAGAGTTTTAGTTTTAGGGGCCCTATGGCTTGTTTACAGAAAAAAAATGGACAGGCCCTTATCTAGGATGATGCCTTGGAATATTTAACATGTCAGAGAGACCCATTTAATGAGCAGTTTATACAAACAGTAGCAGAATGAATGCAGGCTCTGCCATATTTTTAAGACTGTAGGGAATAAAGTGTGTGTGTTGCAAAATTCATTTTGCTATTCTTATTAATGTGCTTCAACTAGTTTTAAATTAAAAAAATGATTTCATTGTCAAATGAACAAATGAAATAAAGGAAGCTAACAGGGTACAGATGATGCAGGCTTGAGGGAACTGAATGGCATCCAGCATTCAGCTGAGGTAGATGTCAGACTCTCAGAGTGAAAAAGTCAAATCTGTCAGAGTTCCAACTGACTTAAGCCCAATGAAGGACTATACTCTTTGTTAAGTGGGCGAGCAGCAATGCTTAGGACCATTTATCAGAACATGTAAAAGACCTTTAATAAGAAGATTCTGGAGAAGGTTTGTGAGATTCAGGTGCCAAAGACTTACCTCTGCCAAGCAAGAATTAGTGGTCAATGCCTTGCTTAGGTTATCCAACTTTCAGAATGTCTAAAAGTATTTTAATTAGGACAAAGAATGAGCCACTTAGGAAACAGGAGACCTTTCCACGGCTATCTACTCAAAGTTAACCTAGCTTATACAATAAATCATTTAAAAGCTAGAAAATCACTATAAATGAGAGTCTGATTATTGGCAGCTCAGGTAGAGAATATTAATAATTTCATTTAAAAAAACTCGCTTTACTTTAGAATCAAGCTATATAACATTAACTAGCTCAGAAAAGCATAGCTAGCCCTCCTCCCAGTCAAAGCTTTGGACCCTGTGTTTTGGTGGCTTAGGGGCACAAATGAACAGATTTAACAAGCTTAAATCTAGTTTCAAATGAAAGCAGCAGGCAGTTTGCATATATGTTATATTCAAACCTCCGTAGCAATCCATTCGTAATGACTTAGCACAAACTAGAAAGTTTCTGAGCAACGAGTCATTAGCACAATTACAGACCTGCCAGCATGTAGCAGCCTGAAACAGGTTCCTGACCTGCAGAAGGGATGATGTAGGACCTACTGGCAAGAGGAATACTGGGCAGCACAATAAGAAGAATCTGGGCAGGATGTTTACTGTCCTTCCCCACATTATTGCCAAAGGGGGTGTAACACAGAGCATACTAACACAGTGACTGCCCAAACAGGAGCTCAACAAAGATAAAACCAACAGACTTAGACATGTTAGAGGAGATGCAAAAAAAAAAAAAAAAAAAAAAAGGCTATTAAAGAATTAAGTAATTCTGAAGGCAATATTAACTAAGGAACTAACAAGCAACTGAGGAATGCCGAGGGAAGGAGAAACCTTCTTCTTCTGGAAAAAACACACCAACTGGTTACCCAATAACAAATGATCATCCCTGAAAACATACATACAAAGTAATATTAAATCACTGAACAGGTTATATTTGTATATACACAGACATACATGTATTTAATAACAACTAGTGAAAAAAAAGTGGCCTGGAATTTGAAAGAGAGCAAGAAGGGGTATACAGAAGTTTTGGAGGGAGGAAAAGAAAGGGAGAAAGATTGTAATTATATTGTAATTTCAAAAATAATATGGAAGTGTTTCTTTTAGTTTGGTCATGCTATATTTTGTAAATAGTCATTTGTGACCGATTATGTTTGGTAAATTTTTGACAGAGTTAAAAATAAATTTTTATTTCTGAAATGTCATTAGAACAGGACCACAGCCTCTAAAGATAAAACACTGTGTTTGTGGGATGGTGGCAGAGAGCCTGTGAGTCTTTTATTCTCTAAATTGCTTTCATACACAGAATCAATAACTTTCAAAACACAACCATTTTCATGGATTGATGCATACTAAATAATGATTTTTCTGAGTGATATTATTTTCAAATCCTTATCTGACGGAATAAAGATAAATAGCTAGCCTGAAATATAGATTGCTTTATGTCATTTCTCAGTGTGAAGCAATTTGCATGGTATGATATCTGGATCCCCTGAAAATGCTATATAAAAATTAAAGTTGACTAACTTTGTAGTCTTCTAAATTCTCTTTTTAGAACACAGAATTTTTGCTGGAAAAATAAGAATTTTAATTTCAGGGAATATGTAAGTAGATGCTATTTATTCTTATACACCACAAACATGTCCTTCCATAGTATTATATTTAAAAAAAGATTTCATTATTTATAATAAGCAAAAGATATGACAAAGACTTTTAAAAAATAATTTGCAGCACTGGGAAATGACCCCAGACTCTTGCACATGTTAGGCAAGTAGTGATCACTGATTACATCCCCAACACATCCAATGTAATTTGTTTTAAGATCCAATCTCACTAAATTACCCAGTTGCTTCAAACTTGCTCTGTATCCTAGTCAAATCTCAAATTCACCATACTACTGCCTCATCGTCCTAAGGAGGAATTACAGCCTTATGCCACCAAAGCTGGTGAGGAAGGCCTTGTATAGTTAATGATTATAACTTGAAAATAATAAATTTCATATTCAATTTGGAATATGGAATAATATGAATATTCAACTTCTCACAGAAAGCTTTATTCCAAATATATGTAATCACAGAAATGGGGACGTTTCTTTCAGAACGGAGACAGATTACACGTTTACCATTTCTCAAGGTCAGGCTGACAGAGAGCTTAAACGTGTGTGGACCCATGCATCAGCGTGGTGATGCACAGATGTCTGTCCCCATGAGAAGTTGCAATCACAATTTTCCTCGTGGATTATGTTTTTGCTGCAGAAGTCCCTTCCTTTGCTTTTTCATCAGAGGCTCTCAGGAAACTAGAGGGATTTATCCTCCCAGGAATGCCATAGACTTTAATCAATTAAATTCCTGATGTAGGTGGTTGTTATCCTTTCTGCTGCTTATGAAACTGCACACACTTCTGAGTGATGAAAACCCTGAGCTTCATCTGATTCAGGGCAACACAAGTGCATCCTCGATTTGCAGGATGCAGTTTCCAGTGTAATACCATAAGCAAAGGAGAAGAGAGTACCAGTTCGAGTGCGTTTCTAATTTTTATCATGATTTTGGAATATATTTCAACTGTACAGAAACCACTCTTCCTACATTGTGGCATAAGTTGTCTAATTGCTTAATTTTTTATTTTTATTTTAGGGGAAGGGGAAATACTGTAACTACATTAAAATCTCAAAAATAAAGAAATAACTTTTTTTTTTTTTAAAAAAAAGAAGAAGTTAGGATTAGGGACTTGAGAAATACGTCAGTGGTTATGAGCCCTGGCTGCCTGTCTATAGGGCCTAGGTTCAATTCACAGAATCCGTATGGTAGCTCAAGGTTCTCTGACTACAGTTTTGGGGGAATTCAATGAAGCCAAAACACTTCTAGATATGAACTAAAAATAAGCAAATTTAAAGAAGATAATATTTTTAACTTCATAGGTGAATACACTGTTTATAATATTTCCACCCCTTCCAAATTCTATGAACTCTCCCCCAATTCATGACCTTTTTTTTTTTTTTTTTTTTTTTTTTTTTTTTTTTTTTTTTTGACAGGGTTTCTCTTTGGTTCTTTGGTGCCTGTCCTGGAACTAGCTCTTGTACACCAGGCTGGTTTCAAACTCACAGAGATCTGCCTGCTACTGCCTCCTGAGTGCTGGGATTAAAGGCGTGCGCCGCCACTGCCTGGCAACCTTTGCTTTTTTAATTACTATAATTAAATAAATAAAGAAAATCGGAAAAGTGCATCTCAGGGGTGTAAGTGGTGCGATGTTAGGAGCAGTGGATCAAACCCCTTCACCCAGGGTTGTAGCATCACCTCAAGGGCATTGGTTTGGTTTTTGACTGACAAGTTCTCTGAGCAGATGCAAGTAAGGGGGAAAAAAAGATGGTAAAGCTCAGCATTTTCTTAAATTATGTTTTACAATTGAGGCACAAAAATAATGATGGAGTGATAATTTAAAATTTCATTTTCAAAATTCTAACTATTAAAATGTTGGCCTTTCAATTCCTTTTGCCCTATCGAAAGAAATCTCACTTGAATACATTGCAATTTAAGAATTCACCATTATGGTGATATAGAATGCTAAACAATGTTTTATAAAAAGCACACTGATTAAACGTCACTGTAACACATGCTACTGGAAGTTGAAGGACATTATTGCATTTTCAACTGGTGTATCAGAATGGGTTGTTTGTAAAGAAAAATTTTTGAACCTATGATTTTGGAGGCTGGAAGTTCAAGATTGTCCCTGGCTCACTCCAGGAGGTAATGCTTTTTTCTTTTAAACTGTTCTTGTTGTCTTTTCTTTAAGTGTAATCTGTGCCCAATGACTCATTTCTAATGAATACACTTTAACAGAAAATGGAAAAATACTGACTTAGTAATGGGGAAATCTAGCAGATCCTATGTGAGCAAATTATCAAAGCTAATATTACCAGTGAGACATATTGATGTCAGATATTATAATTTGAGGAGGATACTTCATCAGAGTTCATACCATGATGGAGGAGGGTCATCTTTCTATCTGTTGTTTCAATGGTTAAGTAATAAAGAAAATTGCTTGGCCCTAATAGGACAGAAAATTAGGTAGGCAGAGTAGACAGAACAGAATGCTGGGAGAAAGAAAGCTGAGTCAGGAGTTGCTATGATTCTCCCACTCCAGACAGACGCAGGTTAAGATCTTCCCTGGTAAGCCACCTCATGGGCTACACAGATTATTAGAAATGGGTTAGCTCAATATGTAAGAGCTAGCCAATAAGAGGCTGGAACTAATGGGCCAGGCAGTGTTTAAAAGAATACAGTTTCCGTGTAATTATTTCGGGTATAAAGCCAGCCGTGCGGGCAGCCAGGTGCCAGGAACATAGCCTGCCACTGCTTGTATTACAACAATACCATTAAGTCTAACCCAGAGAAAATATTAGAGAGACCCAAATTAAGAGAGAAGAGGGCCAGGGATGGTCCTAGTGTTAGGGGTAGAAGTAGGGGTGGAAGGAGACCAAAGGGTGAGACGAAGGCAGAGAATACTGGGGTGTCAGTATTTTTCTAACAACTCCTCTTCTTGGAATTAGTAGGGATCTCAGGTGGAATGCCATAATCTCCTCTAGAGTCCACAGTGGCCCTCCTATTATCTTTCCACCTCTTAAAAGTTTTATGTCACTTTAACATCACTGCTCTAGAGAACAAACCTTGAAGACATGAACCCTTGGGAGCCTGTCTTTATCCTAACTGTAGGAAGAGTTGACACTGTACCCAAATAAGCAGAAACAAATAAGGAATAACTTTTCTGAGATGGAGTACGTGAGATGATATGAACTGACTTTTCATAAAGACATAAATCCTATTTCATCACCTAATAATTCATAAAATAGGATCAGCTATTTATGTCTTCCGAGTGTGATTGGAAAGATGGATATATCTGCATACATGCCCTTGATGTCACAAATACAAAACAAAACTGTAGGTAAGCATGAAAAGTCCCAACTACTCTACTATTTTTTAGAATGTATGTTTTTATTGGTGTTTAAAATAACGTGAGTGGAAAAATATGGAAGGCTCAGAGAGTGTATTCATGTCTCTCAGAATTTTTTAAAATAGCAAAGCTCTTTGCGACTTTTTGCTGGGGACTGGCCATAAGGTGACAGGACCTATTGCCACTTTTCTGAATAGCTGTCACTCTATCTGATTTTTAATAGTTTCAGCCAAATGATTCTCTAGTTTTTCAACATGGAGAAATACGGCTATGACATAAAGAACCATACTCTAGAGCAAACACTTCACAGGCAATATACAAATATCTTTTTCACCCACAATATTCCTGGGACTTGAGGGCATACCACACAACTGAACTTATGCTGTATTACAGTGGGCTCCAAATAACTGTGTGCACCCTTTCAGCCAAAAAATGTCACATTTTACTTGATACACATCCACACCCATTTTTTTTCAGTTCTTTATTACTGCAATATATTTTCTTTAAAAAAAAACAATCTCAGTGCTTTATGTTGGGGGGTGCCCTTGGGAAGCAAAAGAAAGCAGTGAATTCCTGAAACGAGTTATAGGCAACTATAAGCCCTCCAACACAGGTGTTGGGTCTTCTAGAAAAACAGGAAGCTTTGTTAACTACTGACTTGTCTCTCCAGCTCCAACTGCCATATATTTCTATGTGAAGTTTCTTTTGTAAACATACTCAAGATAAAATGAATGCAAATTAAATAGCAAAACATTATCAATTATAATTATCAGAACATTACAGTAATTGATGATGTTATATATTTCTGAGAGTTTTATTTGATACCTTATGGTAAGGGAATTGGAAATCCAGTTTTAACTTTTGATTATACTTTATTTTAGCAGTTATTGTATCTTCAAAAAACTTCTTAAAGATATTCAGTTTAAAATGACAATTAAATCAGGTTACCCAAGTTTTCCAATTAAAAAATAGTATGGGTATAAGTTTTTAACATTCCTGTTCTCAAACATTTTTTATAAGCCTATTGGAATGCTAAAGAATTTTTATAGTTCTAAATATGCCTTTAAAATTCTCTGAAGTTCTCTAGTTAAAATTCAATTTTCTGTTTTTTAAAAGATGCAAATTTGAGAGGCTTAGAAATGACTCACCTTCCTTATTCAAACTAAAAATTATTTTAAAATATTTTAAGAGGATCTCTCCATCATAAAAGTTTCTTTTGCTAATTATTCTTGAAAAAAAGGTGCCTTTGAAAAAAGCTATTATATTTCAAATTGAAATTATTCTTGCAAAGTAAAAGAAACCAGACGGGGAAATCCAAATATTGCATAAGATATTCATATGACATTCTGCAAAAAGTAAAAGATGGAAAGCAGGGATCACTGATTGCATGGGGGGGGGGAATCTGTGGGTGAAGGAGTGAGTGTGAAGGACACATGGGAGCAGGGCCAGGGTGATGGAATGGTGGGGTGATGAACTATTTATGGAGGTTTTATCCCTGGACCATGATGAGTGAGGCTAACTGTTTGCTATTTGAAAAAGCAACAGACATGCCACGAATCGCAAACCAGACAGTCCACTACATCACAGGTCATGTGTGTTTTGCGCACTAAAGGTGGAGAAAAGGAAATATGCTAAATAACTTTAGAAGTCCTTGTTTCGAAAGACTGCAACAAAGTTAAAGACATCGAAGAAACAGATGCAAAGACTAGTCGTTCTTAGGTAACTGCCTCCTTCAATGCTGTAGGTCTTACCAATTCTGAAACTAATGTGTCCTGAAGTTGAAGAAATAGGTAACATAGCTGTGCTCGCACTGCCAGAGAAAGGAAGATATAAATATACACGGATTATAAGGCTGTGGTGTAGGAGTCTTTATGGTATGATTTCTACTAAACAGATGTGAATAATAATGCTTAAATAACTGCAGACTTGTGTAAATACATGGGAGAATACACATATATGTCTGCGACTCCTCTCCACACAGAGGACTTGGCACACCAGAAACAATGAACATGCCTGGTGATATTGTACATTAAAAATGATCATTTTCCAAAATCAGGAGGTGACACTCTCAAGAGAAATAGGTGATGTTTTTCCTGTGGAGATAGAAGAACACAGGATGAGACCGTGATACTCTTAAACAGAACAAAATCTGAAAGAAGTCCTATGCCTTAAGCTTGAAAGTTTAACCAATGAAATAAATGATATTGCACCAGACCCCCAAATAAATAAATATTTGTGGATTAATATCATTACAAATGTCCACAGGCCGATATAGTTACAAATAGCAATGTGGTAGAGAGAAGTGAGAAGTGGCACATTTTTTTTGTCAAAAAAAAAAATCCAAACAGTGGTTATAGAACAAATGAAAGAAAGAAAAAAACATTAATTAGAGAAACCACAGTACAAATTGCTACACCCTGGCAAGGTTCATTGTTAGGTTCAAAAATTAGTGGATAAAAATTTTAGAATAAAAGTATTTATGTAGCTAAAAGTAAGTCTCTCTAATAATATCCTCATGATGGCTTGAACACAGTCCCAAAAATTACTTTACAACTCTCTTTTCAAGTTGGAAAGCTTAATTTCTTGCTTTTAAATATGAGCAAGATCTAGTTCCTTACTTCTAACATAGTTAAAAAATAAAAACTAGAACTTCCAGCAGAGGCCTCATGGACTCCGCTGACCAAGGCTTCCCATGCCTTTCCCTGGGGTTTTGTTAGGAGCCTATGGGTGTGGGGAACACTGTCACTCTGACCAATAGAACCCCAATTAAGTTAATATGCATTTCTATGTGTACTCATATACATAAATATGCAAATTTAAGTAATCATAGAATAAAATAATTATAATGGCTTTCAATCATCTTTATGTCTTTTTCATTCTCTCCAAATAGAGGGGAGTTCATGGCTGTATTGTAAAATTAGCCAACTACCAGTCATCAGTAAGGCCAATGACCTAGAGGAAACCCAACTACCGGCCGTTTCCTAACCCAGTGTGACTTCTAATGGCATTCTAAATACTTATCCTTATATCCACAGATAACTGAAGCTCTTCTAACCCCCATCAAAGAAATGTCTCATTGCAGTAGATCATTAATGAAAACCATAAATCCCACCACCTTCCCCCCACCCCACCCCCATCCACTTCTCATAGAGGTTAAGGAACTGGGATTGGTATGTAAAATAAAAAAGATAGTTTGTTTTCTTTTTTAAAAAAATAAAATAAAAAAGAAAATCATAATTGGTCAAAATGCAGAGATCAACTGACATGTGGCTACCCCCAACTAATACATTTTTGTTCCAACCCCTGAATCTAAGGTTTAGGAAACATTACAGAAAGGGGGTCAGAACAACTAAAAGTGCCAGAGGCTGGGACATCGGACATGATATAGTGTCTTCTAAAACATAAAAGTGGACATGAAATGGACAGGAGCAGGGAGGAAGTGCCACACACAATGCCTGGTGCGCTCTATGCGCCACCATACAGTTCGTGAGCTTTGGGCAAGGGGCTGGAGGTTGAAACAAAGACTCACACAGACAGAGAGACAGAGACATGGACCTCTAGTCACTGATAAGAAGCCCTTTATTCAATAGCACCATGGAGGCTTATATACCCAATAGTCAAGTGGGCCAACAGGTGAAAATCTTATACTCTGATCCTCAAGGCCAAGGCAACACGAGCTCGTGAAGCAGAAACAACTTTGACACAGCTTTCAGTAACTCGGAACAGAAGGAAAGTAAAGCTCTCTAGCAGGGAAGAGCAGCTGGAGGCCAGGACTCCAAATGATCCCAACAAGGAAGGGTGGCCCTAGATGGAATTCGGGGAAGACCAGTGGGAAGGAAAATGTTCAATATATGTTGTATGCAATTCTCAAATTATTAAATATATTATTTTTAAAAGAAGTGAACTTAAATTGACTTGGAAGGGAGGAGAGAACAACGTGATGGAATAACAAACATCGTGTGCCTTCTTCTGTAAGTCACATCGATATGTGATATATATTTAAACATATATGTTTGCATATAAATATATGCTGTAAAATTAGAAAGATAACTATGAAAAGATGACTATTTAGAATAAAAGGGCCAACCCTCAGGAAGCTAGGTCCTGGGAACCTGACTAATGACCATGCGGTCACAGACACAATGACAGAAAATGAGCTATCAAGTGGTCGGTCCATGCTCTGATGGAACCACAGCTGCTATGCAGCAACTGGAAACCTCAGCATGTTCCTTGTGTGCAGGAACATATATATATATATATATATAAAACATACTGATGAGTTATGACTCTACTCTTTCTTATGTTCCTAGTCCCCAGCAAATGTTTCCCCCACCAACAAAAGACCCTCAAGCCTTTTGTTGTTGTTGTTTATTGTTGCCTTTGTTTTGTAACCCACTGAGCTTAAACAAGATCACTCTCATGGCATGGGTATACCATTCTCCACTTGCACGTGGATACCTCGCAAGTGGCTCCGCCACTGAAGACTGACCCTCCCTCCCTAATGCTCTCAGTTCTTTGGGAAAAAGCCAGGTCCCATGAGTGCATCACCCTCCCCACTTTTGTGACTAAATGCAGATAAGTCCAATCATCTGTAGGCCCTGGGGAGGTACCTATAGTTGCTGTGATTTTGAATGCAATGGTCATAACACGCCTAGAAGCCAGTGTTTCATGATCTTTCTTCACATTGTCTGGACTTACATTCTTTTTATCGCTCTACCACGATGACTCCTGAACCATGAGAGATATTATTTAGATGCTTTGTTGAGGGGACTGAACACTTAACAGTTGCCTATGTCCAGCACTCATTAGCAGGAAGTTTATCTTCCTTTAGCTTTGTTCTTCTTCATTCCCTTTATCTCAGGCACAATGAGTGGTGGAGTCACAGCTTCCACTAGTTCCAAAGCCCATCTTCTCAGCTGCTGTCTATACTGAATTTGTAAGGTCGCATTTATAAGATATTCCCAGAGCCATGCAGCTGAGAACTTTAAATTAATTCATGGTTTGACTTTCATGTCCTGTGTGTCACATGAACTGATGCTGTACGTTCCCCACACTTACTGGCACTTTATTGCAATTTCTAGCCTCTGAGTGTGCAGCTGAGCACCAAGAAAATGTTTTCTTTATGCAAACCTAGCAGTTATGGGGAGCTTAGTCCTTTTCTAAGATTACCAGTGTTGCAGCCTTTGAAGCTATAGATTACTGGAGGGTTTCTAGTTATTGTCCTATCTTGATTAGACTCAGGGCACACGTGCACACTCCAGCGTGTGTGTGCATGTGTGTGTATGTGTGTGTGTGTGTGAATTTTTCTCTCTGATCTGAAACCTCAGTAAAAATATTTATTGTAGATTACCTAATCATTTTCCTTTAAAAAACAGAAGGAATTTAAAGAAAGTAAAATGAAGTACTTTATGTGGAAGTCATTTAGACTCCTTGATAGTAGAAAGCTGGCCACGGTGGTTCATATTTTTAATCCCAGCTCTCGGCAAGCAGAGTCAGGCAGAACCCTGAGTTTAAGTCATGCCTGGTCTACACAGTGAGTTCCAGGACAGCCAGGGCTACATGGAGAAACACCATTTGGAAGAACTAAAAGAGAGAGAGAAAAACGAAAGAAAGAAAGAAAGAAAGAAAGAAAGAAAGAAAGAAAGAAAGAAAGAAGGGAAGGAGGGAGGGAGGGAAGGAAGGAAGGAAAAAAATTATATCAGCTATAGTGAGTATACACAGAAAACATACATATCTGCTAACAGTTCTCTAGCTAATTTTTATGTTTTTTTCCCCCAGGAGACCTTAAGTGACAAGCACTGGAAATAGAATTCATCTATTTTGGATCTGTGGTAGTGGTTGCAGATATGAAGAGCTTGGTAGCATCTCAGCCCATTCAAAAATTCTTGCTCTAAAATTCCAGGAGTCAGAATAGAGGATAATCAACTCCAGGGTCAGCAATTGATGTTTACTGGGGAAACTGGCACGTATCGACCAGCATTTTCCTGATGGTTTATTCTTGATGAATAGCATCATGTGTTAAATGATGTTTGAGTACTCACGGACGACTGAGCTAAATTTATTTTTATGCTTGGAAGCTTTCTATTTGTCTGTATAACCAAGTGGCATAATTGCTGCACTATATTAAAAATAACCAACTTTGAATAGCGTTTCACATGCAAACTTGTCATCTGAGTATTTCTGGAAATAAATTAGAATAGCCATATGTATGGAAATTAAGGAGGTAATAGCTATACATTTGGGCATAAATAATTCAATCTCTATGATTTAAAATGCTGCAATGTCTATTACAGTATTCGGAGTATACTTGGAGTGTTATATACAAATCCTAAAGTTTTAAGTGCAGGCTTTTTTAAATTAATATCATGAGAATTAAAGCCCTTCCATTTTGTAAGCATAGATACAAGAATTTCCTTTTTTACGTTTTATCTTTCCTCTGAGCTACAAAAGACCTATTGCATTATCAATTGGTTGCTTTAGATCATAGCATAGCATAGCTATGTACCCCTGCTTTTACTTATCAAATGAAGGACACTTATCAGGAGTATTAAATAACAATAATTAGGTGTTACTTTTATTATGCAGAATATTTTCATTCGGATAGTTTTTAAGTTAGATGGGAAGTAATTGATTTCATTATGGTATTTTCATGCATTATTCTTATGCCTCCCTCCATAACACACGACTTATAACCTCTTCCCCTCCCTCAATACCCCTCTTACTGATCCACCTCATTCCCTCCCTGACCCCGATAGCTTATCATGCACATCACAGGCAGTCCCTACTCTAACGTTTATCCTCCCTCCATTCAGATCTCTTTTCCTCCTCTCATGATCTCACTCATATCCTCTACTGCATATATCTTTTTGATCTGGCTTATTTCATCTAATGCTTGCCATTTTGTCCATTTTCCCTCAAACTACGTTATTCATTTTTCTCCGAGGCTAAAGGAAACTCCACTGGATGCACGCACCATACTTTCCTTGTGCCTTCATCTTTCTCAGGACACGTAGTCAGATTTCATTTCCTAGGTAATGTGAATCGCTCAGCAAAAGCCACAGATGTGCAAGTGCCTCTGGGAGGCTCCAGAGGCCTTTGGATATATGCAAAGGCACATCTTGAGCTTTAGATTCTGGAGAAACCTCCATACTGATTTTCACATTGCTTTATGTTGTCATCAGCAATGAAGAAGGATTCATCCCCACATCATCCCTAGCCTTCTTTGTCATTAATTTTTTATTGTTATTTTTTCCTCTATATTTTTCTTCTCAAAGAAATGTATTTAAAATATTTTTGAAATCTTCAACTATCTGAGGACTTTGGCCTGAGAAATGTTCATTATGAACCTTTTAAATAGGGCTAGTGGGTTGCCACAGTGGGTAAAAATACTTGCTGCCAAGTCTTACAGCCTAAGTTTGTTCCCCAGAACCTACATGGAACCAACTTGCCAAAGTTGTTCTCTAACTTTCATATGTGTACCATGGTATGTATGCACATTTGTGCACAACACACACACACACATACACACTACATAAATACCTGTAAAATTACTAATCTTTCGGGTACCAAACTATACATTTATTAAAACATTTTTCCTTTTTAACTTTTTGTCTTTATTTTTATTGCATGAATGTGTTGCTTTCATGTATGTCTGTTTGCCATGTGTGTGCACTTGGTCCCAGTGGAGGTCAGAAAAGAGCATCAAATCCTCTGGAATAGAAATAATAGGCATCTGTGAGTCACTGTGGGTGCTATGATTTGAATCCAGGTCCTCTACAAGATGAACCAGTGCTCTTAACTGCACAGAAAACCCTCCAGCTTCAGATGTATTTTATAAGAAGACAGTCAGAAAAATTATTCAGTATATTTAAACAACACATTAAACATGTATACTGAACATTAAATGCAGCTAAACAAATATAAGTGAGAGTTCTGTGTTTGAATATTAAATTTATTAAATGGCTCTTTGTTAAGTTATCACTAATCCATGTTGCTTATTAATATTGTGCCTTGTCTTTACTGGGGAAGTTGAAGAATATAACTGTAGACATAATTCACATTCTCCATGACAGTGTTTGTGGGCTGTAAAGCAAGAAGGATTTTTTTTTTTTGGTAACTTATAAAGTAGGATATCCAAATGGAATAAATCCAAAATAATTTAATGATTCTTAATTTTACTTTAGCAAAGTTCTAAAGTGTACTTTTTCAGTATTAAAAAATGTATGGCAGTAACCACCACCAATTTTCTTATTATGGAATAACAATAAGGTCATTTTGAAAGAAGCCAGTGGAAACTGTTGAGTGGGGATGCCATTTGCTACCTTCTGACACCTGAAAGCTGAGACAATTGAACATTAAGAATTACACAAAGGTGCGGTAAAGGTCAATTTCCAGGACAAACGTTTCTTTGGAAAGGTTTCTTGTATTTAAAGTACAGTTCGAAATGCCAAACGATTTAGCAGTGGGTGATGGAACACTTGAAATAATTAGCATTGTTAGACTCTTGGACATTAAAGAAAGCCAAAAGGCAAGGAAGATTGAACAGATCACCTAAATTGCAGACTGATGTCAACTAGACAAAGGTCCAGTTGTCAAGTTGTAGGGAAAATTACAAGAAATTTCTTTAGCTACTTCTACAGAGGATAGAGACTCAGCATAAAGTAAGAGGGTTCGAGGAAACGGATGTACACCGATTCTATTCTATGAAGCACTTGTCTCTCAGCATTTTACACACAAAAACACAACAAAAATATAACTTTAAAGTACTCTATCTAAAATCTCAAAGGACAAAATATTTAGTCTTTTTCAATTTGGAACTCTTTTTTTCATTCGTTCATAAAGACTGAGGAAGACCAAAGAATATGAAACCTCTTCTATTCACATTATCAGGAGCTTTAGACCCATTGTTTAGTTCCTTTTATCCCAATGCAATTTCTATAGTATTTCTGGGTTATGACAAATGAGGCCTTTTAGAAACTGTAAATATAACGATGAAGTTGTTTCATCTTAAGCTTTTTATTTATTACAGCAAAATAAAATAAGAGCAGACTTGTACACTAGGAATGATAACAACTGCCTGCTATCCCAGCATTTTGGAAGGCTGGATCAGGAGGATCATAAATTTAGGGCCAACCTGGATTACACAGCAAGTAAGAGTTTATATATTGAGATACTATCGCAAATGAAACAAAACAAAAAATTCCCATAGAAGTGAGAATAGGTAAAAACTGTGTGTTGGAGGTCTACTGGGGCAGCTGGCATGTATAAACAGTTCTCAATGTGGCTTTCAATTTCGCCGAACCTTTAACAAAAACTAATTCCACAATTATTTGTGCTATATTCATGGAGTGTCAGAGTACAATGACAGAGCTGAATGTCAGTGTTTTCAGAATTCTGCTACAATCAAAGAATCACTATGCTAGATGAAGGGCCAAAAGAATTGGTCCCCTGGGGCATGAACAGCCTTTCTATATCCCTAGAAATGGGACAGGATTATTGTCATCCTCTTCTTCAAGTAGCCTTTCTTGACCCTTCTGTATTCAAAGCAGAACAAGATTGATTTGATTTCACAGCAGGATGGTTTTCAAATCTTGTGACTCATTTAGAAAGAAGAAAAAACATCTTACAAAAAGTACCCTATAGTCTCAGTATGGTTGCTTGACGGTGTACACGGAACCCTTTGGTTCCCGTTAAGAGGGTCCTCTTCCTGGATGTCAGAGGTATACTTCACATCTTTGTTAAGATAGTGGGATTTTGTCCACTTACTCAGACTTGAGAAATGCTCAGAGTGTATAAATATTATGGTCTCTGCCCAAGAAGAAACTTAATTTTGCTGTTCAGTAATCTAATAATACAGGGTCAAAGTTTCACAGGGAAAAAATGGTTTATTGTTTCCATCTTGTATAAATCAGTGAAATTATTCTTTAAGGGTTGTAGAGTAAGTTAGTGGCAATAAAATGTAATTTCATGGTGACAATCATTAGCAACTTTAGGTGTTGGATTACAACATCACAAATATTTGTAAAGCCACAACACCTCAGCAATGTGGTGGACCTGTGAAAACCCAAAGGAAGAAAGTCACTAGTGGTGCTTGCTAATGTGCCTCCTTTATGGTTTTCTGATATACAGTACAAATTCTTGTAATAGCTGCTACAATAGCATCAGCAGCAGAAGAAGAAACTAGTGGTAAAGGAGAAGTTACAAATATGATGTGTATTCATGTTCTTGCTCTAATTTGATGCTAAGAAGGTGTTTCTTTTAACATGCAACAGGAACAGTGAAGAACAGTACCAGGTCTGAATCAGAAAGCTCACAAAAATATATTCTTAATCTTACAAATTATTGTCCAGGACAAGCAATAAATAAGAAAAAAATAACTCATATCAAAGCCATATATTCCCTTTTCCTTGATAAAGTTGACATTGATGGGTGCTTTATATCTGTGACAAGTGGATTTCGCAATGGCCCCTTAAATAGCTTGAACTATCCTAGAGTAGGCTACTTTGAACACTCTCTCCCAAGAGGAGTGAAAGACAGGAGGCCTGAGCTGTGTGCATTGCACTTCTCCTCTGCTCACCGGTCTGGATTATCATTCTACTTCTCCAATACAGAGACTGGAATAGCAAATATGGGTCAGGAAGGTGACATCACTAAGGAGAAGACAAGAATGGTCTTTATGGCTACTAAGTCTCCAGATTATTTTCTTGCTTGATGAACAAATCAGTGCTACCCATTAAACCAACAATATTTCGATTCTGGTGCAAACTCTGTCCAAGTGTGAAACCAACAGACTGTAGGAGTCTGGGTCTGCTTTGCACTGTGTATCTCTTTAATGTAATTTTGACTATTGGGAACATATCTTTGATCCTACTAATTGATAGTATAGATTTTATTCCCCAGTAAATAAACCTGGTACTTTTCTCTGAAGATTAATATCTATTCACAAGATGAATTATTTTTATAAAAGCTTATTGTCACAATAATGTAGGCAAACAGGAAAGCAGGACTCACTTTTGATTTTCCAGTTGATCTCAAATACTGGTGTATTTCCATCCACCATGCCACATATTTCAACTTATTCATAATGCTAGTAAGAAAAAAAACAAAACTTTATCTTGATAATAATCAAGAATTGCTTAAGGAAATTCACATCCCTCACTCCTAAACTACCTGCTTGTGATAGATACAGGCAGAGGGGGTGTCATTGTCTTTAGCTGTATACACACTGTTGACCTCAGTGGGCTCTAATGGATAGTACCAATCCACTGTCACATGGTTAACCTAAAGGAGTGGCTAACCTAAAGGAGTCACAAAACAAACCAAAGTCATGAATCTGGGAAAGGAAAGAGTAGTGCCGGGGGTGGGGGGAGAGGGGACAATTAATAGAAATGGGAAAGAGGTGCACATAAAATTGCCGACAAAATAAACCAATAAAAATTAATTTTGTCATTAAAGTGTTAAAAGGTTTTACATTTATGAGACTTTAATATGTTCTGTTCCTCTCTGAAATGTGGCAACTTGATCATTTTCCAAACCTTGTTTTGTTTGTGTGTCTTGTATACCTCAAGATGTAGCAAGTAATAGGTCATGCATATCAAATTTAATTTATTCTTGGCTTCCTTAATTAAAATAGGGAGAAAATGAATTCTTGAAAATTGCTTATGAATACATCTTATATAAATAAGATATTCATGAAAGGGCTGACTACATTTTGAGTGATAAAGTGCATTCAAATTTGAAACCAAAAGCTGATCATTCATTCATTCCCTTATTAGTGACAGTATGCTTGAAGTATATTAGATTTAAAAATAGTAAATTTTTCTTGCTATTTTCACAATAAGATATATAAAAATTCATAGTAAAGGACATTCCCCGACCCCCTTTGTTGTTGTTGTTTCTGTTGTTGAGACAGTCTTATTTATGCCAATTTTGAGTTCATCATGACACCAAGGATGACCTTGAATTTTTGTAGTTTGATACTCCTGTTTTCACTTCGTAAATACTGAGCTTAAAATATGCAAACCCCACCAGATTTATTGGTCTTTAGATCAAACTTGAATGCTAGGAAAGATTATACCCACTGAGAGCTACACCACCTGTCATTCTTCCTCCTCTTGTTCCATTGTCACTGCAGGCCAATGAAGGGCTTCTTTCATATGTTCATACGTTCTTTTTTCATTCTTGATTATAATGGAACTATTGGTGGTTTATTGCTAGGTCAATTTATTCCTATGGATTAGTCAAGAGATCTCAAAATACTAATTTGAAAACTCCTTTCTTTTCTCTTTTGAGGAAGAAACTGGCCCATTAAGACACGAAACATCCCTTTGCATAAACTGTTTAAGGAAAATACAAAGCCTTTAAAAATATACCTACTGATGTTTAGCACACCTGACACTATACTAAAAGTAAAAATATGCTAATGTATATAATTACTGATTATATAATATTATATTACTATGATGTAAAATTCCTGTATTATAACACTTTACTGCAAATAAATGACCTATACTGTATTTAATTAAGGCAAAGAATTTATTCAAAATTTGAACAGATTTTGTATAGACCATACAAATAAGGAAGTAATGAAACTGGAACAAAGGATGGGAATTATGCATGACAGAGTAATTCCATAGTTATTGATACTGGACTTTGAAATATGCATATATCATTAAGTACAAAGTCAGGTGGTACTTTCAAGAAGCTGGGGATGCTTCGGAATATTGGGAAACACCTTGAACACTGTGATGTTTAATATTGGTTGTCATCTTGATAGTGTCTGATAAGATCAAGACATAAATCAGAGATTGGAGTGCTAACTTTCTTCTTGATTTATCCTTGTCAGCCAGTCTGTGACCCTTATCCATAGATAAAGCTGCCTACAACAGGGTGTATCTTTACAGACATTTCCAGATGTTTGTCTTCTATAAAAGCTTTAATCTTCGTGAGACAGCATGTATTTAAGTATGTATGTATGAATATATGTATATATTTTTAAGGACGTGCCAAATATTTCACATTTGCTTTAAAATGGTTATCATACTATTTTTATCTTTATTTCAAAAAGTATAAATGACAGTAAAGGTTAATACTTTTAAGCAGTTGAAGAAATATAAGAACACAATCACTTCGGTTACAGAATGAGATGTAGAACACTCACGACATTGTTGAAAGCAGTTGGGTACCTGAATTCTTGGAAATGAATATTTCCCCAAATCTTTTAGTTTCTCATTGACCCAGTGGTTTCAAGCTTATCTATTCTTTTAGCAAAATGAATGTTCTCAAAGGCCTATTGTTCATTGGTCAACAGCACCAAAATTGTTCAATTCCTGATTTTATTATGAGAACAGAATGTCCTTACATGTGACCAGCATACTTTGGTATTGTGAAGAAAGGAAGAAAAGGAGTTGCATTATATTGTGACCAGCATAATTTTGGAAATTTTATTCTTCTGTTATAATATGCATTTTCTCTAGAATATAAACAAAAGGGGCTTTCAATTATATAAGAACATGATTGGAACTAATTTAGAATTATTAAGTCAGTGCCTAGGGAATGGACAGTGGAATCTCACTTTGTATAATTTTCAATTGTCATGGATTCTCCACACCACGGAGACCTAAAAAGTTAAGCTCAGTGGTAATTTTATCCTATTCAACAATAATCAACAGTCACTTTGTTTGTGAAACTCAAGTAATTGCTAGTTTTTCTTGCTTGGTTTTAACATCTTTTATTTTTCTTCTTCTGAAACTCAACAAGTGTATAGGGATATGGGAGTTATTTCTGAAGACAGTAAAGAAAGCTAGTAACTATCCAGGAACATTAGTAAAGGATTTCCTGCTTCACTCCACTATATACATAAAGGCCAATTTTATAATTAATGAATGATAATTTTAGATGGAATAATAAAAATGCCACAGAAGTGTTTAGATAATGGTGTAATCTTACAACAAATTTTCCAGTCCTTCCTGCCTTCTCAGATTCCCCAACAAAAACCAACTCTATAAGAAGACATTTCATTACCTAGCTACTCTGTTTAAATTCCAGCCTTTGCCCATGTACTAAACTTCATCCGCCTATATCTTTTATTGACTGACTTATGTCCTCTCTGTCATCTTCAGCAGATACCTTCTCTGATGGGCTTTCATGGAACTGCAGTCACAATGAGTCTCAGTGGCTCAATGCACTTCCCCATATATTGTCTCTTTTGAAGCTTTTATTATGCCATATTCCACACTAATCTGCCATCTTCATTAGTTCAGGTATTACTGAAGATAAAGGGAATACATTTTTCATCACACATGTAGTTCTAAGCAATCCATATTTCCCTTTCTTCTGTCCATAGGCCTTCTCAAGTTAATTCTTAACTAGCAAAACTTTAGCCTAGTCTGGTCTATGTGACTGATACATGATTTACTAAAATCACTCCATTATAAAAGTCTTCTAAATATCAAATGATAAAATACTTATCATTGATGTCACTTCTGTATCACTTAAAAATAAAAACAAGAAAATATATTAAAAGCCAAAGGCTAGACAGATAAAATTAGTTAGTGAATCTCACTTACTTTGTCATTTTGCATAGTGAAATTATAATTTAACATGAAACCTTAATGTGAAATTCTTTAAAAATATTACCGTTGCCCTTACATTTTAAATATGTTAAGAAAGGTTGTCTGCAACATTTAAAGATCTAGTATTATAGTGTCATGTACTCAAAGTATGGGGACTAATTGAATACTGCTACATTCCAGGGCATAATTCTTATTAAAAATATGTCCACAGGTGATTCTTGACTTAGTTATTGTGACAGATAGAAGTGTCGAATTTTGCATAAATGAATGTTGTTTCTCCTCTGGATGGAGGAATTTAGCAAGTAGATCAGGTATAAAGAAATGAAAAGAGTGCAAGGGAGGAATGTGCCACGTCACTCAAAAGTAACTGTTATGAAGAGTCTGCACTGGAGAACTGTGCAAGGTGACTGGCTTAATAGAGAGAGACAAAGCTTTTATGGTTTTTTACTTAAAATTCAATTAAGAATATTTGAATGAGTGGTGATTGTTAATACAGGAGCATACATACAGAGAATGATTGCGGCTAGCACTTCTAGACTAGAGTATAACCTTTATTTGTTCTCAACAATAAAAAAAATACCTTTAGGTTTTTCTCAGTGCAGATCATTGATGTATCTTTGATAGATTTATCCATCTCTTTCTCTTTCTTCTACTTTAATTAAACAGCTGATATAATCAAGTTACAAAGGAGACAAGCTCATTTTGGGTCACAGTTTCAGTTCCTCATCTGAGATCAGTTTTCTGCTTGGGTTTTAGGCTTGGGTCAGGACAGTACACCATGGAGAGGAGCGGGTGGTAGACCAAAAAGCCGCTTATCCCACAGCTGAGTTGGAAAGGAAAGGACGTACCCTTCAAGTGCATACCCCCAAAATGTTTATGGTCTTCACTGGATGTCACCAAAGATGACAATCATCCTCAAATATTAGTTTTGCTGGTATTAATTGATTGCATAATAGGATCATTGTTGAGTTCTCTGAGTACTTAGATGCTATGCCCTTGTCAAGTAGAAAATGCTAATGTTTTATAGTCATGATTTTTGTTTATCATGGAAAGACTAAAAGTATATAGCCATTCAATTGTTTTGGTTCCTTTCTGAAACTTAACTTACTTTGGTCTCCTCTATTAACTTTGACATCAGGACCAATTTTAGTTGTCAGTAGAGCAACATTTCTTTCAACTCTGGTTGAAGAAAAGGTTTGAGTGACTAGTGAGTAGCCACAGCCAAAGCAAAGTAAAGATTTTAATCATTTCTCCAGGAAAAAGTTTCTTCCCAGTCAAAATCAAACTTTTTGAACTGGTAGAGAATGAAGCTGAGCAAACAGGCAGCAAAGTCACCCAGTGGGCCACTGAGAGTGAGGATAAATGTGTGTGACAAGGCAGTGGTTGTTCTAGTGCCAAGTGTCTAACCTGACCTCTAATGCCAGTGTATGCATTTCTTCACCCAAATGCCAGAGAATTAATGATGATATAATCGATCTTTCATACCATCATATAACAGAACTATGAATTAAGACTCTACTAGATCCTTCTTGCTTTAGTAAACTACAATGCTGTAGCTCGAGTTGTCCTACAAAACACAAACCTACCTACATTGCAAACCACACGAAGGGGCAATGTTTACTGTCCTTTCATCTCTCTGTCTACTTCAAGTCCTAGTAGAGTGTTCTTAGTCTTTGTAAATACATAGTTTCCATTTTGCTGCTTCCCTGACATTTCTGTGACGTGAAAAGCCATGTTGACTCAGACAGATTAATTATGTTTCTAACCCTTGGATTACCGAATCCAAGTATTCTAGCTATAAGGAGCATAGCAGCACAGAACTGTCATTATTAATACTTGAAAATAGGTATCACATTTTGAAAGACAGTATAAAAACATACCAAGCCATGTTTACTTTCCCAAACTGGTAGTTATAGATGTACCTTTATGAAGCCATCCAACATTTCCCCCTGCCAATTATTTGTACATGATATAATACACTCAGAGAACAATAAAGTAGAAGTTCAGAGTCACATCATTATAAAATATGTGACTTCTTCATTATAAAATAGATCTTTCCTTGGGCAAAGCATTGTTGGGAAGTATCCTGTGATGCCTACAGAGGCTTTGCCTGAGCCTTTACATAGTGAGAACAGCAAAAAGACTACAACCTGATGTCCTGCTTATACATAGAAGTTGTGTTGACTTCCCTTGACCCATGAAAATGAATTGTTCTTCTCTATCTAGTTAAGAAAAAGATGTCAGTAGATCTTGATTTGCATTCCAGGAGTTGTCTCCTTTACTGAAGGAACGTCTCAGCAAGACAGAGTCAGGGTGTACTAATACTGACAAGTTATGATTTAATAATTGTGTTTGCTGAACCAGCAGTTCATGCCTTTGCACATGCAAACTCTTAATCCTTTTTGTCATAACTAGTCTATGCACCGGCTCATGTGTATAAGTGATCTTGTGGCCAAATATATAAGCTAGGTGAAATCTACTGGATAAATTCTCCTCCATATAAATGTTTGAAACTCTTTCCTTCAGACACTGGTGGACATAGACTGCTCTCCAGAAAATTGCTATATATGTCTGTACAAAAGTATTTCAGTTACTGTATGATGTTGAGAACCATGAAGGTATGGACAAAACAATAACAAGTTACACTTTTCAGTTAATCATCTTCACAGACTCCCTGAATTGTAATGAAAATTCCATATTAACCAACTGTTAAACTTTAAATAATTGGATGATAAAATTTGTTTTCTATTTTATTTTTAAAAATTTGTCATTAAAATAGAATCATTTTACTTTCACCATTCCCTTTTCTTCCAATTATCACACACACACACACACACATACACACACACATACGCACACACACATACACACATACATACACACATACATACACACACATACACACACACACAGAAACTTGATGAGTCTTTTTAGTGTGGTTTGTGTGTATAGTTTCAGACAGACCATTTTGTTTTGGGCAACCAATTCAAAGTGCTCAGTCCTAGGAGAGGTTGGTTATCCTGTTCTCACTAGTCAATATTTTCTCACAGAACTTCAATATTTTGATTTAAATGTCATGATGATTTCATTGAAGAATGTCAGTGTACAGTTCTCAGATAGTAGGTTTTCTTCAATGAATTCTTATCTTTGGCTTTAGAATAGTAAATAGAATATTCATCATTGCTGGGCTCAAGCCTTCCTAGAAAATGATATTCAATAATATGAAGACATTACAAATGTGTTACAAGAAATGTCAGACCTTCCAATAAATCTCCAGAAATCTCTCTCACAATGTTTTCTGTTCAAACAGAGAGGAATTATTCTCTGATCAGGAGTCAAGAAAAGAATAAAATTTGTTCTTTTATAGAGGAGCCCAGTAACCAGTTAGAAAGCTTTAGGTAACGCTTGCCTGCTAGCCCTGAGTGAGGACAACAGCATGAGCGCACTCATCCTTTGAGCTTCAGTTAAAACTGAGGCCAGGAAACAGGGTGTTCCACATATCTAAAACCAGAGAGAATGTGGAAGGCTGAAAAGCTAAAATACGATATATAATAAAAATGATCATACCGGGACCTTCTGGGGTAAATAAATCCACAGTGCCTATAATTTGACCATTTCTGTAAATTCACAGTTGTGTAAAGGCAGGAGGCATGTGTGTGGAGGAAGTGATTCTTAACTGAGTGCTTCATTATATAAATGTGTCTTTGCAGAGCCTTGTAAGTCATATACTCTGCCCTGTGTGGGGTGCCAGTTCTCAGAAACGGCCAGCAATGGATGCACGTGCCAAAGTTTGCATTGTTTTTCCTATAAATATAAGACAAGAATTCTGAACATTATCATTTTTGATCGTTGACACTTCCAGTATCCTCCCTCCAATTTCAATATCTGTCTCCACTCCCCCGTCCTCTTTCTCACCTTCATTTCCCCGCTGAACTCTTGCTCTCTCCTACCACCCTATTACTGTCAGCTTCCATAGAAACTTCTAGGCCATTTTACATCTATTCTCAACTCCTTAATTCTTGTTCTTTTCTCCTGTCACCTTCTATATACTCATATGTAGTATGAACTTTCTCACTTAAAATAAGTCATTTCTCCAGGCAGTTGTGGCACAGGCACTCGGGAGGCAGAGACAGGTGGATCTCTGTGAGTTCGAAACCAGCCTGGTCTACAAGAGCTAGTTCCAGGACAGGCTCCAAAGCTACAGAGACACCCTATCATGAAAAACAAACAAACAAAAAACCAGATAAATGAATAAAATTATTCATTTTGTTAGACTTCACTGTTTTTTATGACCAACCAAACCATTTCTAATTCAACAATATTATATGCTCAGATGCACCATATATCAATTACACATAGTACCATATGTTTATAAATAATGTAATATAAAAAATTCTAGAGGGTAGTACCTCATTTATCCTCACAACTGGATGACTGGGGTCGGGGTTGAGGATCTAGTTCAGTGGTAGAGTGTTTGTCTAACAAGCACATGGCACTGGGTTTGGTCCTCAGCTCTGAGGATAAAAAAAGGACAAAATAAAAAAAATACATTACCAAAAAAGAAATAAAACGTTTCCTGGAAGGCTAAGATTCAGTGAATTTGTGTGAATTGGTTATCATGAAGTTAGTAGAGAGGAATCAGAGCTAGAATTTGAAGTCAGGGAATAAGGGCTTCAAATCTACAGTCTTAACCACGACCTTTATAGTTCCTTTCAGATTTCTGAGTATATCAGATGCTTGAGTTTGGGAAGTGGAGATTCTTTTAAATTGAACTGAGTATGATGAAGCAGAAAACTGTTGTAAGACAATGAGGAAGGAAGTGAGTCCTATGCATTTTGGGAAAGAGGACATAATTCACCTTTTGGGACTCAGCATATTCAGGAAGCAGAGGAGAGGAGTTATATGGAAATAAAAATTGAAATACTGACTGATTCACCGGACTGAACATATTATAATTATAAAGTCGTGATTTTTAAAAAATTTTTTCAAAGAGTAAATAGCAAATTAGGGCATCTGCCAATTTTCCTGCAGGAGGAACACAGAAATTTCTTCCCTACTGGTAAGTTTTTAAAATGGTAAGAAGAAGGAGAAAGCAGATACATCTCCCCCTACTTCCAGAAATCTCTTGCAGACAGCAAGAAGAAAATATCATTGCACATTTGCAAACATGCTCCTTAAAATCTACTTTTGGAAACATACATGTGAATGTATTTTATGGAAAAATAAATAGTTTTATAAATGTCAGAAAGATTAGAAAGATCTAATCTTTCTACTTACAAAGACACACTTTTAACTGAGCTCCTTCCAAGTGTGTCAACCTCAGTGAACAGAGGGACATGTGAGACAAAAACACAATGTCTTAGACAATGACTAATGGAGAAGTGAGTCTGTGTCTCAGTGCTAAGTGGGTAGGTTAAAAAAAATCCACCACATGGGATTAGAAAATGTCACTCTTGGATTTAAAGAGACAAGCTACTTGGTATAATTGGGAAGCCCGGGATAGGAACCCCTGTTAGGCACTGTCAAGAATTTTTTTCCTTTGAAGTATTGATTTTAACAATTTCGATATATTGTTAAATAATGTGCTGAAATAACGTTGGAGGGAGAACAACAGGAAGTACATGAGAGGAAAAGTCACTGTAAGAACCCCTTCAGAAGGGGAAGGAAATTATATATGTACCTGAAGAGAAGAATTCTGAGGAGAGTTGCAGTGGTGAAGTTAGCACTGGGTCTGGTTACCTAGACAATCATTTTCCTGAAGATAGAAATGG
Source organism: Alexandromys fortis (assembly GCF_014885135.2). NCBI lineage: Eukaryota > Metazoa > Chordata > Mammalia > Rodentia > Cricetidae > Alexandromys > Alexandromys fortis. The sequence continues at coordinate 7,721,350 of NW_026067959.1, read as the reverse complement.
AGTTAAAGACAGCGAGAATCCCAGTAACTCTTGGATTCACTCTGGGAAATGTATTCTACAACTGCAGAAGGAAGCACATTGAATAATCAACATTTTATTTTCTTCTGCTTTGGGAGTCTATAACAATCACCAAGTTGTTGTTTTAAGCAGTCTCGTTCTTACTTAAATGTCATTTCACTGTGTTTTTCATTCAGACATAGATCAGCTTATTGCTTAATTTCTTAATGGTCCTGTCCACATGTTTACTTTGGAGCAATCTAAAGACCAAGACCTTTGGGGCTAAATAAAGACATGAGTCCCTTAGAAATACTGTTTACCACTTACGAGTTTCATTTCCCTTTTGTAACATGGGTAGTAAGCATTTGCCCACCTTGATGGTATTATTGAGCTTGGATTTGTGATTTGACCTTCACAGCTCCATGCACAAAGCAGATGCCAATGAAACTCTTCCTCGTTTCTTTTATTGCCAATTTATTCCAGATATACACAGGACAAATGTCTGTTTCCAAACAGAATATTTCAGCTCATTTATACAGGGTGCCAATCAATGAATAACTTCCCAGTCACTGCTTCTCTATTCTAAGAGACGATAAAAACATCTATTTCCCCATAGATTTTTTGTTTTAGTTGTGTTAGCCAATACATTAACAAAGTAATGAAAATACTTCAAAGTAGACAAGCGTGAAATCCAATTACCAAGTGTTTAGAGATTTGAAATAGCTTATGGCTAGAAAGATGTCTTAGCTGGTACTGGCAGTTGCCACCAAGCCAGTTGACCTATGATTGTTCTCCAGAACCTACGTGGTAGAAGCAGAGAATTTATTTTCTGAACTTGTACTCTAAATCACATACATTCCTATATATACACACACTAAATAAAGAAATAAATTTAGATATTTTAGTAGATTGGATATTATGAAAGTAACCTAGCATTTAAGGAAAAAAGACAGTAGGCAACAATGCCAAAAAGTATTGAAAAAAATAACAAGAACTAGAATATTAAAATCAGTACTAGCAACAATCACTGACTGTTGGTCTATGGAAACTGTGTTAAGCGTTATACAGATTATTTTCTTTAGCTTTGGTTTACAAAGAAAGGTGCTTCATCCAATTTATATTTAGTCCCATTTAAACTTCTTTCTCCATAACCAGTTACATGAGTGTTAAACCAGCAAGAAGTCAAGAGTAAAAAAGTGGATTAAAGAAATTAGGACCTAAGGCTTCCTCAGCTCAGAACCGAGAGCAGAAAATAGTTTGGCCCAACAATGTGCTCTGTGAAAGGCACTGTAGTGTTGAGATCATTGCAATTCAGCCCTCACATTATATGTGATCCCTGTCTGAATCCGTCTGAAAGCGATTTATTCTTCTCCCTGCATATCCTCAAAACATCCCATGGTTGTTTCTTAACAGGCCCTTGAAAGGGAAGGCTCCTCCACACTGCTGCCTCACATCTACATGGTAAATTCACTTAAGCCAATGAGTTAAGTTCATGAAAATGTTTACTAACCATACTTATTTTTCTAAGAGGCTAATGGTGATTCTACCTTCTTGATTCAATGTTTCTAAATCGTAGATAATGTTCCGTAGTAGATTACAGGAATGCTGATGTGAGGTGGTCACATAAGTGTCAACAAAAATGATAAGCCTTTATCTTTGATGAAAATTCCTTCTAAACTGGCAGATAGCCGTGCTTTCTTTATTTTCTCTCTCTCCCTAATCAGATGTTTCCCTGTTCAGTCTTTGCTGATTCTTAAACTCCTGTGGTTCAACAAGTCAAGAAGTAGAGAGCGAAGGATAAGAATGTTCTTCGTAGTGGAAATCAAAGTCACCAGGTTCAAGTTCTACCCACTCGTAAATAATATTATTCCTTTACATATTTGATTTTTTAAAGCATTTGAATCGGAAAAGTCTCAGATTTCAAGTATTTTAAATAACAAGTTCAAATGTGAAAGTACTCTAGTGTAAAATTCCAATAACCCAATTGAATTTTCGACTGTATTTAGCTTTGTGTAGATGTAAATAGTACATAAACACTAAACTTAAAATTAATTTAGTTTAATAAGACTTTATCCCCAGCACATCCTAGTATTATCTTGTGATTCTAAATATAATAATATTTTATTAAAACTATTACTTCTGTGTAATTCACAATTGACCCAATTCTCCACTGTAAAACCTCTAAATGAGACAGTGGGGGAACACATAAAGGCCTATGTTATGGAACAGCCACCTGAAGTAACCGTGTCATTCAACAGTGTTATATGCCTGTGAGTGTAGAGCTCAAGATATTGAAATAGTAAACTTATGAGTTTGAAGACAGCCTGAACTACATTAAAGTCAGTCTGACATTTATGCCAGAAAAGAACTTGAGCTAGGAGCAACATGAGCAAGTTTCCTGCAATGGAGTGAACAGATCCATGGAACCCGTTATTCAACAGCCAGCTCCTGGTGGTGGTGTGCTTTCCCACAGTTTTAAGGATAAGAAAAACGATTAAACTAAAGCAACACCCTCACAGACACTATTATGGACAAAACGCAAGCTTAATAGAAATGCTTCCATAACATTTTTGTCACGTAGGCCTTTGGACTTACATATCAGCTCCTGACTAGCCTACCTGGTGACAGCTTTGAGTATGTGCATGATGGCTAGGGCAGGGTCAGAGTGTGATCTGAATACATTGTTAAAATACAGTAGGAAAGCCGTCACCTTTGACAGTCAGTAGTTCCAGGCATGATGAAAAATGGAGTCCATAGCATGGCTTTGTTCCTGGTTATCTTAAAGTAGCCAGGAAACACATGAACTATTACAGAATATTGACTTATTAGGATAAGCAGGTAATATTAATTGTTTTTTATTTTTTGAATAAAGTATCTCTTGAATCTCCTTCCCCAACAGAAATTGCCTCCAAGTATAATCTTTCTTCTGCATAGATATATTTGCTATGACAGAAACAATACTATAAATCTGCCTAGTTTTATACTTTGCTTTAATATTTAATACAGGAAAGTACTGGCTGTAAATAAAGTCAATCTGTAAAGCATGATCCTAATATTTATTTCAAAAGTATATGGATTTTCATAGAACCAGGTGGATCTCAGTGAGTTTGAGGCCAGCCTGGTCTACAAAAGCTAGTTTTGGGATAGGCTCCAAAGCTCCATAGAAACTCTGTCTTGAAAATCAAAAACAACAACAAAAAGTATATAGTTTTTCCAAATTTATTTTACACGGGAGATTTTACTCAAGGAAGTCTATATCTCTTATTAATGAGTGAAACAGAATGAAAGCAGACTATCTCTGTGAAAGGGAGGAAATGGCCCTTGTCCTTGGGCTTCTTTCACCAAGGTTGTGAGATACACAGCCATATAGATATGAACACAAATATTTAGAAAGCAACTTGACTGCATGATCATTTAGAAATACATCAATAGGTTCTCCCCAAGAGCCTGAGACATCCTTTTGTACACATTTTGTCCATTTTCTTAGTACCAAGGAGTCCTTCCTCTGAAAAAGTCTAATGAAGAGAATGATTGGTTGCCCCCAAAACACTCTTTCCAGTAGTGCGCTAATGGGCACATAGTGACTAAAAGTAGTATAGTAGTATGCCCAAACCAGCGCTTGTTAAGACATTGATGGTTTTTCTTTCCCATCTTGCTGTGTAACACATTCCAATATTATACAAGTTAGCCACCAGGGAGAGTTTCTAGGTCAATTCAAGCTTGATTTCTCTACACCCCACAACCGATGTGTGTGGTTTCTTTCAGGGTAGGATCTTATGTGGTTATGGTGGGCAACCAAGAACAATGGCAATGACTTATCTTGGGTCTCCTTGGGACCTGACCATATAATCTATGTCTGGAACTGAACTTTTCACATACTATACTGTCTTCTGGGAGCACCACTGTTTACTAAAGTTAGGTAGGTCCATTTAAACTCCATCAAAAATACTTTTAATTTTCTAGAAACTAAGAGGTGTCATAAGGCTTCTTGCAACATCATTTGATTTGGTTAACCCACTCCCTACCCCTTATTTCCCATACCCTCAGGACCCCATCCCCGCTCAAACTTTTCTATCCCAGTATTATTCCGACTGTTCTATATCCATAGAGGAATGAGATAAAATGTCTTTGACCTCTGGGTTTCCATTCTTTCATTTGTAAATGTGTGCATTCAGCTACATCAGCATATCAAATATTAATCCACAGACCAGTCTCACCCAACAGAGCAATTGTACTAAAATGAAGATACTTGACCCTCCAGTTCAGAGCAACAAATTGATTTGGTTATATCAATATAACCTTAGATGCCATAGTGTGAAAAAATGCGGTAAAAACAAAGAGCTTCAGATTCGCAAATGTTGGTGTCTAATATTCTATTCTTGCCATCCGTTGTTTCACTCTTTCTTGAAAAACATTTACTTAGAGAAATCTAGTTTTTTTTTAAAAAAGATTAGGAACAAGTAATAAAGAATAAGCACTGCTTGTATGCTTTGTTCAAACGACATTTAGAAAACTGGTCAAATCTAAATTAGCTTTGAATTGCAAAGAGCACTTTAAAGTCCCTTTTCACAGTTGACTCCCACCAAGGGTATCATTTGCCATAGCCTTTCAAAATGTGAAACTGTCAATTTATTGTGAGCAACCGAGCTTGTATTGAGTGATCCGAGTATGAAAAGCATCCCCCTTTAGCTAACTGTACTTTTTACTGCACAGACATTGCCCACTCGTTTATATAATTTCAGTCCCTTGAGATGTAAGATTTGCATAGCATGCTGAAAGTAGAAATTCAATTGCATTGAAATGGTTAATTCTGGAAGGTGAGACACAATAAAGCATCTGTCGCTTCCTAGAGGTTTTTATTTTGAAAACTAAATATTTGAAGACTGTGATTCATCCTCGAAAGCTAGAGGTAAGACTGAGGTTGGTATACTAAATTTGAGGTGATATATAGAGATGAGGATTCATAACAATTTTGTGAATCCTTAGGGAGCTCAGTATCAACAAATTAGGTAGTCAATACAGATTTGATAAAAAAAAAAAAAGTTACAAGGTCCTAAGGCAATGACAGTGATTTTAGAAAAACATTCTTCACAAATATTAAGAGATGGGCATTGACTATAAATGGAGTTGCTGAAGCCTTTATCATTTACAATATTAGGCAGTATTATCAGTTGAATCATAGATTTGTGACATTAATATGGGAGTATAAGAATAAACATATTTCAAAGTGAAGTTTGTCTTGAGACATAACCAGGTTGAGGATTGGGAAAATGTATTTCTTTGCTAATTCTCATCTCTATTTTTGTCACTGTGGCTTGGCATACAGTAGCTTACAAAATAAGTAAATAGAATAAACAGGAATTTTAAAAATGAAGCCTAATAAAGTGTGTTAAGTCAATCAACGAATGATGGAATAAACAACACAGGGCTGCTCAGAGCAGCTAGGATAATAAATAAAGATTTTATAATAATATAGCAAAATTGTTGAATTTAGTAAGGTGGATTAAATTACAATGATAGAAAATATCAAATCAAAGACTTTAAGGTATGTAAAAAACTTAGTAAATTTAGAAGGAACAATAATTAGTCCACAGGTATAAAACCTAAGACTTGAGAAGACTCATTCTTAAATAATGCCGATTTCTAAGTACACACATTCACATTATTTATACCTAGGAACCAAATCTAAATAAGTTAAGTATCCATTAGAACAATGTGGCAGACCTCCAGTCCTGTATTCTGTCCTGAGATTGATTCTATATCATATACTTATATTTATATACATATATTTACAAACTAAAATCAATTCAATGTCTAAAGGAAGAGGAAGTTGAGGAAAACCTAGGTTTTTTAGTTGGTAGATGTCATTTGTATGCTTTTTCTTGAACTCAGTCTGCCTCCTTTTTCTATTTCCTCTGGTGGAGAAGATCAAGTCCATCTGTGTGTATGGACAGAAACTATTCTCAGTAATTGCTGGTTCCCCTGCTTACCCCTGATGAAAGGTCAGTTCACACTCAGCCACCCAGTTCCACTATCCCTCTAGTGTCAGAAGAAACTTTGAAATGCTGGAAAGGGCAAATTTGGAAAAAAAAATAACGGAGTTCAAATGGGTTAAGGTTTCAATTTTCACATTTTAACAACAAAGATCAAAGTTCAAGACTTTCATTTGCGACAGTACTACCCAGTGCATTAAGTCATTTGGCATTTTTAGGCTGTTACAGGCTGTTTAGCAATGATTGTTCTGAGCCTGTTTGCTGTTGCTGTTATCTCTATAATTTTGACTGGTTTCTGGTTTATCTATCATGGGCCACTGACACATTGAAGCATTTTCCGTGCTCATATGACTTGCTTCAGTGGAGAACCAGCCTGTAATTTAAATTAATTAATTTATTTTTTTTATCATTTCAAATGTTTATTGTATTTTTTATGTTGGAAACATTCAAATTTTGGCTGTCTTGCATGAAATAGAATTAACACGTGTCAGACATATTTATCTTATTTCATTATCAAACACAGAATTTTAGTAACTACCCAACTGTACCCCTTGTAAACATTAACCATATTCTTTTTGCTTTCCTTTCTGGTAACAATTATCCTATTCATTATGTCAAACTTTCTACACATAATTGAGAGCATGCAGTATTTGAGTTCCCATGTCTGCTTATTTTATTTAACACAATATTCTCCCATTTTATCCACCTTGCTCTAAGTTACATAATTTAATTACTTTTATGGTTGAATAATATTCTACAGTATAGATACACACTCAAATGCATTTTGTTTAGTTAAATTTAAAATTTTATGTTTTCAAAAACTTCTGCAAGGAATGTTTCATATCTTTGTTTCTCAGACTGTAGATCACATGATTAATGAGTGGAGTAACCACGGAATAAAACAGAGTCACAATTTTCTGCATTCCAGCTTCATGCTCAGATGTTGGGCTCAGATACATGACCATCACTGAGCCATAAAAGAGTGAAACTACTGTCACATGGGGTCCACAAGTGGACAAGGCCTTTCTTCTTCCTTCATAATGAATATATGATAAGCAAACTATTCTGCTTCCTGTTTGGGCAAAATTTAACACCCTCAGCTATTTCTAGAATAATCAACCATTTCTGGTGCTTTACAGCTCACAGACAGATGAAAACCCTCAGCAGCCCCAGTAACTCCAGCACCATCTCTGGCTTCATCCTCCTGGGTTTCCCCTGCCCAAGAGAAGGGCAGATCCTCCTCTTTTTGCTATTCTTTTTTGTCTACCTCCTCACTCTCATGGGCAATGCTTCCATCATCTGTGCTGTGCGCTGGGATCAGAGACTCCACACCCCCATGTACCTCCTGCTGGCCAACTTCTCCTTCCTGGAGATTTGGTATGTCACCTCCACAGTCCCCAACATGCTGGCCAACTTCCTCTCTGACACCAAGGTCATCTCCTTCTCTGGGTGCTTCCTGCAGTTCTATTTCTTCTTCTCCTTGGGTTCTACAGAATGCTTTTTCCTGGCAGTTAAATTAATTTAAATCAGTATGGTGACATCTAATTTAGTGAGATTGTGACTCCTGCTCTCTTCTTCCCTGACACCTCCAAATTTCTGCCTCCTTGTTGTAATTCTTTCCCCAGGCTTCATGACAATTGTCCCAAAGTAATATAATGATGACGCTTAGGGTTTAGTAGTGGGGCTAGACACACACTGAGCACTTTTCCCATCACTCTGGCTCCTGCTCAGGAAGCAGAACCATCTTCTATTTAAGGGTCTTCTAAAACTGCCATTGCTGTTGTACCCACTCAGTGTTGTGTATAAAGAAAAAGGAAGCTGTAAGCTCGTGTTCTTCCAACTGTATGAGGAACACTGAAAAATGTATTCATCGCAGAATATTATTTCGGTGCCATATCTCTTCCTAGTTGGTCTGTATAATGGGGTAGATGCGAAATAGCCACAGGCTCTTGTGTTCAATATTTGGTCTCCACTTTCTGGTGCTGTTTGGGAAGGTGAGAGCTGGCTGGAGGATGAAGGTTGCCAAGCATGAATTTTTAGGTATTGTATTTGACCTGAAACCCTTCTTTCTTTGTCATCTCTGCTTCCTGTCCACCATGACATAAAAGCCCCCTTTTCTATGCTTTCCTCACTTGGATTAGCAGAACCAATGACTCTGGACTGACATCTTTAGGTTGTCTGCGAAAACATATCTGTCTTAGTTACTTTTCCATTACTGTGATTAGGGTACCATGACTCTTGTAGAAGAGTCCATTTAGGGATTATAATTTCAAAGAGTTAAATTCCATAATCAATATGGTAGGGATCATGATAGTAGGCAGATAGACATGGTGCTGAAGCTGTAGCTAAAGGATGCTTCTTGATCCTCGAGAGACAGCTACCTGAGGAGAATGACATGAACTTTCTAGATCTCAAAACCTACCCCTAGTGACACCCCTCCTCCAACAGACATACCATATCCTTTCCAATGAGTTCCACTAACTGGAGACCAAGCATTTAAATATATGAGTTAATGGGGGCCATTCTCATCCCAACAACTGTACCTTCCTTCCTTAGGTTGTTTCTACCCATAATGTTGTCACAGCAACAAACAAAGTAAGTGATACAGTCAGTGTGACCCACTGGAATGAATTCTACTCTCGGGATCAAGACTGAGTATTCCCGGTACCCAGTCTGCTTAAGTTATTTTACTGTGAGTTCATAAAGCTGTTACTTAAGACTCTGCATTTAGTTTCTTTAAAAAGGAAATAAAAGAATCACATAGGCTGTTCTCAAAGGGACAATCTAGTGCAAAAGTTTTACTTTCCTCTGTATTATCTTATTATAAACCTCCCCTCATCTCCATGATCAATTAATCATGGTTGTAGCTAAAGTAAAATTATTTCCCTTCAAGTATCCATGTTCTCTCACTAAAAATGTCTCAGTAGTAGTCCTAATGTAGATTCTTAGATAAACATTGAGCAAAATGAAAATATACTTTTATGTGGATGGTTTTTGTCAGCCTGACACGACATAGACTCATTTAAGAGGTAGGCATCTCAATTGAGAAAATGGCTCTGTAAAACCAGTCCTAGGCAAGCCTGTGGGACTTTTCCTTGAATCATGACTGATGCGAGAGGGGTCAGCCTACTGTGGGTGGTGCTACTCCTGGGTGGTCTTGGGGCACATAAGAGAACAGTCTGCAGAGTAAAGCAAACAAAATTTGCAGAATAAACTAGTAAGCAGCATTCCTCCAAACCTCTACTTCAATTCCTGCCTTAAGCATCTGTCCTGACTTTCCTCAGTGATGGAATATCACCTGAGAGTCATAAGCTAAAATAAATAAACCCTTTCCTCCCCAATTTGCTTTTGTCTGTGGTGTATTGTTACAACAGTAGAAACCCTAAGACAGCAATTCCATGATTCCAAATTTAATGTTTTGAAATTGAAAAGTTATTTTATAAAATGTTGAGAAAGAGGAACATTTTGCTGGATTCTACGGAACTCATTCAAATTTCATTATCTTTTAATGTGTATGTGCTCAATTGAATACATGTGCATTTTCTAACTTGGTACTTGTACAGTGAATTTCAGCCACAAGGCATTTTCTTAAGATTTCTAATGTTCCAAGCATCCCTATTTCTTTGATTCATAATACAGGTTAAGGCTTTTTTTTTTTACAAAATGTAAATTCTAATTGTAAATGCATTTTATAGTCTAAATGCCTTTTGCCACTTTTATATAAGGGAGAATATAAATATGACGTAAAAGGTGGGTGGATCATACCGAATCTTATGTACAGCACTGAGACAGAAACAAAACTGTTCTTATTTTGATCTTGTACTCATAAATTCTTTTTCACTTTTTTTTTTCACTATACATTTTTCTCCACTTCCCTCCCTGCATCTCCCCTCTCCCCTTTTACACTCTCCCATGACCCTCACGCTCCCAATTTACTCAGGAGATCTTTTCTTTTTCTTCTTCCTATTTAGATCCATGTATATCTCTCTTAGGATCCTCTTTGTTTTCTAGGTTTTCTGGGATTATAAGGTTAGCTGTTTTTTCTTTGCTTTATTTCTAAAAACCACTTATGAGTGAGTACATATGATATTTGTCTTTCTAGGTCTGGATTATCTCACTTAATATGTTTTTTTTTTCTTTTAGATCCATCCATTTGCCTGCAATTTCAAGATGTCATTATATTCAGCTGGGTAGTGTTAGAACATTCCTAAAATCAAGACTTTCTACCAACACAAATGATCCCAATTAGATCAAATCAAATTAAAAGATATCCAGGTTTAACTGGATGCCTGTACTTCAGGTGGTCCGAGGAGGGAAATGGAAAGCCGACAGGATTACTGAAAAGGAACAGGGAAGACCATGTGTTTATTTTCTGGGACGCAGTTTAAATAGCTTATGGTAGTGGTCTGACCTTTCCTGGAGAGTGGTCAAGGTTTGGCAGGTTCCTTGACTCTCCCTGGGGAGGGGGCAAGGTTTGAAGGGCTGAGGGGACAAGACTGGGATTCCAGATAGTATTCCATTGTATAAATGTACTACATTTTCTTTATCCATTCTTTGGTCGAGGGGCATTTAGGTTGTTTCCAGGTTCTGTCTATGACAAAAAATGCTGCTATGACCATAGTTGAGCACATGTACTTGTGGCATAATTGAGCATCCTTTGGATATATACCCAAAAGTTGTATTGCTGGTTTCTGAGGTAGATTGTCTCCTAATTTTCTGAAAATCATTTCTGAAAATCATTTCTGAAACTTGTATAACCACTTTGGGAAGTGGTTATACAAGTTTGCATTCCCACCAGCAATTGAGGAGTGTTCCCTTTACCCCACATCTTCTCCAGCATAAGTTGTCATCAGTGTCCTTGATCTTGGCCATTCTTACAGGTGTAAGATGAAATCTCAAAGTTGTTTTGATTTTTACAATGTTAAGGAAATACGTTTCAGTTATTTGAGCTTGAATATTGAGTTTGAATTTTATTATAGTAGTCATAGGAAACTGGCACAATTGGTTCTCTGGTGTCTGGCTTGGCATCATATCTATGAATCAAAAATTTTAATCACTGTGATGTGTTTTTCTTGAAGCAAATAAAATTTATGTTTTCTCAACCTGTCTTCACTAGATTTTAAGTTTTTCAAGATCCTTCTGTGGGACAATGGTCTGTACCCTGTCAATCATATATCCTATAGCATTACTGACGAATGTCTTTCATATCACCATAGAACCTTCATCTGGTGATGGATGGAGATAGAGACAGAGACCCACACTGGAGCACTGGACTGAGCTCCCAAGGTCCCAATGAGAAGCAGATGGAGGGAGAACACGAGCAAGGATGTCAGGACCACGTGGGGTGCACCCACCCACTGAGACAGTGGGGCTGATCTATTGGGAACTCACCAAAGCCAGCTGGACTGTGACTGAAACAGCATGGGATAAAACCGGACTCTCTGATCACGGCGAACAATGAGGACTGATGAGAAGCCAAGGTCAATGACAAGGGGTTTTGATCCTACTTCATGTTCTTGCTTGGTGGGAGCCTAGCCAGTTTGGACGTTCACCTTCCTAGACATGGACGGAGGGGGGAGGACCTTGGACTTTCCACAGGGCAGGGAACCATGACTGCTCTTTGGATAGGAGAGGGAGGGTGAGAGGAGTGGGGGGAGGGGGAGAAGAGAGGGGGGAGGGGGAGAAGATTGGGGGGAGGGGGAGGGAAATGGGAGGCCGGGAGGAGGCGAAAACTTTTTTTTCTTATTCTCATAAAAAAAAATGAAAAAAAAAATAAAATGCTGATTGATCAGTAGCCAGGCAGGAAGTATAGGCAGGGTGACCAGGCAGCAAGTAGAGGTGAGACAACAAGAATTCTGGGAAGAGGGAAGTTTCAGTCTGCAGTCATGAGCCAGCCTCAAAGGAAGCAAGATGTACCTGCCTCACAAAAAAAAAAAAAAAAAAAAAAAGTACCAAGCCATGTGGATAATGTAAGTTATAAGAATTAGTAAATAAGTCTGAGCTAATGGGTCAATCAGTTTATAGTTAATGTAGACCTCTGTGTATTTCTTTGGGACTTAATGGCTACAGGACCAGGCAGGACAGAAAACCTCAGTAAACAAGATCCATTTTTCTCTATTTGGAAATCATGTACTCAGGTCTACGTCTACTTACAACAGAAGTTTCATTTGCCTCAATTTCCCTGAATAAATAAAGATAGTGTGCTTTTAGATGTTTATTTACACTATTTATTAATGCTCATTTTTGCTGGCACTACAAAATAACATGAAATTGTAAATTTGTTCACTTTTTATGTGATCTTCACCCAAAACTCCTCATTTATGAGCAAAACACTAAAAACCCAAGCAGAGGATGGAGAAGCAGTCTAAGTACCTGCAACCATTTAAGAACTGGTGTTCCCCCAGATGAAAGGGCATGTGCTGACTTCCCTATGGGGAGTGACTGAACATCTGTGGAGCACAGTTAGAGTTACACACGTGGTCAATGGCTTCCAGAAGATACACGCAAATCAGACAGGGAGAGAAATGCCTCAGCTCATCTTTTCATCTCCTCCATTTTGCACTGGCCATAATAACTAGAAGCTAAAGAAGCAGGAAACTACTGAACAGCATTTGTTTCTGATTTAAAAAATGGCACTGATAAAGATGGGGGATGGATTTGAAAGAACAGAGGCAAATCAAGGCAGAGTGTAATGGTCTTCTTAGAGTGAAGCCCATTTGCCAGATACATACTTGGTCTTAGATGTGATGGTTTTAGAGATATATGGATCCACATTCTTTGCACTATGAATTTAATCAACACAGACAAACATGAACATGGAACTTTCCAGGATTCTCACATTCAGTTTCAGAGTGAATTATCACGCCAGAGCTCTTCCGCCACTAACATCAAGGTACAAAATGAAAGGTCCTAATAGCGAGTTCACGCTGATTTACAAGTCCTCCGGCCTCAAAGGACGGCTCAGCTAATTTCTGCTTCCCAGGGAGAGACATGAGAGGGATGACCTGAGAATGCAAAACTAACTGTGGACATCTAAGGCAGGTGCATTGAGCTCAAGAGCGACAGGAACCCTGGTGGGCAATCCAGCATAGACCGGAGGTAAATCACAGAAAGCACAACTACAGGGCTGCGGGAGTGGACAAAGAGAGGGCATACATTAGAACACTTGAGATTGTAGGGTGCATGGCGTTTCTTTTTATTCAAGTTTGCAACAAAACTGCAATTTTTTCTTTTAAGTTTATTCATGATTCATTGAATACATTCTGAATATTTTCTCCTTCACCTTCTCTGATCTCTTTCCCGCTCGTATGAACTACCCTCCTTCATGCAAATTCATGTTTGTTTTGCTATATGATCTACTGAGTTTGACCAGGACCAAATAAATGACCATGAGTTTGCACCCATCCTTTGCGTGATGAGATGGGATAACTATCCTTCTTATCTAGGGTGCTCATCAGTGTGTATGCACTTTAAGCTATTGACTCCCCATCTCCCATAATCTGACAATAGCCACTGGTTCACGGGGGGGGGGGGTGGCGGGGGAGAAGAGTTCCACAAGCCCTTCACCTAGCCATTATTTAATGTGTATAAGCTTAGTCCTTTTTTTCTTATTGTCTTTGTTTTGTGTGAATAGTTTGTCTGCATATATAACTGTTCTACATATGTACTTTGTGCCCACGGAAGCGAAAAATGGCCAATGGATCCCCTAGATCTGGATTTATAGACAATTTTGAGAGACAGGTAGGTACTGAGAACTAAATCCATGTCTTCTGCAACAGCAGCAAGTGCTAATAAAGGCTGAGCCATTTCTCAAGCCCCGAAGGCTAGCCATTTGTAAGCTCAGTGCAGATAACTGAAGCTTCTGTGGGTTCATGATTACAATGACTGGGTCATGCCTAGACCCTTCTCCCTATTATCTAGTTCCCGGTTCTTTCAGTATTGTTTCCTGAGCCTTGGAGGAAGAGGATTAAGTATTGTATTTAGGACTTTGTATTTAATGCTCATACATTCAGCACTTTGAACATGTCTCCTCCAAAGCATACAATTACCATAATTGCCCTCATTATGTTTTTAAGTTTTACAGTTAGATATCAGTAGAAAATTAGCAATGGATATTGTTAGGTTGCACCATTGAAATATCTGTAAACATGTAAACAATTATTTAACATGAATTCATAACAAAGCACCCAGGGATTGAATAATGATTATATATCAAAGCATACATGATATTTTTCTCAGTAGACAGTGAAAGGTACAGGCATGTTATATATAAATCTATCAATTGCATAAACTACATATAGTTATCAGAATGATACTGTTTTGGTTATTTAAATTTCACAGTACAAAATGCACAGCTACATATTCACTACATATCTTTTGGATAAAGAGATTATAAATTAGCTCATAACTTTTAGATAACTTATTCACATCACTTTTGGTAATTGATATAATACAATTATTGTGGTATTTGACAGAATAAAATAAAGACAAGTAAAATATATTTGCTGTGAAGCAATCCCTATTGCATTGGTGATATGAATAAATTCAAAATGGCATGCAACACTGAAGAATAATTACGTTTAATTCTTCAAATAACAACAACTACTATTTCTCTCTCTACCCCTCCCTCTCTCTCCTTCTTCTCTATCTCTCATCTACCTACTTTGTTTGTTACACCATTTAATATAGATACTTATCCTCTTTTGTTGGATTTTGTAATTAGATCTTGCTTCATAACCCAGGATGACCTGGAATATATAATCTTATTATTTCAAACTCTTGAACACTGAGAGTTCATGAGAAACAGCAAAATTCATTGGTCCAGTCCATCACAATATAGTATATACATTTCTATAGAAGGTTTTCCTTTATTTTAGTTATTTATTGTTTTAAAATTGTATCTGTGCATACTTTCAATTTAATTATATTTTATTATAATTTTTAGTAGAAGAAAGTCAATAGTATTGTAAATGAGTTTGATTAGTTTTGCTGGGCTCAAACTTCATACACAAATGAATGAAACTAAAAGTCTTGTTTCCAGTGATAATATGGAGCTATAGGCATATATTAATGACTGATTGCTGAACATTTTGGCACCTGATACCCTTTATGAGTCTAAGGAATAATTTAGATAGTCTCTATATTTAAAAGAAAAGCATCTTAACAAATGTGCTTAAACTTTCATAAAATTTTCATGGATCCTTTCCCAGCAGGACAGTTGACCCCAAGTTAAAAGTATAATTTTAGAATACACTGAAACCTTAATTGCTAGTTATTCTGTAGCCTTCAGATCCTCGTGAAACGTGCAACCTAAATCTTTAGTAAAAAGAGTACCTCATGATAATATATTTTCCATTTATATATGTGAAAGCAATAATTAGTATGAAGTTCATTATGATACAACAAGAAAGAAAATAGCAAAAGAAGAAAATGTATAATTAAATAAGTTATGTCATGGGTTGTTTTACTGTTTCTCTTACATCTCGAGATGATGTTTGGCCAGGACCAGCCCAAGACTACTGATAACGAGGAAAAGCAGAGAAATGACATCTCTCCAATTTTTAAAAGAGAAATAAAAATTACATAATTTTGAATTATGTTATATTTTGATAAAGGAAAGTGTGATTTTTTTCTTTATTTAATCAACAGTAACTTAGTTTAGTTTTCAAATTTTGTTGTGTTTATGTATGTGTGTATTTGTGGTACATGTTTGTTAAAATACACTCACATTGTGGAGGCCACTGTTTCTCCATCTTATTTTATGAGGCAGAATCAGTTACTGAACCTGAACTTCACAATTTCAAGTAGGCTACGGAGTTAGTAAGCTTCTGGGCTCTGCCTCTCTCCACATCCATGAGTTATTAAGGGATCAGATGACAGGCTAAGGTTACCACATCTGGTTCATATGTAGGCACTAGGGATCCAAACTTAGGTCCTCAGGTTTCTGAGAAAGTAATTGCATCACTGAGCCATCTTCCAAGTCCTTATTTTTTTTAACTTCATAATATTTAAATGCCAAGTAAAGATGAAATGTATTCAAAGTACATAACATGATGACTTGATACATGTTTGCATTGTGTAATGAGAACTTATTGAACTTTTGCTCTAATTCTGCAGGGGAATAGTGATTAAAGGTAGCATGCCTTCAGTATGCTCACAGAATGTAAAATCTATTGGAACTGCTCACAATGTTCTTTTGGAATGCAAAAATAGGACGGTCATGAAGTTTGCTTACTCCCATCTCTCATTAAGGTTGTCTTACTAATAGATATATTATAGATACAATGGTAAAAACCATTCATGGGTTTAATAAATCTATAAAGTAGTTCTATGATCTGAACACATGTACTGAGAATATGCTACATCTTTCAAACCTATGCTGTAGAGTTAAAAAGGTTAAAAATGTCTTTTGTGAGCAACACACTTAATGAAGTCTATTTGTATCATAATGTGAAGTTGTCAATGCTATCATGTACTTACGGGAGATGATATCATCTTTGAAATACCAAAACAAGTGATGTGGATTTGTCTGACACATTTGCTTATTAAGTAGGTTACTTTCCGGTGGAAAACATGCCCCTCCCTCCTACAAAATGAGCTGAAATTTAGTGCTAAAATTCTTGGATAAAGTCCTCCAACGTGAGGGGTCTGACTTCAAGATCAGAAGGGTTAAAAAGAGAAAAGACAGTGGGGACGCTGAATATTATTTTTCTGAGAACATCAGAAAGGAAGAGCGTGTTTATCTCCCTTGTGTTAATCCTGATAAACACCAGCAATCAGAGAAGAATGCAACAGATCTGTTTGGATAACAGCTTTGGCAAACTACAGACATGTTTTCTTTATTTGCCACCCCCACACTATGACTCAGAATAAGGGTTCTGAGGAAGGCTTCTGAAAAACAAAATCAGTGTACTCACTGGTGCCCAAGTTTTGATAGTTTAATATACGTTTCAAATAGAAATGTAAGTGGGAGTAGAAATAACAAAAAGCTCAGATAATTAGCATATTAAGATCATGGAAATTATTTTCACTGAATATAAATAATCAGTCAAACCACATTTATTGGAAATGGCCAAACTGTGTATGGTTAAAGTCAAAAAGAAAAATGTTAGAGCAATGAAGTCATTAGGTAACATTTCTTCCAGAACTGATGTTATAAAGAGACTTAAAAGCAGACTGAAAAGGCAGATGCTTTATGAACTAATCTCCTGTTTTCAGTACTATGAGCCTATAGTTCTGTGTGTCCATACTGACTGCTGTCTATTGTGTCCTCCAAGTAGCTATCTATGGCATTTCTCTATTTTAGGAACCCCTGTAAAGTAACCAGTGTCCTTGCAATCATGAAGGATTTACTTACAGTTTTAATATTAAGCCTTTACATGAATGGTATATTTTGGACAGTCTTTGCATGTACTTCCAGTGCTTTGTGAAGCACCTAGTTTTATGGGGCTCTGTATTGTCTTGTATAATCATTAAAAACACAGCTAAACCTTGCAAGAAACTCTGATGACATTTATCACATCATTCACACATGGCTCTTTGTAGAGGCTGGAGACACAGCCCAGTCAGTAAGATGCCTGCGGCAGAAGCAAGAGGACCTAAGTTAGAATCTACAGCTCTCACATAGAAAAACTGGGCACGGTGCTGCTAATCCTGAACTCTAGCTCTGGGGAGAAGGGATGAATGGAATACAAGAGCTTACTGCCTGATCTAAATGAATAAATAAAATAAGCTATAGAGGCAATGAGAGACACTGTCTCAAAAAAAAAAAGATAGTGATCAAAGAAGACACAGACACTCAATGTCCACCTCTGGTCTCCACGAGCACTTGCACATATGTGCATTCGTAAATATATGAATCTAAACAAGAAAGCCCCCTCCACATATTACCACCTTCCAAATACACAAAAGGGGTTTTACTCAAATCAGTGTAGACCATGACACATTATCTGCTTCTGAGTGGTTCATGCTCCTACTAAAGGACAAGTACTATGGGTAAGAAGGACCTGAGAAAGGAGATTTTGTTTGGTTGAAACAATTTTTATTAAAATGGGTTCAAATAGCTTGTTCAGAAAATTGAAATATATAGTATATATATTTGGTCACAATGATTTATTTTTTAAAAGTCACTCAAACTCGACAAAGAATACTATAAAATAGTAAGTCTATAGCTAAATTGCTAGACTACAAAAGATGTGGGGGAGTGTTCTGAGTTGACAATTGACAATTCCCAATATTATAGTTGCAAATGCTTGAGTAAGAATTCACAAAAATCAATCCTTTAAACTTCCCAGCGCAAAGAACCCTTACATTCCAAGAATAAAAACAAAAAAGAAACTCTTTTATTATTTTTGCAGATAAATGAATCACCTTCAAATCTTTATTATCAATACACAAACTAGTTCAGAGTAGTTGGCTTTTAAAATATAATTTTAATTTTTTAAATCTTAGATTAAGCAGCAAGTTCAAGACCAAGGTACTGCAGGTAGTTTTCCATATACCATGCCTTTCACTCTGGACTTCAGAAAGCTGGTCTTGCTGTCTTCTATGTGTGTGGCATTTCCTCTGTGTATATGCACTCTTGGTGTCTCTTTTCAGAACCACACTGATCCTATCAGATGATGACTCTATCCTCAGTTTGCCTCAGTTACCCCTTCAATGGCTTTATCTCCAAATACACACATATTGGTGGCTAATTTTACAGCTATTAATTTTGAGAGGCATATAATCTGCAAATAATATGACCCTACTTGAAAGGCTTAAGGATAGCTACATTTATAAAGATTATCTTATTCACATGACAATAAAGTAAATGATGGTTATTAGTTTATTCTTAAAACATATCCTAAAAATAAAAATATAAAAGAATAAATCTAATCAACGAAGTAAAAGACCTTTATAATGCAAACTTTAAAGCTCTCAAATAAAAAAGAGATTAAAGAAGACACTAAAAATGGGACAGCTTCTCATAGATTGGTAGAATTAATATTGCAAGACATGGCCATCTTATAAAAAGCATTTTATAAACTCAATACAGTCCCAATAAAAATTCTAAAAACATTCTTCATAGAAATAGAATTAGAATCAAAAAAATTTATGTGGAACCAGAAAAGACCCCATATAGACAAAGCAATCCTAAGCAAAAAGAACAATAATTGAGGAACTATTGTTGCAGAATTCTAGATATATTACAGAGCTATAGTGACAAGAACAACATGGTACTGGAACAAAAACAGACATATGGACCAAATAAAAGACGAAAACCAAACATGACATCACATAACTTCATCAACCTGATATTTGACAAAGATGCAAATAAACATATGCTGGAGAACAGAATGAACTTCAGAATGAAATTAGGCCTGTATCCATCACTCTGTGCAAAGGTTTACTGCAACTGGGACAAACATATCAGTGTGAATTCTGCAATACTGAAATCACTGGAAGAACACAGACAGTACCTTATAAGGCATAGATAAAGAAAATGATATCAGAAATGTGAATCAACTTGCCCAGGATTTAAGGTCACAATTGACAAGTAGGACTTCATAAAATTAAAAGGTTGCTATAAGCAAAGGAAACAATCAATCAAGAGAAGATGAAGCTAATAGAGTGAGAGAGAATCTTTGCCAATTATTCATTAAGTAGAAGATTAATATCAAGAATATATAAAGAGCCAAAAAATTAGAGTCAAGAAAACAAATGACTCAGTTATAAAACGGACTATGGATCTGAGCAGAGAGTTTTCAAAAGAACAAATAAAATGGACTAGGAGGACCTTGAGTAATGGTTTAGCAATTAAGAGCACTGACTGCTCTTCCAGAGGACCCGAGTTTGTTTCTCGTCACCTACAAGGCAGATCCCAACTGTCACAGATCACAACCCTAGCTATAGGGAATCTGATCCCCTCTTCTGACCTTTAAGTGTACTGTACACATGGAAGACACATAAACACATGCAGGAAAAACACCCATATGCATAAAATAAAAATAAAGAAAACCTTTGAAAAATGACCAAAAGAATATATCAAAAAGTGTCCATATCCTTAGCAATTAGGGAAATACAATTTAAACCTACTGTGAGATTACAATTTACCCAAATCTGACTGCATAGTATTAAGAAAACAACTGTCAGCCAGACATAGTGGTGCACACTTTTAATCCCAGCATTCAGGAGGCAGAGAGATCTCTATGAATTAGAGGTCATCCTGGTATAAAGGTAAGTTTCATGTTGGTTATGACTACACAGTGAGACACTGAAACAAAAAAACAAAATGGAAAAGCAATAAAAAGATAGAAAGAAAAAAGAAAGAAAAGAAAGAGAGAGAGGGAGGGGGGAGGGAGGGAGAGAAAAGAAGGAAAGTAGGAAGGAAGGAAGGAAGAAGGAAGAACAGCAAGGTTATTTATTTGAAAGAAGTCATAGGCAATCATTCATTTTGTTTACTTAAAATTACCTATAAAATGTACAAATATTATATATATATATATGTTAATTATATTTGTATATAAAATTAAGTGGACTGATGCCACTGGAGATGATAATGCTCATCCCAAGAACTATAGACTATCTAACAAAAGCCCACTGCCAGGAATGAGAATTCTCCTGTCAGGCTGTTAGTCAGGGTTGTCCAAGATATCTCCAAAACATTATAGCCTATTGCAGTTGCCCTTTTTGTCTCCCAGAATTTGAACATATGACCTTGTTGGTGGAAGTACAGCACAATTCAGATGCACACCCTGGAGAAATTAAACTGAATCTGACTTGGAAGCATCCTACTAACTCTTAAGTATCAGAAGTAGACATGAAAGCTACCAAAGGCGAAATGCAATGAGCAATCCTACTCTGGTCTAACAACTATGATGTACAACAATGATCAGCCCAGCAATATATCCCCCAAAGCTTTAATAGTAGCACTTACATCTTAGAGACAACCTTAAGGTTTGCCCAGTTGGAGATAATTATTGCTTGGTATTGTAAATCTAGTGCCATAATGCTCGTGTATGATAAGGTCATGTATCCTTAAGGAGAATGCATTACTGTCATTCCTACACGAATAATTCCTAACTGCATTATAAACCCTTCACCTTGTACACCAGACAAGTGTGGGTGTCACCCCTCATCAAAGAAACTATTTGGCAGTAGATAGAGAGTATTATGGAAAACCTCAACTGGTCCAACTGAAGAGAGAGACCAATGATTGTGGGATGCCTGTCTCCAAAAGATACATCTACAGCACAGACTCAACACCTAAGATTCAGGGAACATCAGAAAAGGGGATGGCAAGATTGTGAGATAGATGTCAGGGTATCGGCTTAAGATTTTGTCCTTTATATTTGACAGGTATGCTAAAGCCCTGTAATCTCAACAGTATATCATGAGCCATGGTAACATCAGTTGACATGCCAGTGTTGGTATGGAAATATCACAAGGCTCTACCCCTAGATAAAGAGCAATAGCAACTGGTAACTGGGGAGGGGGTGGTTCATCTTTCTCTAGGATGAGTATCCTAATTGCTTATCCACCTACAAGGGGTAGGACCTCAAAACATATGCATATGAGCTGTGATCTACAAAACATGTATCAGTCAGGTTGTATACACAAACACACATACATATGACTAAAAGAAAAGAAGTCATTCATTGAATTGCAACAGGGTCAGAGGAGCATGGAAAGATTTGTAAGGAGAAGAGGGAGGAAAAATATTATATGCTATTCGTACATGCGATTAATTTCAAATCTTACATAAAAAGAATTACAGTGTTTTTTGACATACGTCTATATCTGTGAGACACTGAGTCTCTGAGTATTTCTTCTATTTTGTATTGCATGTGGGTGTCAGATTTTATCAAATATAATCAAATAGACCTTCTTTTTTAAATGGCTAATAAGATAAGAGAGCATTGCCAAGCCAAAAAATATTTTGCTTTTCAGTTTAGGTTAGCAGAGCATTCTTCCTCATGTTTACTTTCCAAAACATATTCTAATTGGATTGTTGAAAATTGCCATTATATTTGTATTAAAATGAAGAAAGTGCATATTCTACTCTGGAAACTTTTTTTATTCATTTAGTATTGTGAGAGGGACAATTTCACTATGGTATAACCAATTGCATAGAAATGTTTTTGTGTCTCCAGTCATCACGTACAATGGTTCCTCCTCCTCCAGGGTTCTTGTAATTGCTATGCCTGCACATATTCTAATGTAAAGGAGTTCATTTAGATTCTAGAACACAGAGATAGAATTCTACATAGTTCTAATTAACAAATAACCTTTTGGCAAAAGGACTCAGAAGGTTTCTTTTAGTAATCAAAGAGAAATCTTCAATTTTATTTCAAGTTGTGTTTGCAATTCTAGAAGTCTAATTGAGTTCACTGGTTGCATTTTATATGAATTGTTCTTTTTTTCTGATGGACTCTTTGCATTTCTACCACACGTTTAATATCAACATATCTTTGGTAATTATTTAATCTAAAAAGGGTTTGGATTCATAGCAGTTACAACAAACAACACATAGAGCTTTGATCCTTGTACATATGGTTTAATATGCATTGAACTGTCTATTCCTTATGCTTCTACTATTTTCAGAGTTAAAAGCCAATGTAATTGGACAGAGGTACTTGTTTTATAATTATGAATGGAGCATACATGGAAAAAACCTGAATCAACTATGCTTAACTTTAGATGGAAAATTACTGT
The DNA here is from genome assembly GCF_014885135.2 of Alexandromys fortis. Classification (NCBI taxonomy): domain Eukaryota; kingdom Metazoa; phylum Chordata; class Mammalia; order Rodentia; family Cricetidae; genus Alexandromys; species Alexandromys fortis. The sequence continues at coordinate 7,698,665 of NW_026067959.1, read as the reverse complement.
TCTGTTTTTCTTAAAGCACAGAAAAATTAAGTGAAACAATGTGAGGTGAGGTTCTCTGTGTATTAGACACGAAAGCCATAAGTGGACAGCATCATTTGCTCCTCAGAAGGTGATAACATGATCAGTTCATATTTAGCTATAGTCCTGTATGTGAACAGTGAACAGTGGATAAGCTCAGCGTTGACATTTGGACAATTATTTAGAAGTGATGTCAACATGTTCATTTATCACTTTGACAGTTGTCACACATTATAAACAACCACCGAGGTGATGGTGTAATGTGTGGACTTATTCTGACAGTCTACCAGGTTTTACATTCGGCTTATCATACTGACTTATTTACAGCTTCTTTTTATTAAGCCAAAGCTCCAGTGTAGGGGCCTCGGGAATGGCTCAGCCTATAAAAGTACTTGCTGTCAAGCCTAAGGACCCGAATTCAATCCCTGGGACTCATGTCACGGAAGGAGGGAACAGACTCTCACTATCTGTCATCTCTTCTTTATACATATGCAGTGACACTCACATGTGCACACACAATAATATGTAAGTGCAACAAAAGTTTAAAAATTATATCTTAAAAATTTCGGCATAGATGGTAAGGAGTCTCGGAGGCCCTGCCTCTACTGGGCCCTGACTGCTGTTAAGGGAGGGTCATCAGTTTAGAGGATGTGGTCACTGGCAGGTAGCTCATCCTCCACTCGCCAGTGAATAGCCTTATATCTATTTACATATAGTCAGCATTAACTGGACTCAGGAGGCTATCAATAAAAATGATTAGAAGGGGATATTAAGTTGGGTGGAGAATGAATGAATAAGTTCAAGTAGGAGATTGAGGGAGGAATGAGATGTGTGGATATAATCAAACTGCATCGTATGCATGTATGAAATTTTCAAATAATAGAAATGAAGGATTGCTCTTCATTGATGGATGTGACCACTAGTTGATATTTCATTCTTAGGTGGGTGATTTCCACGTCCATGCAGATATGGAAAGCTCTAACGAGGCTTAATAAATTATCATGAAAGAGACAGAGAATTAGGGGCAACAAGTTGTGGAAAGCACAATAGTCTTAAGGAGGAAATAAAGGTAGATATGACATGTTTGATTTTATACATTTATGAAATTTTTAAAAAATAAAAATTTATTTGATGATTTTGTTTCTTCTTTGAGAGCTGATGATGTATTTTAATATCAGTTCTCAGGAGAACTGTTTTCTTTTAACAGTTCTTTATATATTCTAGATGTCAATTTATCTACCCAATATATAGCTGGTAAAGATTTTCTCTTGTTCTGTGGGCTATTATTTTTCTCTGCTGATAGTTTCTGTTGCTGTAAGAAGTCAAATTACTGTCTTTAGCTCTCACTTAATATCTAGTTGACAGATATGTTACAGCCATGATAACATGAGAACATGAGAGTTATAAAGCTAGGTCATGAAAGGAGATTAAGTTTCTGTATCACTTATATGATAAACCATGTATGCAATATTCCTGCCCTGGGATGTTATTATATGAAAAAATTTAAACTAACCATGTGGTAAGAATGTATAAGTAGGTCCATAAGCTAAGTAGATGCCCCCTTCTATCCCTCATATTCCAGGATCTAGATAATAAATCTAGATACAACTGTGTAAGGTACATTAATTAAGAACATCACCAAAGTTTTCTCTTGCCAAATTCTTGGTCTGTCAAAACTAAGGAACATCATAAACTTATTTTAATTCATTCAGTGTTGGGGCAATGTTAACAATAGAGCAATAGATAACCATGCTGGCTAGTATTTTGTTAACTTGACATGAGCTAGAATCATCTCAGAGGCGGGAGTATCAATGAAGAAACTGCCTCTAAAGACAGGGTTGTAGGCAAGAATATAGAGCATTTTCTTAATTAGTGGTTGATGTGGAAGGGCCCAGCCCATTGTTGGTAGAGCCACTCCTGGGCTAGTGGTCCTGGGTTCTATAAGAAAACAGATTAAAGAGTAAGCCAGTAAGCAACATTACTCTAGGGTCTCTCCATCAGTTCCTGCTTCCAAGTTTCTGCCCTACTTGAGTTTGTGTTTTTCCATGATACATGATGATATGGAAGCATAAGGAAAATAAACCCTTTCATTTCAAGTTGCTTTTTGGTCATAGTGTTTCATCACAGCAAAAGTAACTAAGATGATCACAACAATAACGAAAAAAATACATTCTATTACTTGGAAAGGAAGTTGCCCTTATTAAAATATATAAAAAATAAATAAATTGGGGACCAAATAATAATTGCAAATGGAAGTTACTTTAAACTAAGTTCAAAAGTTTTAGCAAGAAGTCTGCAAGCAAGTCAACAGTTTATCACTGGCAATTGAAATATACATCGTTCTATAGTTTGGATGTAAAACATTGCAAGGATAAATGTTTGGCAAAGTTGGTGGCACAACCAGGAAGGAGTGGAACCTTTAGGGTATGAGTCTTATGGAAGAAAATCAGGTCACAGGTGAACGAGTTCAAGTAAGAAACTTGTTATTCTGCCTCCTTCTCTTCTCCCTCTCCTTTTTGCCCTAATGTTTTGATCTGAAGTCTTCCCACATCATGAGATACTGTGTATCCCCCAAACAACAGGATTATATTACTTCTGGCTGAAATCTCTGAAGTCATAAAGCAAAACAAACTTTCCATTATTTATAAGACTACAGCAATAGGAAAGCATACCACTGGTTCAATAAAACACTTATAGTTCCGTGGAGAGCACTCTCACAATAGGACTCAGATAAACACGCTTCACTGACTTTGACAAACTACCCTGAGCAATCCAGTGGAAGAAAGATTTCTATTTACAAACTGTACTTGGACGTTAGGTGTCCAGTTTCAGTGAAATAAGTTTAAACACACAGAAATAAAACTTTCCAAAAAGAATAACACAATGCGAAGCATAGACCTACATGCAAATTAAAAAGCTAAAATTACTTTAAAATATAAAATAACTTATACATGATGAGGAAATTCATCATGTGTTTTTATATCCCACACGAAAATCAGTTAAATAAAAATTGATTAAATGGGCTGTGTTTTTTTTTTTTTAATTTGATCTGTGATTTTGACACTATTAAGTGGATGAAAAGTCAAGAGTAAGCCGGACTGTGGTGGCACACGCCTTTAATCCCAGCACTCGGGAGGCAGAGGCAGGCGGATCTCTGTGAGTTTGAGGCCAGCCTGGTCTAGAAGAGCTAGTTCCAGAACAGGAACCAAAAAAGCTATGGAGAAACCCTGTCTCGAAAAATAAAAAAAAAAGAAAGGAAAAGAAAAGTCAACAGTAGAATGAAATAAACCTTTGCAAATTATATTTCTCCTGAATGTCTTATATCCGAAAACATACAACTATGCCTTAAATCTTAACAGTAACTGTTATAAGCTCAATTGGAAAAAAGAGATGATAGATCAAAATATATTGAAGGATAATGAGTATACTAAACTTCTTAACATTATATACTAACACATAATTAACATAAAAACTACTCCTATAAATTTATTTTTGTGACTGAAACCTATACTGATCTCAACATTTGGACATGACCAGCTAAAGTGTGCTTATTGGCCAGAAGAAGAAGAGGAGGGAAAAAAAAGAGAGAACAGAAAACAAAACAGAACAATTAAGCTTTAATACATTATTCTGGGGAATAAAAAAACAACTACAGCCAATTAGGAAAATAGTTTGATAGTTATTTATAAACCTAAGTACAGTACTAAAATAAAGTCTAGAAATAGTGATTCCTGATATTTACACAACAAAATTGCAAACTTATGTCTGCACGAAAATATGATTGCCATTACTTGTAGCAACTGTATTCATAATTATGAAAGAAGCCGAAGCAACTAAGATATAGCTGAAGTTAGTTATAAAAAGTAATTAGTTATCCCACAAAACAGTAATGTGTCTTAAATGTATATTATTGCTAAGTGGAAGGAGGGATGAACAAACTGCATCTTCTATAATTCCATTTCTATGCCATGCTAGAGAAGAAAAAGTATGACTCTCTTCACAGAGATATATTGTCTGGGCTTCAGAGAGGGAAGAGAATGCAAAGCATTAAGCATAAAGGACTTTGTGGGAGTGATAAATGATATAATCATATATTGTACCATAATGACAGATTTATGATGCTACACCTTTGTCAAAAGCCCCATAAAACCTTCAATAACAGAATAAACTCAGAGCATGAAAAATAAAGATATTGACATGGCTTTGTGATCCTAGAATTAAATGCGGTTTATGACAAATGAATCTAACTCTGCTATAAATGTTTAGAACACCATAACTGAGAGTGCTGGTCTAAGACTGAAAAATAAACGGAGAATGGGGTGACTTCCAGAACAACTGTCCTATGGATGGTAAACTCTAATAGGGACACGGTGAGAGTTCTGAAGTTACTGTCCAGGTAAATTGGATTTAAACTGAGAAATTAAATAAATAGATAAGAGGTGGCAAAAGTCAGTTTTCACTCTTAGAATAATAATAATTATTCTAAGGAAGCAAGAACAGAAGGTAGAATAATGAACAAATTAATGAATCACTGTTGCAGACATTAGCACAAGCAATTAGCATAGTCTGACGGGTACACACAGAGCTGTGGAGGTTTTTGATATACACAGTTAAGCATATACTGATATATTCTCTGACTAGCTGAGTGGGCTGATATTAATAAATAATAACTAAGTAACAACAAGTAGACCTAACAGTTAACATTAGAATTCAAATGTACTTTTTAATTAAATGACCCAGAGTTCCCTGGAGAAATGGCTAATTTTGGAGCAGGAGAAGGGGATATATGAGAGGTACACATTCCAGAGGTCATAAAAAATCATTAGTGCGCCCAAGAATGAAAGATTTTAAAACACTGCCATAGTTTTAATGTACATTTCTCTGCTGACTAGAAGTACCTGAACACTTCTAAGGTGTTTAATGTCAATTTTCATTTCTTATTTTAAGGAATTTCTGTTCAGTCCCATAGCCCATGTTTAATTTTTTTAAACATTAGGCTTTTTGTTTTCTTGATCTTTAAATATTTTAAATTCTTTGTATATTCTAAATACTAATTTTCTGTTTAATATACAGCTGTAAAGGTTTTATTTTCCCATTCCACAGTCTGCCTTTCCCCTTCTTTGTTGCACAGGGGCATGTATAGCTTTCTGGGATCCCATTGGTCAATTATTGGTCTTATTTCCTACACTTCTATAGTCTTATCCAGAAAGTTCTTAGCTATGCCTAATATTTTCTCTCCTCTAGGAATTTAAGGACATTAGGTCTTAATCTGTTTAGAGTTTTGTTCAGAATGAGAGATAAAGAAACGGCATCTTCTGGATACAATGACATAGCCAATTGGTGTGTTCTTCCCTAGAGAATGTTATTTCTCCCACCCCTAGCATCCTTTCGTTGCCTATAGTTCTTTGTGTAGGGTTTGAGGCTTGGGGCACCTTTCCTGTCTATTTTGGCATCTCCATTGGTGTCATCTTTGTTCCCCCTCTTGTTTGGGCAGTGATGTTGATGAGACTATGTGTAAGAAAGCTAATCTATAACTGACCTGAACACCTCCTTCCTGGGGGCTAGATTTCACAGGACTAGAAAGCACCTTGCAAACTTCCAATGGTTGGAGGTAATCAGCAGTTCTACCTCACTATAATGCCTGTGATTCTTTTAAAGAGAAGGCTACTTGGAAGCAATAATGCTAAATTTCTTGAACACATAAAGCTTCTAACATCAGTTGCTGATGTTACTATTCAGGCTAACTGACATGAGCATGTTGGGGAAAAATCAGTTTCCGCTTGTTTATTTTAAGGATAGGCTATTATAATCACTTTTCTTCTTAAATCCTTTCAATTTGCTGGTGAAGCTGTGAGCGCTTTTGCAAAATAATGTCATAAAAGCATAGAAGAAAAAAGACAATCAGTCACATATACAGAGTCATCAAATTCTTTAAGTATCATTGGAACATTAAATAATACTTTTCAATAAGGTAATGATTACTACAATTTTGAAGTAATGATGAGAACAAACACTGAAATAGTTAGGAAAAACTACCAATTAGAATGAAAGCATTCAAGATTTCTAACGGTAACAAAATAGCCAGTACATCAAACACGCATTGTTTAATTTTGTCTATATTCATAACTGACAAAAGGAAAAGATTTTAGCTATAGCACATGCTTTTTCCTCTTATGAAACAAAAGCCCTTACTGAGAAAGATTATACTCAAATATTTCGTACCAAGAATAACTTTTGTCCCAGGTAGGTAAAACTGCTTCCTACTTTTTCCTTACATAAAGCTTTTATTTGACTTCTAACAAAATGCATTCTTTTACTTCCAAAACCAGATCCACAGATTCCACTGCACGACCTTCTTAAATCCTCTGCCTTGAATTTACTCTCTTATTCTTCAGTGAGTCTGTCTCCTGTATCTAGAAAGGTGTCTGGCTCATGGTAGATACTCAATAAGAATTTTCCGTAGGGATGAATGATGGTGTGTTCTGTATGTTCGCCACAGGAACAGCCAGCTCCCTAGTTTTAGATGTGATGATTCAAGAAGACTGATGTGCAGGAGAAAGAAAGGAGTAGAAAAATGATCAAGCTACCATCAGCCTTTCAAGGGGAAAATGTGCTTTTAGACTGTCTCTTCTTGGCCATGTATGTCAGCCTAAGACCAAACATCCAATCATATACTCTAAAATGAGAAACACAGAATTCACATAAATCACCATGGGATTTTTTTCCTTTATTTTGCCTTCGTTTTAAAGGTTTATATATAGCATATCAAGAATTTTTTAAATTAACCATTTGATACCATATACCCCACATTCCATGAAACTGAAGAGAGAATACACACAAATGTCTGCGTGTCAAGGCATGTGAAACTTTGATATCAGTAAAAACAAGAAGAAATAACATGAATAACAGTAAACAAGGAAAACAGGGAAATCAAGTTGTCCACATGGAGGATTTATAATGAATAAAGATTTCTTAGTCTGGAGTAAAGAAAGTGTATAAAATAAGTGTATAAAGGTTTTGTATATAGGAGAGTGATATCTAATATAAAACTATCCATCCATTACACATCTCTATATTTATCTCTTGAAAATTATTACTTAAAATCTACATAAAAAGTCACATAAAATTGTAAAAATTCAAAAAATTAATGCAAGCTGGGCGGTGGTGGCGCACTCCTTTAATCCCAGCACTTGGGAGGCAGAGGCAGGCGGATCTCTGTGAGTTCGAGACCAGCCTGGTCTACAGAGCTAGTTCCAGGACCTGCTCCAAAACCACAGAGAAACCCTGTCTCGAAAAACCAAAAAAAAAAAAAATTAATGCAAAACACCAATTAGTTTCAGCAGAAGTACATTTTTTTTTGTTTATTTCTTGTACCACTTAGAATCTTCCAAATTTTGAGTCTAGATTATTTAACATGTAGAAATCTACTCAGGCCAGAGGGAGTAGTATGTTTGTAGGTTCTTACCATTCTGTTCACAGTAGGTGGATCCTAAAAGAGATAATACAGGTCTTGGTTTTCCATTCTGATTTACACAAGCATTACTTAAAGGGCACCCTTGAGGGACAGTGCCCACAGAGGGGTGGCTATGGAGAGGCAAGCACAAGATGCCAAAGCAGCTGCTCCACCAAGTAGACCAGACTACAAAGTGTACCAGAGAGATTATCAATCTCACAACACAAGAGGTTTTACGGCTCACAGCTCCTAACTGCCTTTTCTCACATCTGCTTCCCCTCATTCCATACTTCAGTGTCTGAACCTGTTTGCATAATTTTCCATCTTTCAGTCTATGATTTTCAATGACAAAGAAATAGAATACACCAGAGATGAAGCTAAGCATATTAAAAACCTGGCTTCACTGGTCATTTTCGTCCTCTCTGACATCTTGGGCATATCCTCAATTCTGAGATTGCTTCATTTAGGTAATCATGTATGTGCTTTCAGATGAATGTGTGTTAATTTCAAAGGACTCGTGAAACTTAAGTCAATGCTATTTTTCTCACTTAATATTAATTTTGTTGTGAAACTATTAAAGTTATGCTTGAAAGGACATTTTATTACAGATTACATTTCTGTGCATAAAATCTTTCTTCATCACTGGTAAATAAGAGATCTGAAACTGAACATAAAATTTACATAGAATGCCTAAACATTACAGTGTAAGTATCATGGACAAACTATCACATTTAGTCTCAAAAAAGAGTATCGGTGGGTTGAATAAAATCAATAGTCCCTTCTAGAGGCTCAGCTGTTATGTAACAGAATTTTTAATGCAAAATATGGTCTAGACAAGAACAATTAACCAAAAATACTCAAAATAGAGGATACTAAAATATTTGCTTAAAAAGACCAAGGAATTCCAAACTGCCCATGTATAAAGTAGTATTAGATATCACTAAGATATGAAAGCATTTTTTAAAATACAATAATTAATTAGCCATTTGATTATTGATAAACATGTGCAAAATTCTTGTCCCTTAGGAAATCATGATGATTTTCCTAAAATTACAGGATTTAAAAACCTTGGGCTCTCTATTTTGCAGTGATCTCTGATGGCCAGAGGCCCCCTTGGCAAAGCCCAGGAACATTATGAGGCCACACTTAAAATCTGAAGAGCATTCAGGAGAAAATTCCGGGAAGTATTTTGTTCCTCTTTCAATGTGAATTGGTAGCACCAAGCCCCATTTCCCATTTTAACACTCTCTATTAATAGATCCTCGTTTGTACATTTCTTCTTTTCGTATCTCGCTCTTCTTCAATGTGATTCCAGCTTGCTGGAACAATCAACTGAGAGAACTGACCGTGAAACATTTCCAGTGCTCCCCTAGAAGGAGGTTAAATCAAAAGAAAATTGGTAGGTCACCTCTGTCCTTCCAGTCCTAACCTTCAAGGAGACACCAATGGACTGGGAGCAAATTTCTTAAGGAAAATACTTACAGTAAAGGGGACTGAGAGAAATGATCGATCTGATATAATGCTAACCCCAAGGAGGAAGAAAAAGTAGATCAGAAATCTTAAAATGATGTAACTTATAAGAACGTATTTACAAATCCTGCAGTGATTCCTTAAGCCACAGTTACCAGTCAAAGGGGCTCGACATCTACCAGGAATGCTCTGTTCTGCAATCCATCCCTCTCAATTACTGACTAGAAGTTTCCAGGGGGAAGTGCAGCAGTCTTGATGTTACTGCACCTAAAAATTTTGGCTAAAGCATCTGGGTCTCCCAAGTCAACTACACTTGATTTGGTTGGAGGGCTAGCAGAAAAGATCTTATGTACTATCGGGATTAGGAAGCAGCCTACCATGGAGAGAGGGCTCTGCAGTTCCAAGCCTGCACTGTTCTATCTGAGGACCCAGTGCTCATGTCAGGCAACTCTTAACTACCGAGATGTAACGCAGCTCCCAATGAATCCAGAACCTCCCGTCTCCCTTAGCTCCTGTATTCAATGTGCACCCACTCACATACATAATTGAAAGCTAAAATAAAATCTTTAATAAAATTTATTTAAGGAAAGAAACTAGCCTGCTAATGAATAATAGGGACTTCTGTCCCCGGGGAGAACTTGGAGGAGGCAATTCACCTTCACCATGGCGGTTATCTAAGACCATCATTCTCTGCTTTCCTTTATGTGAAGTCTCAGTTCTCTCCACATTCAGATATTACCTAGGCATCTCTGGGTGATAAGACTTGAGTTTCCTTCTTCAGGAGATGAGGCCCTTGATGAGCATGTTTTTTCTGAAGACACATTTCCCTTATGAGGTCAGTCCCAGAGGAAATGATTCATGAGATTACCTACAGCAAATGGAGAGTTTTGTTTCTCTACATATTTTCCCCACCTCCAGTATGGAAAACAAATGCTACATTCCCTTCCACCAGCCAAGAGAAATTATTTCTGCTTGCAGAGTGACCTTTCATCTCATCTGCTTTTAATAACGTAGCTTGGCTTTGGCACAAGTTGTTAAATACGTCCCCTACCATGAGTTTGATCATTTGTGACCTCTAGCTTGCAGTTCTGAGGACAAGAAGCTGGTTACAAATAGGGCTAAATTTGCTTATATCCTTAATTATCAGATTCAAAGTTCCTTTTTATTGTGGACATTGTATCATCTAGAGCCTATGCTACCTCATCTCAGAGAAAGACATTGTATTCTTTTTTTTTTTTTTCTGAAACAGGGTTTCTTTGTAGCTTTTGGTTCCTGTCCCGGAACTGGCTCTTCTAGACCAGGCTGGCCTCGAACTCACAGAGATCCACCTGCCTCTGCCTCCCGAGTGCTGGGATTAAAGACGTGAGCCACCACCGCCCTGCTTAAGACATTGTATTCTTTTGCCACTAACTGAGTACCCCAGTTGAAACTATTCAAACATACTATGAAGATAATGACCTTTGGATGACCAACAGACCGAACATACCATGGACTTATACTGCCAGGCCTATTTCTTTATCTTCATCCTTGTGACATGGGTTCTCATGTGCATTCTCTTTTGTTGCCTGGGAACTAAATCTCATGTGTTCCATCCCCATAGACAAGACAAACTTCCAGTTGTGGTGTTAGTTGGGACTCTGCAGGCAGGAAAAAAAGTTCATAGCAGAAGAGGTATTCATTCTTGTGAAGATAGACCACTAAAAATGTAAGTATGAAAAGGCTCCAATGTTTTAAATTGCAAGTGAGTATCCTATTGCTATCTACCAGAAATGCTACAGACTAGCAAACAGGCTGTCACCAGTTAAGGAAGACTGGACTCTCAGAGGCATTCCTACTTGCTGTCAGGACAATGCTATATGTGTGTCATTTGTATCTGTCATAGAGAGGACACAGATGGGAGTTGGTTCCTCCAGAGGTGAATGTTCTAATACTTTCTTGGAGCTGCTGAAACAAGGTGCCACAGCTCAGGTAGTGTATACAGTAGCAATGCCTTGTTCTGTAGACCTGGAAGACAGACCTCTGGACTCAAAGTGTCAACAGTGTGTTCCTTGTGAGAGCTGTAGCTAAGTATCTTTCCTAAACCTCTGCCACACCCTGGCAGCCCTGGTACTCTTTGATATTTAGGCAGCATTCTCCTGTGTTTTCATTTTGTTTTTCCTCTATGTTTGGCTTTCTGTGTGTTCAAATTTAACTTCTTTGTTAACGGCACAAATCCTTTTGGATTATTGCCTTCCCTAATAGGTTTTTCTTAATTAAATATGTCTACCAAAATTTATTCACAAGTAAGGTCACATTCTGAAGTACTGAGGATTTTGACCTCGGCATCAGAACATTTGAAGGGATGCAACTCAACCTATTATATCTCAGAAATTTGAGATGATTGTATGTGTAGCTTACATACCCCTTTCAAATGGGTTTTTCCTCTTTTTCTCTGCTAATTGGAGTTAAAATTTAGGTTATTTTGATGGTGGAAAGCTGTAAATTCCCCAACTTAGTGACTGATTCTCAAGACTCAATTGTGTGATGCCCGATCAGGTCTTGGCTCACCGATTTCGAAGCCTGTTGATACACAGTAATTGTTTCTCAGAATCTGTATGTGTAAACATTATTGCCATGTTTATCCCACAGCATCTACGATCCTAGAGAGTCTATTAAATTGCTCCTGTGACATCCTTCACATTCTTGTCCACATTCTTGTGGACTCTTCTGTGCTGTACAGTGTCAGGCAAGCAAGCAAAACCGATATTGGTAACCCTTACTACTGTTGTATCTTTTGTCTTTACCGGACATCCTAAGCTTTATTATGTTATTTTAATGTGTTCTTTTCCCACTTTATTTTCATAGCTACAGAGGAATCTCAGAGTCTTCCGCTTCCCAAACATGATAGATCTACTCTCTGAATCTATGGTCCTTACATGAGTCACTCTAGCTGCCAAACACATTCGTTTCTATTATTTACACTTAATCAGGGAAATGAGCGCTAGGTGGGTCTGCAAACCGAATAAGGCTCTTGCAAGACGGGTTTTATTTAGGCAGAAGTCATTTCCTTAGCTAGTTCTCTTAAAGCCATACTTCCACACAATAATCATGGCAATTTCGTTGTCGTTTATGTGTCCGTGTCGGCTCAGACACTGTGACCAACATGCCTTGGGATATCTAAGTTGTCTTTTGTCCCCTGAGCAGATGCACTGAAATGAATAGCTACAGGTTCTTGGACAATTCATTCATCATTATGATTCATCGTAGGAAATCAATAACCTGTTTTGTCAATGGGTTCACTAAGAGAAGAGAGACTTAGGTTTAGGTTATAGGCAAGAACCTGCAACTTTTCCTTGGAGTCACAGATATCAGCCGTCTTTCTCAATTCCTAAATTTTATTTTATTATATGGCTATGTAGCTCTCAGAATATTACCACATTTCTATTGTAGAAATAAGACATATTGTATTTTTATCCAGGGACATCTGTGTCATTAACCTTATACACAACAATGTAGAACATAAAGAGTCCTTGGATGCCCTTCAACCTCGTGAGCAATAAATTTGACTATCTGGCATTTAAGTCTCACTTCCCGGCCTCTTTTATTTAAGGGGCTTATCACAGTGAGCAGTATATTCATATAGACATAATATATAGAAATATATGTATTTCTACCATCATTTCTAGCCTGAAGATTAGAACTTTACCTAACGTTCTAGTGATGCTATAACTTAACAGATTACTATTGACAATTTTGTTGAAGGCTGTGTTCTTTGAACCCTTCATGAAACACAGTCCTCTGGGAAAATGTCTCAAGTATATTTAATAATGTGTGCCTGCAGGTGTGCCATTTCCCTCAGTGTCTTCCTTCCTTCCTTCATCATTTAGCAGAATGACTCAAGCCATCTTCAAGAGTAACTCAGACCTGGGCATTTCTATATTGGCTATCATTCATTAGGAAGATAAGCCATATCTGAACCGTGAAGTTTTACCATGTTTACTGCCATTTTTACTTAAAATTTTAAATGCATATCCTAAGAAGATCTCTTCAACACAATGAATTCCTGATTATTAAATGCTTCACTTTACTTCTTCAATCAAGCATCTTTCAAACATTTTCCCAGGTGCTTTCTCCTACAGAGTTCACATCAGAAAACAATTTAGTTCCGTTTACCAGTTAGGGCCTTGGATATGTTACTTAATGTTAGGACACTTCAGTTTCTTCATAAGCAGAATAGAGATGAGAGTTATTGTTCTTAACAACTGGCATTAAGTCTTTTAATTGCGCTGTGGATGAGTTTATCCTATCAGGAGCTTAAAGGGACTGATTGAACCAAATATGGTATGGGGCCTGCAAGAGACCCCCGTAAGACATTGCCTAATGGTAAAGGGTTACTTTGCCTGTCCCTTGTTTGGCACTTATTGGTCCAATGATGTCCTTTGGCACACTTCCTGCATCCTCCACAGGGCTGTTTAAATTGTTTCTAGAAAAATTACTGTTTCTAGGAATACCTTGCCTACAATCTGTTGGGACTAATTGAGTCCTGGCCTTCAGCTGCTCTTCCCTGTCTAGAGCCTTCTAATGGAAGTTACTAAAAGCTTTGCTTTGCCTAGAGGATCAGAGGATGGGATTTTCTCCTGTTGGCCATTGACTGCAGGGTATTTAAGCCTCCATGGTGCTATTAAAGAGGGGCTTTTTGGTACCAGTGTTGGAAGGTCTGTGTGTTGGTCTGTCTCTGCGTGTGTTTCCTCAACCTCCACCCCCTTGCCCGAAGCTCGCAAACTAGGTTCTAGAGCATAGAGCGCAGACTGGGATGCGGCAACAATCCTTTTCAAATGACCTGTCTTAACCACAGTTAAAACATCTGACATTTTGATTTTTCTTAATTTTTTTTTAGAAATTACTTCTCTCAAAGTAGCATAATAAAGCATGATATCCATTATCAGCTGTATTTCTAATCCATTCATCTACTGGTGCTGTTCTTGCCTTTAAAGGCCTAATCACCATTTTACATTCTGAATTAGCATTTTCAGAAGCCAAAGATTTGATTAATAGTTGTCTGCCTCCTGGATCTGATACTATTTTACTTGCAGCTGAAGATAATCTTTGTAAAAGATCACTGAAGGCTTCTTTGGGGACTTATATCATTTTAGTAAATGACTCAGACTTGTTTCCTGATTCTTCAACCTTTCTCTAAACCTTTAAAGCTGCTAAACAATACTGGGCCAAGGCGTTATCATGAAATTCGAACTGTCTTTGCAACTCACTGTATTGGTCTCCGCTTATAAACTGATCTTGGGAAGTAATACCTCTAGCCCCATTTAGTGGTTCTGTGCTCCTAGCTTCCGGAAAGAGGAATGTACACCAACGTAACTGATGACAAGCTTCTATTATTGCTGTGGCTAAATCTCTCCAATTTGGGGGGATAATTCTGTTCCAAGTTGCCCATGAATAAGCTTCAAGTAAGATAAATACAGACCATATGAAAAGACCACTTCCTTAAATCTCCTCAAATCTAATATTTCTCTAATGTTCCATTTCATTTCTTCATAACCTTGTGGATGCCTATGATCTCCTGGCCATTCTTGTATAGAAACTGAATAAACGAAGATTGAGTTTCTAATAATGTTCTGTTACCCCTATTTGGTTGCATTATGTGGTTGTATGGTAGGTTAACAAGAGCCTTTGGGGTACAGCCCTGAGATTCTCCGGACTCAGATTGGATGCAACAGCAAGCAAAAAGGTCATTTTTCTTTGGGTATCTGAGGGCAAACAAACGAACTCTCTCTTTTTTTTTTTTTTTTTTTGAAGGTGTCAAGAAAGCCTTCTAATGAATCTATTTTACAAATGCATCTGAGAGTCACACAATGCTGCCTGCATTCGATGCAATCCTAGGCCACAAGTCTGCACACTCCTTTGCAACTGGACACGTGAAAGCAGAACCTTTCATCTCGCCTTTATTGTTTACTATGACCCCTGCGTTGTCTTCAAAATAGAGAAACAGCCATCTTTTCGTCGATATGATTTTCGTTGTCGAATTACAAGGGCTGGATGGACCTTTTTTTCTCGGCTCTGGTTTGCCTTTCTTAACCGTGGCCATCACCATGTCGCCCACACCAGCAGCAGGAAGTCTGTTCAGTCGTCCCTTGATTCCCTTCACAGAGATGATATACAAATTTTTGGCTCCTGTATTGTCAGCACAGTTGATCACAGCTCCTACCGGAAGACCCAGGGATATCCGGAATTTCGCTCCGGAGGACCCACTACGTCCTCACTTCGACATCTTGAATGCCCGGAAAGAGTCAAAAAGGCACAAACGAACTCTCTTACAAATGCTTTTCTGAATCCGTCTCCTACTCATCTGCTTGCATCCTGATCCTCCTGTCCTATTTCTAATTTCTCCTCGCTTCTCCTCCTCCTCTTTTTCTTGTCCTCTATTCTCTGAACTCTCTCTCACACAGGAGCCTTGACGCCACAAAAAAAAAAAAAAAAAAAAAAAAAATTACAAGGATTGCCTTTCATTGGTCAAAAGCATATTCTTAGGGTAATAGGGAACTGAGCCATTGCCATGGCAACACATGTTTCCAAGGTTACAGGAGTAGGACCTTGACCAGACTAGGATGGCCCAGTGCCCAGTGACAAACTTTGACTATTGTCAGCAGACTGGCAAGCAAAGAATTGGCATGCTTTTCTTGTGGTGTTTTGTGTTGTAGCCTTGGTTGAACATCTGTGACTCTGGCCTTGTGCAGAGCTGTAAAGCTTTAATGTTATGATCTATTTATAAAACCTTTAGTCTAGTTTGAACTTGCTCTGAGGTGATAGTGAACTAATTGTGTGCAGTTAATCTGAGCAAAAGAACAAAGAGTACAGTCTTCGTGGGACAAACAGATCTAGTCATGAAGCATGTCTCAGCAAATATTCTATATACAAAAATTATTTAGTTATATGAAAAATCGCCTTCATGACCACTCACAGGTATATGTGCTCATAAAATTGAAATCTAATCATGAGATTACACTCACACACATATACATATATACCTACAATGCGGGTATTGAGGAGACACAAAGCAAAAGCGAGCAACAGTTTCCAGAGCTGATTTCCTGGAGAGGATTAACCTCCATCAGAGAGTCACTTCTCTGGTGAGTTGACATCCGAATTAATAATTGTCATACGCTATATACTTTCTAGCCTCTGACAGTAAATACTTGTCTAAATTCCTCTGTCTGGGTCTAAGTATTTTCCTTGTTTTCATTAACAAGTTTTTCTAAGGCTTGTATCTTATTAGTCAACTTTTCATATTTGGCACAGTGATCAAACCCCTTTTTAAAGGATAAAATATGAATTACCAGACTGTTATTAATTACAGTCAGCATTATGTCAACCCCAGCTAAGTCATTTATCCCCTCATTTACAGCTTCCATTTTGAAGCCATGCAAAGTCACACTATACAAGGTCCTAACTCCCTGCATTCTGATATTTTCCATCCTTATCATGGGAAATATTTTTCCTTTTATTATTCCTTAACTCTCTCCTTAAGGACTTCCCAGGCATCTCTCCAAATCTGCTGACTTCTCAGTTTATGCACAGTAGGGGCATCATAGGCCAGCAGCAGTGCCAGCAGAAATGGAGGCACCAACTGTCATGACCTCTTTTTATGTGTGATCATGTCACATGCTGGAGCACCAAATGTTGTTTGTAAACTAAATCTCAGTCTTATGATTTTTACCAATAATGAATGTCATCAGGAGTGAGATGCTGAGGTGACAACCTGTTAGCTCAGCGAGGCCGAGCAACAACCAGCTGACCTTCCTCCTTAGCTGACTTCATAGAAAGAGAACATTCCTTCCTCTGTCCCAAACCACAAATGCCACCAGACTTAAGGTCCCTCCTCGCTACTTCCTTTGTGTCTCTTTACCCATTATCCTGGTTCCTTCTTACTCTCTATGGCTACTTCCTGCCAACTAGTTGCTGACTTCATCTCCTGACTCAAGGCTTATTTCATCTAATTAAAGCAGTCTCATGCTTCACAGTGTGATCAAATATCCCACAACAGATAGGACTTGTACCCCCTCTCGTGGGGGTTAAATTCAAGAATACTTTGTTATAAAATAAACACAGTATAATATACGTAAATTTGTCAGCACACAGTAAATTCTGAGGGCACTAGAAGGGTTAGTGCCCTGGTGTAACGGATAGTTCAAGTCATCTGCTCCTTTAGAGTTACCTTAAATGCACTCTTGGCCTGAGGTGTCCCCAGATTGTGCAAGTATTATCTGAAATGCAAAGCAGATTCCTCAATACCAGCTTCACTCATGGACTGGACTCTGTGATGATTGCTTTTAAATGATAAAAGCTGATGTTTGCAACTCCTAGTAACGTTCCACAACATGACCAGGTGACACCTTTACAGTGTTGACCTCCTAACTGACAGAGCTTGTAGCCACCTCTTACTAAGGTGGAAGAGACTTCATCTCTGAAGCCTTTGTCAACTTTTCCACATGTCTTATGAGTTCACTCATCTCTCAGTCAGTAAGTGGTAAAGTGCCTCTTAGTTCATGAAGATCTGAATTGTCTTCTTCACCAAGCCCTTCTGATTGAAGTATCTTTGAAGATTAGATTGAGAATGTAGCAAGGCACTTCTGTTGGGGAGGAAAGGTACAAACTGCATGAATAATAGCAGAGTACAGAAAGATAAAAGGTCAGGGAGGGGTGGAGAAACATATACTTCCTCACAGCAAAGAACATGACCTGGTTATAAATAGGATTTAATTACATATCAGGAGATGAGGTGTGAGGGACACAGGCATTAAAGACACAAAGAGATACTGGGAAGGATACCTCAAAGCTACCCCAAATAGGATCTCCTCTTGCTGATTTAACAGCAGCAGCCAGCTCAGACTGATGTTTGAAGGCAAAGGGCAGAAGGAGATAGCAAACACTTCCTGGAAGCTCTTGGGACAGGGTTACAATGACATGTTTAGACAGCAAACTTGGGTATTTCCAGCATGGCTTTGGACGGCCAGTGATTGTGTCCTTTCTACCAAATGCTCCTAATGAGTCAGATCGAACTCAGAGAGTTTTAAAAATTATCTGGTAATATGTGTACAGTTTTGAATACTTGTTCTATCATTTACTGGATTGTGAATTATGGGCTCTGTAATATGCTCCTTAGCTAAAGAAAAATCAATTATCTTTCCAGGAATTATGGTGACCAATAAATGATATAATGAATCTAAAGTGTCTGAAATGGAACCAGGCACATGATAAACATGCAATTAGTGTAATAATTAATATCTTTATTATAATTTCCATGGTTCTAAAGTTTGAATAAACCACAGTCCATACCAGCTGGGGGCTCATAATACCGGAAGACGAATGGCAAGCCAAAGTATAAACGAGGACAGTGTTTTGTCAGGCATGGGTTCTCATTGAACAGAAAGTGTGGTGAGAAGAAAAAACTAGTTTTAGGTGTCAGCATTCCCTACAATCAGGAAACAAGGAGAAAATGAAATTAAAAGAGTGAAAATAATTTTGAGAAATTAATATCTGCATATATATATATATATATAATTTGAAAAGGAAGTTTATTTAGGACTATCCATGGAAAGCTGTTAGAAATTGTGATGTTTGTTTAAAGATTTACTCTGGCCAGGCTTGATGGTATTTACACGTATAATCCTAGCACTCAAGAGGCAAAAGAAGGAGAACTATGAATTTGGGGCACCTTTGACCTACAATAAATAAGCAAGCAAACAAACAAATAAATAGATAAATCACAGATAAGAACATCAGTAGGTAAAGATAGTAGTTTAAAAAACTGGGTTTTGAAAACAATTTTCTACAATCTAATTTTTCTTACATTTTATTATCAGGTGTGGAGAAAATGCTTTGTTCCAATGAAACTGGATGAATGTAAAGAATTAAGAAGTAGCCATAGAAAAACTTTGTGTTGACACTAAACACATTCTAAATGAGCCCAAAACTAAGGGACATCTCTCAACTCTGTCTGGACATGGTCTGTGGCTTTTAATGGCACTTTGCAAAATGAAGCTTAACTGTTTTTCTTGCCCTGGGCTTCCGGCCAGGCAGCAGACATAAATTTAGACATAAATCAAGAAGGCGCTCCCTAGAGCTAGGAAGTAATGAGATCCTTGCAGGTCCTTGAGGTCCTGGAAGTTGACTCTACGTGATCCTCTCATGGGTCAGATTATATTGAGTTATATTCAGTTTCTTGTGAGCATCTGGGAACCAACCTACTGAAGCTTTCAAAGCCACTCAGAAGACTAAACATTCTGTGAATACTGGTGTCTACTCAAAGTTTTCATACCGTGGTTCTCCATATCTTTAGAGAAGACAGAAAGTTAATATTCAATTGGATCTTGGAAAACACTCAGGCAGGCTTTAGTTAAGTATTCAGTTAAGGTGTGCCCTTTTGATGAGAAAACTGTCATCAGCTTTGGCCAAAATTTTCCAATTATGACTCCAGTAAGGTAAGAATCAAACTAAAATGGTCTGTTTCTTGCTCTTAGATTAAATTTCAATTTCTCACCATTCAGTGAACTATTTTGTATTTTATCTTGCCATCTTATTTTTTTCTCATAATCTGATTGTCAACCATTTAAAGAGAGCATTGGGTGTGATGACACACATCCCTGTAATGCTAGTGGTCAAGACACTGAATCATGAGGATCATGTGTCCCAAGACGTGCTTTGGAATGAAGCAGGACCCTGTTTCATACAGAAAAAAAAATTGAACAAGTAAATAGAGTGTATGGAAAACTCAATCCTTTATTCATAATTCCTGTACAACTATTCAAGAACATGCAATAAGACTGCCCAAGTTGCTTTTTTCCCTATGAGTTTTAGAGTTCTAGGTAGGAAAGTACCTGATTCGCTGTTGCTCTTATGTTCTCATTAACATGTTTGCTTATTAATTGCAAAGACTGGCTAGTGAAAAGATCTACAATAGACCCTTGAATAGGAAGTCTATTTCTGGGTTTAAGAATCATTCTTGAAGATTTTTGTTATGGTTCAAGTGCTTTCTCCAAAGTTCACAATGAAATTTATTTGTCACTGTGAGGGAAAGTCAGAATTGGGATTTGTGAGGTGATTAGTTCGTTAGGACTCCACTACCATGAAGGAATTAACGTCTATATCATAGCGGTTTTCCCAAAAGGAGTTCAGGTTTGAAAGCAGGCTTCCACCTTCTCTCGGGAAGCTTCTGCACTGACATGTGATTCGCCTCACAGTAGTTAATATATCAACACCATTTATCTATGCTTTCTTATTCGTTTTTCTATCCTCCAGGTCTGTGAGCAATGAATATCTATTTTTAGTAAATGACTCAGTTTATGGTATTCTTTTGAAGCAGAAATGAGATGAAGGAAGGGTAGTTAGCAAGGTTATGCTTGACTGTTCATCCATTTGAATCCATTTGAGAATGTGATTCAAGTCCAGTACCGTGACATTCTGCCAAGGGGTTAGTTCTTTCACACAAATGATGAATTCAAACATTGTAGGAGGAAGGAATAATAATGTTCCAAGGAAGCCACCATCCAACCAAACCGAATGGGGGCAGGTTGAGCCTGTGAAATCTTTACGGATGACAGTCATTCTTAAAAATTTTTGTCTCTCCTAAACACAGCCTCAACTCTATTATCTCCGTCTCCTGAATCAAAGCTGTGAGAAGGGAACATGTCAAGATAGCAAAGGAACAAGATAATGGGTGCAAAATGACAGAAAACAGGAAACCTTTTCCTGAAGGATTCTGAGAAGAGCCAGCTAAGAATGAGCAAGGCCACTAAAGGTTTCAGCATCTGTGGGATACTTTGTTTGTTTGGACAATGATTTTTGTGTGTTACTGGCAGACATCACACCAAATAAATCTAGAGGGCTGATGAGTGGAAATGATGGCTTGGGACCATAACAGTTTTCCTTACAGAGCTTTGATTAATGATTAGTTTGGATAGGATAGTCCTCCATTAATATGATTACAATTGTTGTTTTGAATGAAGAAACCAGTGTTAAGTATCTATTCAAAATCATAAAGTATTATACACAGGATACAATTTACAAAGGATTCTTGAATGCTCTGTAGAAAGAACAAAATTCTAATTTTAATTGTGCTGGGATTGAAATTATGTTACTCCATAATAAATAATTATAAATCACTTTTTATACCCAACAAAACAGATTCTATTACAGAAGAGAGGCTGATAAGGGAGGTTACACTTACTATAATCACTGAGGAAAAACCTGCATGATTTTTATGACTTTTTTTTTTTTTGTTTTTAAGACAGAGTTTCTTTGTAGCTTTGGAGCCTGTCCTGGAACTCACTCTGTAGACCAGGCTGACCTCAAACTCACAGAGATGTACCTGCCCCTGCCTCCTGAATGCTGGGGTTAAAGGCCTGCTGGCTAGAAACATTTTTTTTTATGAAATGCCTATTTATGAACAAAGAATTATAGTGCTATTAATTTAAAAGGAGGCAATTTATCAATGCAGTTAAAAAGATCAGGGTGTTTTCTAAGATTCCTCTCCCTCAGTTAAGGTTGCAATCGCAATTTACATCTTTGGAAATAACAATATTCTCCCCTTTCCTGTCCAAGGCTGGTCATAAGCAATTGATTTTTCAATAAGGAAGTCTTATCATTTAAAAATTTTATGTGTGTGCTGCATGTGAATCCTACATTTGTATGAGTGGATGTATACATCAATTTACTCGTATAGAGGACAGAACACAGTCATTCACTGAACCTGGAGCTCTCCTTGTTCCATTATCCTTCCCCTAATTAACTGATTATCTAACAAGCCCAAGTTTCCGCCCTTCCCACCCCACCCCTGTACTTGAGTTCACAGCTACAGGAGCCTGCCTGGAGTTTTACGTGGATGCTAAGGATCTGAACTCAGGTCTTCATGCTTGTACAATGTATCCATTCAAAGAGAACAGATTCTCAAAAAGCCAGTACATTTAGTAGGGATAAATCCTGGTGTCATTGCCAGTGGCCCCTCAGTCTGCCCCAGCCACGTAATGGTCAAAGAAAATGTGGCACATTGACACATTAGAGTACTACTCAGTAGTAAAAAACATGACATCTTGAATTTTTCATGTAAATATATGGAATTAAAAACATGATCCTGAGTGAGGTAACCCATATCCAAAATGATGAATATGGTATGTACTCACTTATAAGTGGATATAAATAGCTATAAACAAAGAATATTGAGCCTATATAGTTCATGGGCCTAGAAAAGCTAAGCAATAAGATGAACCCAAAGAAAACATACATAGATCCACCTGGAAATTAGAAACAGACAAGACCGCCTGATAAAATTGGGAGCATGGGAATGAGGGGAGAAGGGATAGTGGAAAGGGAAGAGTAGGAGAGAAGGGGAGGGTTGAGGAGAACTTGAAGGAATGTGATAATCAAGATGGAGGAAGGACAGAGATGAGAACAAGGAAAGAGATATCTTGATTGAGGGAGACATTATAGGGTTGGCAGAAACCTGGCTCCAGAGAAATTCCCAGGAATCCATAAGGATGACCCCAGCTAAGATCCTAAGCAATGAAAGAGAGGGGTCCCAATCTCGACTTACTTTGTAGTCAGGCCGATGAATATCCTAAATATCACTATAGAACCTTCATCCAGCAACTGATGGAAACAGAGGCAGAGACCCACATTGGAGCACTAGACTGAGATCCCAAACTCCAGCTAAAGAGTGGGAGGAATGAGAATACGAGCAAAGAGGTCAAGACCATGATGGGTATGCCAGCTGAAACATTCTACCTGAGCTGATGTGAGCTCACCAACTCCATCCGGACAGGGAAGAAACCAGCATAAGACCAGACTAGTCCCTCTGACTGTGGTGATGATTCTTTCATGTAACACAGTTTCTGTCTTATTAGAGTCAAAGATTCACATACATGTTAAGTAAAATTATTCAATCAACTATTGAAAATATTAAACAAATTGATGTAAAGACTCATGTATAGCATTTTCAGAGAACTTACAACAGAAAGATGAAGTTTAGCAAATTAAACAGCTATGAATATTTGTTCTTTTTGCATTGTAGAAATGCTTAAAACATGGAGTGAAGAATGCTGACTTTATTTCTTATGAGAAAACCATTCACTAAGAAAGCAATCCTTAGTCTGAGGAAGTAGGTTATTAACCTATGGCATTTTATGTGCTCGTGAGTCTTGAAATGTCCTGCTCTTTTTCCTTCTGAGATGAGACAAATAGTATCAGCTGCCCCAATCCCAGTCTTTTGCTTCTATAATTTACCTTCTTCCTTGTGCTCTTAAAATTTTGATTGACTTCCATCCACGGGTCTTTGTTCTTCTATAAGGACCCAAAGATGTCAGGCTGTTCAGTTAAAAAAAAAGTTTTAAATACATACATTTGTAATTTAGTTTTAATAGCTAAACACATTTAATGGGACAAAGAACCCATTACACTTAGCCTGGATTAGAATTCTTTGTTAGCATGTTCATACTAAATAATTTGAGGCCCAAGGGGAAGATCAAACATTTAGTGATAGTCTAATGGACATACCACACAGGGTTATAGTCCAGTAGTTTCACTACAGTTACAGATTGAAGGACAGGTACTGGTGTGATAGTGAGGGTGCAGCATTAGCTTGCTGGAGCCAGGGATAACAGGCATCATTAACTGGTACTAAAAAGTAATACTTTCCAAGGACTCTACTCTTTCTCTTCTACTCCTAATTCTTAAAAATCTTTCACTTCAAATTATTCATCTTTTATCTCTCATCTAACTTTCCTCTAACCCAACTCTTTATTTCAATATAAAAGCTATATTATAAAAGCTATATTTATTTATATATTATATATATTCTACTACACACACAGAGTGACACACACACACAAACACACACACATACAGAGAGAGAGAGAGAGAGAGAGAGAGAGAGAGAGAGAGAGAGAGAACATCACACCAATATGAATAAGACCAGCAAATTATAAAATGGATGTCTACAAACTACAAACCAAGGCATTCATGCCTGATCAGCAAGGCCTCTGTGGCATTTCCTTTATATATGGGCATATTGGCACACTCAAAAGCCATAGGAATACATTGCACACATGCGTGCGTGCACACACACACACACAAATGGGGGAGGCGATAACAGAACTATATATTTTGGGGTTTGGTTTTTAATGTTTTCCTGTTTAACTTGACATCAGAATCATTTCTTCTTTCCTCCTCGTCTTCTCTTCCTTCTCTCTAATATGTATGCATGATATTAAGAAACAACTGACTCCATTTTTCATTGAGTTAAATTTGACTTATTCTGTATTCTTCTCTATGGTGACTGCTTTAATTATGTTCCAAGCTCAAGGTTAAGCTAAAGATCAACTTTTATTGATTTGTTCTTCCTCAATAATCTTGCAAACTACACATCATAAATTGTTTCCATTGTTCTGAGAATTGCATGATCATAAATTGTTTCATGGTATGTCTACTGTCTGGCTATAAACCTATAACGTGTACCTTTCCGATGATCATAAAAATAACAACCCTCCCTTTAAGAACTTGCTCACTTGGTGTACCTTTAGTCTACTTTGGATTCTCTACCTTTTATCTGGTATGTTTTCATCGCCATAGAAGACTGAAAATACAGCCAGGCCGTCAATAAATTTTTAAATTGCAACATCTCAGTGTTAACTCCTGCTTTTCAGCTCAGCATTATATTTGGTATGTGGTATATGCAAAATGTGTACAGGTAGTTGTGCACATATTTAGGTGCTAGACTCTAGGAAAGGTTCAGACCCTCAGAATTCTGATTCATTTTGCAACTTAAACATCAAGGAAATTAAAGTTTTCAGTTGTCAATATTGATAAAACAAAGAGTAAAAATACCCTTAGGATAGCATCTCCAAAAGGATGAATAGCCAACTGTGGTTGTGCATGCTTTTTATCCCAGCACTGGGGAGATAGAGGCAGGAAGATCTTAGTAAATTTTGAGGCCTGCCTGTTCTACATAGTTCCAGGACACCCAGAACTGCATAGTGAGACCTTGTCTTAAAAAAAAAAAAAAAAAGAAAAGGTAATAAAGAGGAGTTAGAGATTATTTTTTAGGAGAACTTGAGACTTAAAGATAAATTCATGCTAATTTAAAGAATTTTAGTTGCCCATGTTGTTTGTACTTCATGCATTCTAGGGCTTTCATATTTCATTATCATTTATTTCAATTTCTTTAGAACAGCATGATGTGCATGTGTTTACAGACAGTACTAAAGAAGCCAGGATTGTTAAACACACTGGCTTTTTTCTTCGCCAGAAGAAATTGACACCTGTTTTCCATGCAGAAAGCCTGGAATGGATGTGCCAATATCTGGTAATCTTCGCTGTTTTGTAAAGTCAACCATCGAATACCCCAGAATCCTGAACATTGTTTCTGAGTCAATAGAATCCAATCTTAGGCCTATTACAAAAACATTCTCCCTAGCACCTTGTCCTGAGCACTGTTTATTAGTCACTCGAACCCACTCTTGTGGAGAGGGTCACAGCTGCTTTGTTAAGAAGATGTACTTTACAGGTAAGTTTCAACATACTCATACATAAAGCTTTGTAGTGATAATGCCACATGCAATTTTTTTCCCAAAGTTTTGCTGTATTTAGATATGCAAAATATAAACCTCTAGGCATCAGACTCCAGAAGTTTTGGCCTAGCTAACCAACTAAGATGAATTGAACATGAGTTTTATTCTTACTTCCTTGGGATTGTTTTTCTGCTGCTCATAATACTTGCAAGAATAGATTTCAAAAGTTTAACTGATGTATAATTGAGGTAGAAAACGTTTGCACATGTGTAATGCGTATTATGCCAATCTGAATATATAAATTCTTTTATGAAACTATTGGAATCACATTTTCCGGTGTTCTTGCTGTGTGTCTCTGTGTGATAACACTTAATGAAATTGCCCACAAAATGCAAATGAATAATTCATTATTGTTGGCTGTAGGCACTACAGTAGATTATCAAATTCTCGACCTAATTCCTTTGGGAGAAGTGAAACTTTATACAATTTTAGAACATAGGAATAAAAATTTACAGCCCAGAAATAGTTGCACAAGCGTAAGTTACTTGATATTCAACAAGGGTTTCAAGAAGAGACCATGGTTTCTTGGTCAAAAAATTCAGGTGTCTTCAACAAATGATACTGATCCAACAGGATGGCTGGATGTAGAAGAATGAAAATAGCATAAGACCAGATACTCTGAACCTGATAGAAGGGAAAATGGGG
Source organism: Alexandromys fortis (assembly GCF_014885135.2). Lineage (NCBI taxonomy): Eukaryota > Metazoa > Chordata > Mammalia > Rodentia > Cricetidae > Alexandromys > Alexandromys fortis. The sequence continues at coordinate 7,672,469 of NW_026067959.1, read as the reverse complement.
AATATGTTGAACTCAGTGACACATGAAAATACTTTCTGAACAGGACACCAATAGCTTAGGTGCTAAAACTAACAATAAACAGGACCTATGAAGATGAAGAGTTGTACAGCAAGAGGCATTATCATTTGGCCAAAACGCAGGCTGCAGAATGGAAAAAAAAAACGTTAACAGTGATGCATCCAAAGGAAAGTTAGTATTTAGAATATATACAAAATAAAAGTATTAAATATAAGGAAAATAAATAACCCAATTTAAAACTGGGCTACAGAATGAAGGAGGTAGTTATCAAAAGATGAAACACTAGTTGTTAGTTTTCACCACAGCAGCAGCCTGCCTTTGCTGCCAAAGCAGTTATCACCTGTTGCTAGGTGCCTTCCCATCCTCAGCTGCACATCTTTTAAAAGTACCTGCCAGGCACAGCTTGCTCTCTTTGTCTTTTTACCTCTCTTGTCTCACTTGCATCTTTCTCCTTTGTCTCTTCTTTCTTCCCTTGCCTCTTCTTTTCTCTTTTGCTTCTCTTCTTGTTGGCCTACCTCTCTCAAGTCCCCACTTCAACAGGGACTTTCAGTTTTCCATTCTTTCCCTCTACCAATAAACCTCTTGCACTAACTCTTTTGGGTGTTGGGTATGTTTGCTTAGTGGTGTACCTTGGAAGGGCCCGCCCAAAGGTACCCACTATCTCCTTTCTCTTTATTTATCCCTTCACTGATGGCTAAGAAACATTGAAAGAAATCTTCAACATCCTTAGCCATCAGGTAAATGCAAATTCAAATTGCTTTAAGATTTCATCTTACCCCAGTCAGACTGGCTAAGATCAACAAAACAAATGGCAGTTCACACTGGTGAGGATTCAGAGAAAAGGGAGCAGGTATTCATTGCTGATAGGAGTGCAAACTGATAAAACTCCTAGGAAAATCAGTGGTGGTTCCTCAGGAAGCTGAAAATAGATCTACCTCAACATCCAGCTATACCATTTTAGGGCATATACACAAAGGATGTTTAATCCTACTGCAGAGACACTTGCTTAGCTAAGTTCACTGCTGCTCTCTTGAAAATCAACTTTTAAGAGAAAAGGTTCTTAGGAATGCATGTTTTATTTTCTTAAGTATTGTTTTATGGGTATAACTGCTTTGCTTACATGCATGTCTGTGAAAAACATATATGCTTGATCATGCAAGCCAAATGATGATGTCATATGCCTGGGAACCTGAGCTCTGCCTTTTTGGGCTACCCATGTGGGTTCTTGGGAGAATATAAAAGACATTTAACTATTGAATCATCTCTCCAGACCCAAGGAATGCTATTTTTCTCTTGATACAAAAAGTATAAGCAAATAAGTTGAAGTAGACAAGCAGAAGTCATATTGCCAGCAAGATAAGAAACAGAATGTCTTCCTCATTCTTCCAAAATTTATGGATATATTTTAAATTTAAGTTTTCTTATGATAAGCACATCTTTTCTTTATCATATAAAGGTGATTCTTTGTATGAATACCTGCACATTTGATAATGCATAAATGATAAAATTATTAGTCGAAGACACTGCAAGATTACTTAGCCTGGCCCCCAAGGCAGATGGCCTGATTAATACCTAGATTCCATATATGTGAAAGAAAAAAAATGTCCTAAGTTGTGCTATGACCTCTAGGCATATAGACAGAGCCAAACACAAACATATAAAACATAAATAAATAATCAGTATCAGGTTATGAATACATCTGAGGATTTTTCTTAAGGTTAAAAAAACTGTGATGAAATATTTGTATTTAATATTTATGCCTTAGGCCACCAGTTATAAATTCATTATGAACACCACACAAACACACAGAGCAAAAGAATTAATATTTCTTTAGGTAATTCTCATTCTTTTAGTTTCAATAGTTAAAGCTATCTGAATATGCAATTTTTCACCTATAATATGAGGAGAGACATTCATAAATGAGTTACTAAGTGATTTCAGATCATGTAGGATGACAATCTCCTGACATGTGAACACTATATGTGTACATTATGTATTCATCTTCTAACCAGAAGTTCATACTGTTAGCTAGTGTATACATCATCTCATTTGTTCCACTTCTCCAGAAAACATTAAGATGAAGACACTTCCTCTTCCTCCCTCCTTCATCAGGCTTCAGCAGCCTATTTTACCTAACTTCAGAATCAACATCTTCCCCGTGATTTTAGTGAACTTCATATTACCCTTACATTCTTTAAAATCATTAGCATTATTTACTATAGATTTTCCCACTCTCCTTTAGTAAGTGGAGTAATTTGCATCCTAAATCCTTTCACTCTGCAATGGATTGAGCCCCATAAAAACGGTACTTTGTAACTCAGGATCAAATTGTTATCTCTATTTTTTGTATGATATTTGATCACCAAGTGTATCTTTTGGGGCACCTTTCATACATTTAGAACACCAACCACATGATAAGTAATACCATTCAATATCAAGATAATTTCATTAAGATAGTTGTTTATTTGGAGTAGCATACAGTTAATGCTAATTTGGAACTTTGCAATTCATGAAAATGTTCTTAATTCTAATTTCGTTTGATGTCTCTTCCTCAGAGATATTAGTTCAAGAATGAAAAGGAAACAAATGAGCCATGATCATTTATTTATGCTTGTATTTTGTACCCATTAATTTGTATGGTTAGAAAGAATATGCTTTCTCCTTGTGTAGATTATTATTTTAACATTTCTGCTTTGATTAGTGATTCTCGATAAAACTTACAAATAACTTACGTTTTACAAAAATACCTAATGTGATTGTACATTCCCTTTCTTTTTCTTGACAGATATGTATTAAATTTAGCAGTTATCTTAGTTCTTATTTCTGTTTTTTTCTAAAGATACAAAACACACATTTAATGGGAAAAAAGGTAGAAATAAAAAGTGTCAAATTAAATGTTTTCATTTCTACAATTTGCCATCTTCAGTGTTCAAGAGAATGTTCTAGAGAAAAAATAGAAAAATTGACGCTACTGAGTCATAAGAAAGTAAACATGGAAAGTCATTTTAAACAAGTGATGTCACTCATACTTTATTATAATGGAAGAAAGGATACTGTTTGGCTCCAACAAAATATATTTAATAAGTTAGAAAATTTTGCTTGCCAGAGATCATCTTGTATCAAGGTTTCTTTGACTTTGTGAAATAAAAAAAGAAGCAGGTGGTTCATGTTTGGAATTGTTTTCTCCTCATATGCTTTTCCTCTCACACTTGAACATTAGTGAAAGTATATGAATAAGGAAGTGCTTTAAATTGTTGGACCAGAGAATGAAAGTGGAAGTTTTACAACGCTGAACATCTTAAATCAAGGAAAGCAGAACTCTTAGTGGATTCTAAACTGGAAATACGAAACTCACCTAAAGAATCTTCATCGGTTTAGAGCCCTCACGACACCTTCCTTTCCGACAGTGAAGTGGGGCATGTGAGGTGATTATCAGAGACCTCATATCATTGGGAGATTTTGCAACATCAGGTTCATTAACCTGCCGGACTACAACCCAGACTTTGGATGGGTCTGATTCATCTCTAGCATTAGATGATTTCAGATGCTTAAGGTAACAAGTGTGTGGCACAGCCTTGTCACATCACTTGGTCAAATGTGACAGTGTAATCAGTCTTGCACCATACTGGAGCACCACTATTGTCTGACCGTGTAGGAGATGGGATTTCCCTTCATAGTGAAGAATAGGCCAGAACACAAGGTGCGTAGTAAGTGCTAATCGGAAGCTTCCTGCAAAAAATTCTATCAAAAAAATAACTGATACTATTCAAGGTGAAGGAGGGAGATTGCTAATCTGTTGTATCCAGCTTTTCCCTCAAATGAAAATGTGTGGTTATTTAATTGTTTCATCCAAAAGTTGTTAAATAGTATGTGTGCTATAGATTATTTAACTTGATGTTAAGGAAATGCTTCATATACTGTAGACCCAGGCTAATAACCCTAAGAGAAAGAGGTATCACAGAGCTGAAACTGTGTCCACTCTTCTTTTGTGAAGTTGATACTCTCTATGAAGTTCTTACTGAAACAACACTATACTAAGAGGATGTGTTTTCATTCTAGCAATGGTAACAATATCATTTAGCATTAACTACCAGTAGCTAACTTGATTTGTTGATTCTATTTTTTTTGGGGGGGGGTGATTAAGAGAAAGTGCATATTAAAAATGTTATACATGTATAATTACTGTTTAGCTTGAAATGTAATTCATAACTGTCTTACTTATTGTTGCTGTGAAAAGATACTATGACCAAGGCAACTTATTAAAGAAAGCAATTAATTAGGGGCTAGCTTACATTTTCGGAGGTTGAGTCTATGTTCTCATGGTGGGAGCATGGCCTGGTGTTGGAGTTTACATCCTGATCTGCAGCCTGTAGGTGGCAATAGAGAGACTATTCCAAACCTCAAAGCCCACCCCCAGTGACATGCCTCCTCCAACAGGGCCACACCTCTTAATCCTTGCCAAAACTCTACAATAAACTAAGGACAAAGCTTTCAAATATATGCACCTATATGGGGGGGGGGCATTCTCATTCAAACAATTGCAAAAATATACTGTTTACTATATACATGATGCAAGAAACAATACTGACTCTTAGAAGCCTATTTTCTTTGTCTTTATGCATACTGCATACTATATCACCACTTGTCTTAAAAATGTGTGAGTATCAGCTACCAAATTTTTGCTGTAGTTACTGGTCTTCCAGCACCTTCACTAAAACTTACACACTGACATGGAAACAGTTGCAATTTAACATGCTACTTACTGTGCCTGTTACAACAGAAAATGCAGCGCTGCGTATTCCCATTGCACAAAGAAGCAATAGATTTTCGTCATGTGTGTTGAGAGATAGATGATCTGTAGCAATTACTTTGAGTTAACATATTTATTTTAAACTGAAATTACATTCAATATTATTCAAAACAAGTCTTCATGAGCTATGGTATGTGTCCTGGATGGGTTATTGTTAATGCTTGGAGATTTCTCTCTTTGTTTCTTTATAATTCATCAACCAAGCAATGTTTTAATTTGCCAAAAGTCACCAAAAAGGCAAGTACCAATATCTTCATGATTAAACACATGTATATGACAAACTGAAAATAAGAAATATTTTAATTTCAGATTGAAATACATAGAACCTTTCATGCATTTGCAGCAAAAGGTGATTAAAATTGTAAAGTTATTACTTGGATCTTTTCCCTAAGTTTTATTTAAGCACGCCTGACAAATTAATCACATACTTGTAATATGCACTATGCTCTTTTGACACATATACATACTTTGAAATGATTATTTTAATGTTATTCACATATTCATGACCTCATTTGCTTATCATTTTGGTCAGTACCCCAAGGGTCTACTTTCTTGTTTCTTTATGTGTGCCACCATGTCATTACTATGGCTGCTGTATTGTGCAATGGCTCTCCTGAATATATTCTATCCACATAAACATCTCTTCCTTAGACCAACACCTTTTAACCCCCACTCCAATCCAAGCTCTTTTCTGTGCTTTCATGGATACATCCTTTCTAGATTCTACTGTGAGATAATGCAGAATGTGTCTTGATGAGCCTCACATAGGTAATATAGTATAATGTCCTCCAGATCCTTTGTATGCTAGAAATGAAAATGTGCCAGGACTCCCTTTTCTTCCCTTGCCTCCCCTTCTCTTCCCTTCCCTTCTCTTCTCTTCCCTTCCCTTCCCTTCCCTTCCCTTCCCTTCCCTTCCCTTCCCTTCCCTTCCCTTCCCTTCCCTTCCCTTCCCTTCCCTTCCCTTGCTCTAACATAGAGAAAGAATGACTATCTGGGTGGAGGGAAGCCTGGGAGCTAGCATAGTGGAGGAGGTGTGGGAGAGGTGAGAAGGGGCAGAAAATGCACAGCAAGTACTTGTATATAGGAACTGAAGGAGGCTGGAAGCTAGTGTGGGTTTTGATGTGTAAGGGACCTTTTCTGGCAGGCAAAAAAAACCTTTTCACAAGTTCCTGCAAAAAACTTGAACCTACCGCCAACAAACAAAACATATAAATATAAGTACATGAGAAAATTAGCAGTAGTTTTCATCAGAATATTAATTCTATCTCTACCAGTGGAAGCCAATAATAAATGAATGTATCTATTTTCAACTTGAATTAATAGGTAATCTTGTCATTCAACTTGAATAAATGTCAAAGAAATTTTTAAAGAATATTGTCTACATGACCCCTAATTATTATATGAGCCAGGTAACAAATTATTAATTTGCCTACATTTTTATTAGTTTCATTTTAGTCAACATGTAGTCAATCTCACTACTGATTTATTATTACCTTCCACTCTAAGCACTAACTATCCTTAAGTGTTTTTGCTTCTATTTTCCCTGTTCCTACTCTTTCTCCTATCTAGTTTACCCCACGCTTTTTTGTCTATCCTACATTTTGTTCTACATTGTCCCTATAGTGTCTTGTTCTAAGCAAATTAGAGCAAAGAACATCTCTCATAAACCAACTAACACTGGGGTGTAAATGACTGGCAAACTGATATATATATATATATATATATATATATATGAGTTTCTGTGAATTTTTAGTATCAGGGTGTCTGTGACCTCACACTGGTTGCTTTGAGATATTTAATATAAAATTTGAACTTAACATGGTGTATCTTTCAGGTATATGTCGAATCACATGCCAGTTTCAGGGATGAAGTTAATGGTGGATACTTGTCAGTGGTTGATATTTGCATGTGTATGTGTCAGAGATATGTATGTGAATGCATGCTCATGCATATAAATATATATGTGCGTGTGTGCCTTGCTTTTCACCTCATGTACTGAGACAGATCTCTCTTTGAACTGAGAACTCACTGATTCTTTTTCTCCTAGGTAGCCAACATGCCTAGGTGCCTCCTGCCACTGAGTCCCAAGGGTTGGAATGACAGGCAGGACCATGCCCGCTCAACTTTCACACAGGTTCTTCATATCTGAACTCCTCTCTCAACACTGGCAGAGCAATTAGTTCATCCAATGAGCCATCTCTTCAGCCCCTTATCTTCCTTTTTAACTGATAAATTCACTTTTCACCCTTCTTTAACAAAAAGTAAGCTTCAAGAAAAGACATTTCTTTCTTTGTTCAAAGTCATGTAGCAAGTTTCTAAAAAATAAGCCAAAATTTTAGTCAGTGTTCTGACTTCTTAAGTCATTAATAGAGAGTACTTAGGGAACAGTCTCTGTCATAATTCCTCCACTGTAATTCACATTGCCACCCACCATGTAATTGATAGGCTAAAAACAATTTATGTCATTGTCACTCTGAGAAACTGTAAGTATAAGAAATCTGAAAGAAGCCAGGTGGAAGTGGTGAATGTCTTTAACTGCAGCACTCAGGAGGCAGAGGCAGTGGAACTCTGAGTTCAAGGCTAAGCCTGGTCTTCAGAGTAAGTTCCATGACAGCCAGGCTACACAGAGAAACCCTGTCTCGAAAACAAAACAAAACAAAAAGCAAACAAACAAAAATCTTAAAGGTTCAAAGAAGTTACTCTAAAAAGGAGGATACCTTTCCTCAATTTACAAGCTTGTCATGAAGTTATATTTCACTAGATTTAGTGTTTTCTTGCCTTTTGATATAGAATTTTAAGGAAGAACAAATGCCACTAACATAAGTAACTGCTTTGTCTATCACCCAAATCTTCTGACTATTGAAAAGAGAAGTGAGGAATATCCTGTACCTTTCCCAAGATCCAAGGCTTACCTAATGTTGAAGTACTGCTTTTCATTTTGTTTGTTAGTCTCTCTCTCTCTCTCTCTCTCTCTCTCTCTCTCTCTCTCTCTCTCTCTCTCTCTCTCATCTTCCCACCAAGACTTCAGCCTAATGTACATACGTTATTAACTAGTATATGGAAGAAACCTTGAGGCATTTAAAGGAATGAATGTTAAGGAAGTATATTTATTTCTGAAAAACAGTGTAGCTCATGCCTTAAACTGGATAGAAAAGACAGTGTGAGATAATTTAAATTTTCATTAAACAGCTTAATTTCACCTGTTTTCCAGCATGTGGCATTCAAACAACGCCAGTTCCTGGAACGGCCCTGAAGCTAGAACACACTACTTTATTAACTGATGTCCCAGCTGGTAGACACAAAGAGCTGAGGTTAGTATCACAAACAGGGCTCAATTTGAACTTGTGTGTGTGTGTGTGTGTGCGCGCGCGTGCGTGTGTGCGTGCATGCATGCACATGAACATGCATGTGTGTGTGTAGGTAAGTGGTCACCATCTCAATCATTCTCCATCTTACATTGTTTTTTTTTTCCCTAGACAAAGTTTCTTTGTGTAGCCTTGGATGTCCTGGAATTAGCTCCGTAAATCAGGCTGGCCTTGAATTTACAGTACATCTGCCTTCCTCTGCCTACTAAATGCTGGGATTAAAGGCAAAACAACTTTACAAACAATTAGAAAATGTAGAGGGGAGAAACAAAAGAAAAATCAGAGGAAAAGTATTCCAAAATAGCTATAATTTACTTTGTAAAGTGGGAAAAAATATAGAAAATAAACCATAATCGGCTCTGACACTTTCAACTGCAACCGTGGGGGATTTTAAAATGCTTCTGGGTTCAAATATAGTGAACTGATAAGATGCTGTCAGCACATACAATTTTACTTTTAATCTTGCAAGCTGGGCTTTTCCCCAGAGTTCTCAGATTTTAAAAATAGTATACGTAGGTAACTAGGAGAATTACTTTGGCTAAATGGAACAACACTTTCAAAAGGATCAAATAGGTGACCAGCACTCACTCAAAATTTAACTGAACCTCCTTTATCTTACAGATATGGCGAGTACTAAGGAGAAAGTGTGTGTGTGTTTGTGTGTGTGTTTACAGATGTGCAAACACACCTGTTGTATTTGATTTTTAATTGATTTTCATGACCAAATACTTTTAAGTAGTAGTCTTTTTCACCACTCATCTCTCTGATGCATAATTTAAATCTTGCAAAGGTGGCCTATAAACCTACAGCAACTTAGTTTTTGTTTCTGCCGGCATCTTCCATTTAGAACATTAGTCTCACTCATGTAAGTACCACCTTCCTTAGCCAAGACTTCCATTAAGGCAAGATTAATGTAACTAATGAGTATTCCTTGCCTGCGTTTGAGGCCCCCACACATTCATTTGAACTCCCCATTTGTGATCTATCATTATGGCATGCCACCTTGAGATGGCAGATGCTAAGCCAAGTTTAGAAAATCCCTGTGACAGACCTACTCTTTCTTCTACCCACAATCACCCTCTATCATCCCCCCCCCCACAAGAATGTTGTTGTGATTATTTTTAAGAACTTCTTTTTTAAATTTTTAGAAAATTTAAAATTGAAAGGCTTTGAACTTTATGAGAAATCTTTGATCTTAGAAAACTTTGGATTGTTAAGGAGACTGAAATTGTGTTTTTTTTTAATTGTTTCGTTTTCTTTTAAAAATTTGTTTATTATATATACCCTGTTCTGTCTGCACACCAGAAGAGGACACAAGCTCTCATTACAGATGAGCCACAATGCGGTTTCTGAGAATTGAGCTCAGGACCTCTGGAAGGGCAGCCAGTGCTCTTCACCTCTGAGCCATCTCTCCAGCCTAGTTAAGAACTTCTTAAGAACATATAAACACTTACTTAAAAGTTTCAAGCACTAATCTTAACTTACCAGCTTCTTAGTTATTCTCAAATCCCTATTTTCTTAGTTTGTCACTCTAATGAGAAGACCAATTAAAGTCCTTTCACAATAAGTCTCACTAATTTGGAAGTTTACAAAAGCAAGTGTCTTAAAATGATCAAAACCTTGTTAACATAAATGCATTATTTAGAATTAAATCACTGAGATCTTAGAGCTATGCGGTCTACTTTTCCACCAAAGGCATAGGTATTCATTTCCTTACTGTTTGAACTTATTCTTAATTGATAAAGATATAAGGCTTGTATTTATGTAATACCATGTGATATGTTGAGGCAAAATTTATTTCAAAAGGCTTTAGGAGAGAGAACAATTTTACATTGTACTAAGCATTGATCTGCAAAGTCATGAAGTAAGGTGTTTCTGTAAATGGTGGGCAAACACATGGAAAACAAAACAGACAGCATTGTGTAAGACAGTTTCCAACAATATTAAGTAATCATTCCTAGGTAGAAACAAATATCTTTAAATCTGGAAGTTTTCCAATGTTTTCCTAAATGTATCTCTTCCCTTACTTTTTAGTCATTAAAATATTAACATAGAAACTGAACCTCCTTTTCTAGATGGAACAACTACACTAAACAATGTAGGAACAAGACAACATACTCTTATATTGAGGCTTGGTATTTAAGTCTGTAACATAAACTGGCAATAAATGAAATAACATGAGAAAATGCATATATGTTTATTGCGTATATTGGACACCACAGCAAGTACTCCAAAGTGAGATTCAGAAACATATATCTATCTTCATAGGAAAGAGGGAAGTTCGGGGGATAGACAAATTTAAAGAAATAATAAAAACATTTTTTTTTGTGTGTGTGTGTGACAATGAGTGGTTCCAAGATAGGAAAATAGGCAAGAAACAAGGTTTCTTCCTCCTGCAGACCCCTGAGATTTGATCTTCCCTTAGTTGATAAAGGAACAGGTAGCAGGAAGGGAGCAAATGTATTCTCAGTAGGTTGATAGAGGAACTTCAGGGAAAAGCCATTGCTTAACTGCTGTACGAATTCCTACCCCAGTAATGTTTAAGTTAACCACCCACTTGGGTGTGGCCACTTATACTGCATATGCAGTGGTAGTAAAACTTGCCTCCAGCCTCTCTTCTGCCTGCTGGATTCAGTTACTCTTCCCCATTCAAACATAGGACTGTGATCTGTGAGTCTACCTCTAAATAAATAACCCATTATTCTACTCACTTCTCAGCTGCTGTAGGATTTCTTTTTAGTGTCTGTCTTCACCTGGCGCCCGTGTGAATCGGAACTCCACACCTACCAGGTGGACCGGCTTAAAGGCTTAACAGGTTCTCAGCCCAGAATGTCTCCCACCCCTGTCTGCTTGGCTTGCTTTTACCTACTAAGTATTTTTTTTATTGATTTATCCATTTATTTATTTTGTAAAACACCCACCACAGTGGAGCTAACTGTGTGTGGCAACTTGGAAATTTTCCTAGTTCACACACATTTTACTCCCCCCCACTGCTGCGTTCCCGGCTGCGTGGCTGTTTGCGTAGCTTCTGGTTTGTGCTCCGCGCTCCTGTGTTCTGGGCTCCTTGCTCCCTGTACACAATTGATTTAATTGCTTTTAATTTGTCAAGCGAAACATATTTCTCAGTATTTAACAAGCACCAAGGCAAAATATCAAAGCAACTCAGGACTGTTCACGGCACCACAGATTGTGCTGGCGCTGGCTCTGCCCCTGCAACCATGACACCTGATGGACAATAAAGATTACTATACGGAAAACAATTTTCTGGACCTCATAACAGAAAAATATTTTATTAATTAATAAATCAATAAACTTAAATGTTATATAATAGCAGACAACATTACCATTGAAACTTTTAGTAACTTTTTTGCTAATACTATGGATTGTATTCTGAAAGCTTATATGGTCAGTGTGATACATCCATTTATTGGATATTGGAACTCAGCTTTTTTTTTCATATTATATCCTTAGGAAAATGGTTTGGTAACAGAGCCAAGAATGAGGCACTTTTAGAAATAATACAGTCCTTACAGACAAATAATGAACAGCTAGCCGACAGGATTAATACCATTGAAAATCAAAAGTAACCTGAAGAAATTAATACTATTGAAAATGATAACATTAATTTGATGGAAAAATTGAATCCATGTCAAAGGATACTGAGAAATTATCTGAAAGAATTCATACTGTTGAATTTGACAATCAACATTTGTTCAAAATTTATGATAGGTTAGCTGATAGAATATCTCTCCAGGAAGGCAATCTGCACACTGTCTAAATGTCCAAGGATGAGAATAAAGGAAAAACTTCAGACTTTGGAATCACATGTGCAGAATGAGGACCAGAGGCTAGGTGCCTCAATGAAATCACTAGAAATATATACAGGCCCTGAGATTCAAGCTTTACAAAAGAGAGTAGTAAAAAGATTTGAAACGATTGAGGAAATTATTGGAGCTAAAGAGCAGAAAAAGAAGATAGGATTTAACATCACCAGTACCTGTCATAGAATTTATCTTCCTACTTTGTAATCTACTCTGACTAAACATCAAGTTCTAAAGGCCCAAAAGGATCCAAAGAAGGTAGATTGATGCCTATAGGAATGAATGATCTAAAAGAAATCAAGCAATCAGTAATAATTTATGACTTGCATTCCACCTTTGTTAGGGAGATGCTAAAGATATGGGCTTCTTGCATTAAAGCCATGGCACACGACTTGGCTTCAGTTGGTTTCAACAATCCTGGATGATGGGCCTCAACGGATGTGGAAATGCTTTTCAGAGAAGAGGCAAATCTTTTGCTACTCAAGCATGAGGACTGAAATCAGCATCCTCAGCATCCTCCCAAAGGTCAGATCAGTTCGGTGGTACACCTACAACTTGGGAGGCAGTAACAGGATGTAAGTAGAACAAGTGGGTGAGTTAGACTAGCTAGACTAGCAAGAGATTCTATAGCAATAAAGCGGTAAACAAACAAGGAAAACACCTGGTGCCAACTTCTGGCCTTCACAAACATGCATACTGTTGTGACCGAGCACAAGCAATCATCCATGAACACCCGTACAGATATAGGCAAAAAGAAGCAAAACAGAGAAAGAAATGATAGCGGATGAGAAATTGAGCGACTTCGCATTTTTTTTTTTTGTGCAGTGAAATGTTTAGCATTGTTCTACTTAAATAATGCTTATTAGATTATGCTAAGTTTTATTTAATTTTGAAAGTAGGAATAAATGAAAAGCGAATTTTAAGGTTTCCTTTAGCCCACTTTAAAGTAAGAACCCAGGACTAGTTAAGACATCACCACTCTAATTCTCTAATTGCTCAATTGGCAGCATGAGGACGCACAGTTAAGTCTTATCAAACTGTCATGTCGGCTTCTGGCCAAACTTACTTAATGACAGCCATTTACAGAGCAGTTAAATTAACTTCCCAGAATACCTTGTGAATACTTCACAGCACTTTAATGACCACTCAAGAATACGCTTTAAACACACACACACACACACACACACACACACACACACACGCAGAGAGAGAGAGAGAGAGAGAGAGAGAGAGAGAGAGAGAGAGAGAGAGAGAGAGAGAGAGGAGAGAAACTATTTTCACATACTCACACACAAATACATTCTATAATATCAGACAACTTCCTCTTTATGCTAAAGCAATGGTTCTCAATCTTCCTAATTCTGTGACACTTTAATATAGTTGCTAAAACTGTGGTGACCCTTAATTATAAAATTATTTCACACTTCATAACTGTAATTATGCTACTGTTATGAGTTGTAATATAAATACCTGAAATGCGGGATAGCTGATCTTTTTGGGAATTGTAACCTAAAGGTTGAAAATCACTATGCTAAAATTGTAAAAATGCCTACTATGTATGATATGAAATTATACCACTTCTATATTTCATATATACCTTCAGTAATATATCTGGGTACAGGATTAACTTGAAAAAAAAAATCAATAGCCCTCCTTTACACAGATGAAAATTGGGCTGAGAAAGAAATCAAAGAAACATCATCCTTTGCAATGGCCACAAATAACATAAACTATCTTAACTCTAACCAAACAAGTTGAAGACCTGTATGACAAGAACTTTAAATCTTTGAAGAAATAAATTAAAGAAAACACCAGAAAATGGAAAGATCTCCCATGCTCCTGGGTATGTAGAATTAATATAGTAAAAATGGCAATCTTACCAAAAGCAATCTACAGATTCAATGCAAATGCCCATCAATATTCCACTAAAATTCTTCACAGACCTCAAAAGAACAGTACTCAACTTCATATGGAAAAGCAAAAAACCTAGGATAGCCAAAACAATCCTCTACAATAAAAGAATTTCTAGAGGAAGGAAGGAAGGAAGGAAGGAAGGAAGGAAGGAAGGAAGGAAGGAAAGAACGAAGGAAGAAAACAGCCTACACTTCACAATCCTAGAGAACATAGACAGCAATGAGGACCCTAAGAGAGACATACATGGATCTAATCTACATGGGAAGTAGAAAAAGATTTTCTGACTAAATTGGGGCACGGGGATCATGTGAGAGGGTAGAATAATATGGAAGAGGAAGGGACAGGAGCAGAGAAAAATATACAGCTCAATTAAATCAATTAAAAAACTTGAATTTCTCCTTTAAAAAAAATCATGACCTGAGACAAAGAACTCTCTTAAGGGTTGTTCTTTATGGTATTTTCTGTATTTGGTTTTTAAAATATGTTATTTTGATTTTTAAAAACATACCTGGATAGTAACATTCTATGTGATAAATGGTGGCATTAACCTATCCAACATATTTTGTGGATAATGTTTTTTTTTTCTCTCATCCAAGTACTAACCAGGCCTGGCCCTGCTTAGCTTCTAACATCAGCCAAGATTGTGCACATTCAGGGTGTTGCAGCTATAGATGGTCCTTATTTTTCTAATCATTTAAAAGTTGAATTGGATATTTAAAAATATGATGAGCTTTTTGGCCATACAGAATTGTGCACATTTAAATGAAAAATTAACAACTCAGAACAACATTTGATCAACTATCAAATACTGAAAGAAAAATGCCACATTTGTTCAGATCTTAACATCAGAAGTGATAGAAAAGTCATACTAATTCATCTGCATACCATTGTTAAATATCTATTTGTAATACCTAGGTATCAGAGTTAAGCCATCTTAAGTTTTAAGACATCTTAGCTAGTATAAGAAGAGCATTTGAAATAATTAATAATGCTATTAATTTGTTGCTGGTGCGTTGTTTTAGGACAGATCTGTAAGAAGCATAGCAAAAGAGATTAATCAAATGGTGATCTTCTGTGTCTAAAGTATTAAAATACTCAATATTTCAATTTTCAATATTTCCAACATTTAGATACTTTGTAACCCTTACCCAAAAATAATAATATTCCCTTAATATGAATTAGAGGGGGGAAATGAAGTACTATTAACTATTTTATGCTTGTATGCTTACAAAGGTCACGGAGAATGGCTCAGTATTGCAAATTCTTATATGTAAACTATTATTACATTATCTCTAGGAGTCATTTGAAATCCACTCCTAATCTACATGTTAAGCGATGATTCTCCTTAAAAATGAATTTATCTTGTTAGGGCTGTACTTTTAGGGTATCTAAAATATGACATAATTGTACATTTATCCTGCAACTTAAGTATAGCTTTAAGTCATAATTCTTGTGATAATCTTCAAGCTTTTTCTAAAAAGAAAAAAATAGCAGTCTTGTAATAAAATAGAAGTGACGGAATTGATGTGAATCCTTTTGAGACTGAGGGACACTAAAGATCTCAGTATTCAGTATTGATGTCTCAATCTTCCTATTAGCATTCACGATAAACATACACAGATCGTTACCCCAAATACAGACCTTCTTTCCTCCTATAAAGATATAACTTTGTAAGCAGAAGAACTGTAGAAACCATGCAGGGAAATGGTGTTCCCCTGTAGGTGTATGGTCAGGGCTGTCCTCAGAACTACACTCCCACAAGGTGGCTGTTGAATCTGCTGTTGCTAGTTTTTGTCTGTACATCCAAAGCACACCAGCATGCTGGGAAGTCACTTAGACCTGCACTGCCATATTTGTACAAATCAATATTTACTTGCTTTTCAGCAGAAAATTGGAAGCAAAAGTTTATTAGTGTATTTTGTATTGAAAACTAAATAGGGAGAGAGGTGTGTCTGTTCATTGCAGTTGCCGAGGCCACATTTAAAACAAGGTAATCAAGACAGAGGGTTGTCCTAGATTCCTTCTCAGATTACAGTATCAAGGTTCTTGGCTCCAGCGGGGAGAGCCACCACATGAAAATAAGCAGGTCTCATCTTCAACACCTGTTGTCCCCTCAGTAAACGCCCAGAGCTCCCTCAAGTGTGATGCCCTGAGAATGGAAAGCTGCCATTGGAACCATTACTGACAAAGAAAGGAATTCCACACCCGCTCCAACTGCCAGCTCGAAGGAGTTCAGGTTTCTATTTCCAAATCTGAAGTCACAAAAGGAAAAGAAAAGAAACAAACCCCCAAAACTAGATAATCACAGCTGGTCCAAACTCCATACCCTTTCATCTAAATCCCAAAAGGACAATTGGCAGGCTAAGTGCCCCGCTCTTTGCATGGGGTAGCTTTTAAACATGGATTCATCTTCTCTCTTTTTAGAAAACAGGAGAATCACAACACTGACTCCTGGCTGATTCACACAGGTGATTGTGCAGGCAGGTGAACTTCTGTGTGCGGCAGCTACATTGCCCTTGGAGTGCGAACATAAATAGGTGATATTGAGCTGTAAGCACTGCAGTGCTAAATCAAGATCATCTTATTCAAGAAGAAAATGGATTCAGGATACATTAACTATTAAGAGGGGTCTGAAATGTCAGATGTCTTAATGTAGTACAGATGTTTGAGAGTTACTGTAATTAATTACAGCTTGGTATAACAAAAAAAAAAGCAGCATGGGCAGTATCATAGAGTAATGAGTACCTCAAACTAGAAGCAATTATAAAGAGAACATTGTTGGAGAGAGACTCAATGATCTCATTGTTTCCCTTTTTCAATTTGGCCTCAGATTCTACTAGGTCCCCAGTCCTTAGCCCAACTGACTCCACAACTTATAACTGACTTAGCACAGCAACTACCATTCAGGCCATACAATTCAACAGTAGACAGTACCACCTGCCAAAAGGAAAACAAAGACCTAATCCATCAAAGTACATAATTCTAAAACAGTCTCTAAATGTACTAACCTTGCGTTTTGGCTTCTGTAGTTGCTTCTGGCTGTTTTTGTCACCTGAAGTATGTCCTTCCAGAACACGGTTTGTGCTTAAAAGCTCACCCTGTGAAAAGCTTGGTGTAACACTGGGATCCTGAACACCCAGTAGTAGTTGGCTAATAAAGACTTTCTGTTGGCTTAAATCCATGCCAGAGCAGTCTTCTCTGATGGCTACCCGGCATTTTAATGTTTATTTTTTTGTTTGTTTGTTTGCTTGCCTGCTTTCCACCCCCCCCCCCTTAGCTCAAAACAACAACAACAAAAAAAATCAAATGGTAAAAGAAATCTGCCATATTAGTAAATTAGATGGAGAAAGAGCAGTACCTGAAGGTCTTCCATAGAGGTGTATGGTTCTCTACTCCTGACAGTTTACAGAAGTGAGGTAGATTTGCTGAAAGAGGCTCTTCCAGTTTTACAGGTAAACCTAAACTTAAGAGTTCAACTGAGTTCAGCAAACACTATTGCTGATGAAAACATTATGGATCTACTGCTTTTGATTGACAATTGTTCTGCACTATGCTTCCAAACGTCAAATATTAAGTCATTTGTTTACCCTTTGCCAGAACACTGTCATGGTCAAGAGCATAAATAGAAGCTAAATTGGATTCAGGTTTGGTCCCTTAAAAGCTGGCAACTGGTCAAAATGAACCTTCCCAATGTTTTGGCTTCCTTTTCTGTTTAATAGAGAAAAATACCTTCATTATTTAATGTAAAATTAAAGTAAATAATTCAGAAAGAGGTTTGGTATATTAAATATATGTATGTATGTGTCTGTGTGTTTCCAGAAACAGTCAGCAATTATTACTCATAAGCACAAAAATTTAAAGATGTGATATATAAGCCAAACAATAAAGTTCTAATACTGAACTTGGAGAAAACATATTTTAATTATCATATCCATATTCATTTTTATCTACATGTATATTATAGCTATAATTTCCAGCATTACAGTATTTAATAATATGTGACCACTAAGTGCTGAAAATATGACTTGTTTGAAATATGACATGTCATAAATAAATATTGCAGAGGCTGGGAAGGTGTGTGTGTGTGTGTGTGTGTGTGTGTGTTCAAAATTAAAGTAAAGTCACATTGGGTATGGTAGTATTGCCTGTAATCCCAGTACTTGGAAAGCTAAAACAGCAAAATAATAAGTCTGAGGCTAGCCTAGGCTTCATGATGAGAAGTTGCTCAAACCAATGAGATGGGGTTGCTTGTGCCAGGCATTCCCACAGTAACTAAAAGCCAAAGGTTGTGGGAAAATGGCTCTTATGCATGGCTCCTGGCACTAAATGTGTTCTTACCTTGGTCCAGCCTTGTGTTCTGTTTGTTGTATTTGTTTCAGGCATAAACATACTCCACTGAAAACCCGAGGCACTGAAACAGAAACGTGGAGAAATATAACTAGCCTGAATAAATGGAATTCCTTGGAAATCTCATGCTGGGCAGAGGGAAAATCCCTAGTCAGAGGAGACAGTTGTCTCTCTGTAAGAGATTTCATGTAGGTCTAACAGCCTGATCAACAGCTTGATGATTAAAAAATGCATTTATTCGGGGCTGGAGAGATGGCTCAGAGGTTAAGAGCATTGCCTGCTCTATCAAAGGTCCTGAGTTCAATTCCCAGCAACCACATGGTGGCTCACAACCATCTGTAATGGGGTCTGGTGCCTTCTTCTGGCCTGCAGGCATACATGCAGACAGAATATTGTATACATAATAAATAAATAAATAAATAAATAAATAAATAAATGAATAAATTTTTTTAAAAAAATAAAAAAAAATGCATTTATTCCGAAGTTAGTGAAAAATAAAATAGTTTAGGAATAAAAACTGAGAAAATGTATCCAAGAGTTCTATATTTATCTTCTCCTTGGATAAAAAAAAAACATTATTCTGTATAGTAGGTTCCTAGATTTGATTTCCTTTCCTGTGATACAGATAAATTAAAATAGTTTTCTACACACATTTAGTTTCATCAGTTTCTGTAACAGTTCAAATATAAAATGCCCCACAAGCTCACATATTTGAATATTGGTCATTAGGGAGTGACACTATTTGGGAGGATGTAGGACTTGTGGCCTTGTTGGAGGAATTTTGTCACTGGGGGTGGGCTTTGAGGTTTCAAAGTCATGTCCCTGGCATTTTCTCTCTCTTGCTTCCTGCCGCTCACTGATCTGGATGTAAGACTCTCACCCACTCTTCCAGCTTCCCGTCTGCATGCCAACCTGCTCCCTACCGTGATGACAATGGACTAAACCTCCAAAGCTATAATGAAGCTGCAATTAGATGCTTTTTAAAAATAAGAGTGGTCCTGGTCATGATGTTGCTTTATAACAATAGAACCCCGGGTAAGACACTTTCTATATAATAGATAAAATAGTAGGAAGAATGAGTTTCTATGAATTCACAGACCTACTTTCAAAGCCCAAATATTTGATCAATTCTTACTAACTTGAGGACTTTGAAAACATTCAGAGATCTGTCACGAGCTCTGAGACTGGTACCACCAAAGAATTATTATTTAGAGGTTCTTGTTCATTTGAGCAGTGGCATGTATTATTCTCATGTTTAGAAAGAGAACCAGCAATCCCCGTCTCTTCAAGACATAAATCCAGACCATATAAATGACTGTCTATATCCAGTGATAGAATGAGGACATCATTTAATATCTAAGCTATCACCAGCATTACAGAAAATGAAATTCCCCAAGATGGAAAGAGGATATAATTTGTATCATACACTAAAATATAAAGGGATGTCATGGTGAAAGCTCCAGCTCCAGACTGTGAGACCATTCAAATCTACAAGCTGCCACTACTGGGTACAAGTCACACCATCTGAGCCTGTAATGTGCACAAGTCACTTGGAGAGTAGTTCAAAATAGGCTTTCTAATTTTAGAATCCCGTTCTAAAATAGCAATTTGTGAAGACAGCCAGCTGGAGTGATCTACTGAATTTCAATTTAAATGAACAGCTTGGCAAAGATGCCATAAAGTAGGTTAACTCGAGATGTGTTCTTCATACCTTTCGTGCCTCGAATGTCCTTGACACTGATACAAGCTGTACACGCGTGGGTAGACAGTGTCACGTCATTTCGGAAGACGAGGATCTTCTGCACATGCCTGTTTTTCCATGTCCCCATTTGCACCGGGAAGATTCGTTTGCAACACGGTAAGCACGAAAGCTTCTCAGTGGTAAACTCCCCCCACACCACAGTTCTCCTTCTGCCCTTTCCTTGAAAATGTTGTTCAGGATGTTCACTGAGATGAATGAGCCAAGAAATTAGCTCATGGCCCTTTTCTGATAATAAGTACACTAGCTGAAGCTCATCTGACATATGGAAATGAAAACTTCATTACTTCCTTAAAGTTCCCTGGGGTGCATCTTTATAATTTACTCAGTAAGAAAGCCTGGAATTGAGATTCTTAAAAGATCAGTCTTAATTGCCCCCAAGGCTAGCCAAGTCTGGTTTTCCAGGGCCATTCTCATCTTAGACAATTGCCCTTAATTCCGTAGTAAGTCAATGATTGTTATTCATGCCTAATGATAGCTTTGGAGAAGTAATATAAATAATATGATAATAATATATGTGTTATCTTACATGTTATAATAATTTATAAATATTTTTCACACGTTCTGTAAGACAATAGCTATTTTGCATAAAGGGTAAATTTCAAATCTAGACTCCGTTCGGGTTTCAGAAAATGCTTTTAAGTAAAGCTGCAAAGGCAGATGGTGCTAAGTGATTGCTATCATTATGCAACTTGATAATTTTCACATTGGTTAATAACACATAATGATGGTGGTAATCATGATGACAAAATGGATACTTATCCGCATCAAGAAACACAACTGAGCTTACGTTAACTCTATAGGGAGTCAGAACCAGGAGACTTCATTTCCCTAGGAGATGTAAGTAATGAATAACTTGTGTATGTGATCAATAAAAATCAGTTTATTATCTATCATGGTGGTTAAAACTAGTTTTTTACATTTAATCAGTACATAAAAGAAAAAATATATTAATCTTATATCATGTGGAAGCTTCTATTCAGTTTTAAAACTAAGGTAATAATATAGAAATGTTATCAAATTTAAGGTTAACCTCACTGCAAGTCAAATTTGGACCCCCATACTTAAAAAACCCATTGAAAGGTGCAAATTAAAAAATGATAACAAGGGAGGATTTATTATATATTGTCTCACTGGGAAGAGGGATAAAGAGATCCAACAAACCCCACAAGTCCATGGGTTTCTGAAGTGAGTGAAAGCATAAGTAGCCTGTCAAGGATATGAATGTCTGGAGCAGTGATTCTCAAACTTTAATACAGTTCCTCATGTGTGGTGACTCCCAGTCCTAAAATTATTCCATTGCTACTTCATAGATGTAGTCCTGTTACTATTAAGAATTATAATGTCAATATCTAATATGTAGGTTGTATGATATGAGACCCCATGTGGGTTGTGACTCATAGTTAAGAAAACTGGACAGTGTGGTTATGTTCACCATCGGCTCATCCATCAATCTCTGGCCTTTAGTCTCATCCTGCCAGGTGAGTTGACAAGGTGTTAGAACTGTGTGAAATCTCTTTCTGAGAACCCCTTTTGGCTGGGGCCCTTTCTTTTTCCCAGCATGAGTTTCCTTGGGAAACTCTCATTCTTTGACTTGATTGCTTCAACAGTCTCATAGATTAAAAGGCACAGATTTCTCTTTAAAATATCTTTATTTCTGCTGAGCTAGTGATATTTCCCCACTTTCTGTTTTAGCACTTTAAGCTTAGGTAGATATGTCTGTGTCTCAAAGAACTATAATAAACAGACTGTAATTAAGGACCAAAGTGAGAACACATTCAGTTAGTGCCAGGTAGCCATAGGTGAGAACCATTTTTAATACCTTCTTGGCTTTTGATTGTCTCTGAAACGGCAGCTCCATCACAGTGGCTTTACACAGAATCTCATCATGAAGCCTATGCTGGGCTCAAATTTAGGAGCCTCTTGTTTCACGTTCACAATGTGCTGATTGAAGACTCCATCTTGCAGGTCTGAGACCAGCCCTGTAAGCAACTCAAGCGTATTTAGATAATACACAGAATTCCAGAAATGTAAAAGATCCAGGATGTGAACCTCCTTAACAAGAAACCCTGGCTTTTGCTTTTAAAGGCCCCACCTCCACTTTAAGCTAAGTAGAGTTCTTAAATCCTACCAAGGAGATCGGTCAGCTGCAGCTTAAAGAAATTTCTGGTAATTAATCCTTGAGAGAGTTCAGGTGATCTTTCCCAGTGGTCTCAAATGCCGGGATTCTAGGCAGACACTACCCTTCCCATAGTGACTTTGTTCTAGTTGTGATCATTTCCGACAACCTGTGCTCTTAAGTCAGGTTCACACACTGGTCCTCAATAAGCTAACACACGCTGGAAACAGAAAGCAGAATTGGAAGCGGAGTAGTGTTACAAGTCCTTAAAACCTGCATCACCGATTTCTACTCCCATCCCAATGAATGTGATTTCTTGAAAATAATTTTCCTTTATAAATTTGAGTTTAAATAAATGACATTTCTGATAGATCTGAATTTTACTCTTAAATGTACATTGCCATTAATCATAAAATCCATGGTGTTCCTATAAAAATATGGGTGCCAGGTATTTTGGCACACATCTTCAATGTGAGCATTTAGGAGGCAAAGGCAAGAGGATATCTGGACATTTGAGGTCAGCCTGGTACATGGAATGCTTTGGGCCTACCAGGACTATACATTGAGACCCTGTCTCAAAAAAGAAACAAATAGAACAAAACCCCCAAACCCAAAGGAAGTAGGATTGTTCAGGCAAAACCATATACATGAAGTATCTGAACTGATAGCTGCTGTTTTTCACTCCAGAATGGCATTTTTTCTTGTTCAGATTGTTATTCATTTTCCAGCAGTACTTAAATAACCATAAGTTTACTAAAAAGGCACTAAGTTTTGGAAAAGATATGAAAAATGGCTTCTAACCTAAAGATTTTATGAGCTACTTTCAACATAGAGACCAAGGACACAAATATATGGTTTACAGAGGACAAGATAGAAACAAATGCAGAGGCGTTCTGACTGACTCAGCACCCAAATCTGACCCATGCTTCTAATGAGTAAAGCTTTATTATAATATAGCCATACTCCTTCACAGATTACATGTAACAGCTTTGGGATTATTATGTTAGAAATGAATCGTGACAGAGAATGTTTAGCTCAAAAAAAGCTGAAACAATTTACTAATTGCTTTTCATAGTAAAGAATTTCTGACCTTAGATATATGAATATAAAATACCTGTAGTACTCAAATGTTAATGCCCTCCACCAAAAAAACAAGTCCTAGAGTAATTAGTTGAGCAGTATTTGCTTTATATAAAAATTCAAAACAATTCATTTATATATAACTTTATATCATCTGGCAAGTTATTTTGATATCATACAATTTACATAAGGAAATCTGTTAGGTCAATTTTTTCCTTTATTCCCCGTGTACTACGAATCAAGTGGATTGCCAGATATCCCCGAATTCAGTCCATTGTGAGCAATTTAGAGCAAGGCCTAGAACATACAAACACATTCTATTTACCTAAATTTCTCTGCAGCTACCAATTTTCTCTGGTTCTCTCCATAAAAATATGGAAAATCCACCAGTCCTCAAGAGCTCACTTTCCTTAGCATAAGAGCTTTAGATACCTGGAGCAAACACTTAGGTCTATAATTGCTGATTTGGAAGTCTAAAAATCAAAAAATTCCTCAAAAACTGTATTTACTCATTTTAAGACACTGCTTGAATGGACTGAATAGATGTGCTACCATTCATAACTTGTGTACGTGGTAAATGGCTACACATTTCTCTAAGTTCTTTAGAATGTTTGATTATTGGATGCCATTTATGGCTTTTTGGGTTTATAAGTTATTTATTTAAGTAACATACATCTATAATACATATTTTTTAAAAATCTGAAATAATTACAATATCAAAAGACACCTATAAAATTCCGGACTGTGAGTTGTTGACATAGAAAAAGACACAAGAGTGGGATCTTTCCCATATAGAGCTGTTTCGGCAGGAGGCAGCAGTCCATGTGCCCTCCCTTCCTCCCTCCCTACCACCTTTCCACCGCTCCCTCCAGCTCAGAAATGAAAACCTACCCTCTGCAGGGAAATCATGAAAAATAACTGGGAAAAGAAACACTGTAAAGGGAGATGTGTTAGAAGGGAGGATAAGCTTGAGGGTGATGAGGTCAGGTTTCAAAGTTTACCTAAACTTCCCTCATGCCATATTACAGAAGGGTGATGATGTCTCATTCACTGGCACATCCAAGTCCAAAACTCAAATTCTGTGCACATGCTTTTAATCCCAGCACTCAGGAGGCAGAAGCAGGTGGTTTTCTTTGACTTCTAGGCCAGGTTGGTCTACAGAGTGAGTTCCAGAACAGCCAGAGTCACATAGTAAGACCCTGGCTCAAAACTAAAGAAATAGAAATATTTTTTCCATATGATTGAGCAGCTGAACTAGCTATTATATAAGCATGGTTTGTGAAATCACTTGATGGGTAATCAGAAAAAATGAGCAAGCTGTGACTCTGACTGTGTTGATTCTTTAATGATGCAGGGGACCCCTCCTTCACTAAGTCTTGATTTTAATTATCAATGTGATTAGTTCACTGCTCACAAATTTAATAAGTATAGTGATCTAACACATAATGATGCTTTCTAAAATATACAGGCTCCAAAGCTTTTTTCTGCCTCCAAATTATTTGTAATTTTCCTAACTTTTTATTTTTAACAGGAATACTCATTCATTTTAGTTAAAAGAAACATCTATCACTTACCTATCTCTTAGATTTTATACTGAATAGATGGTCATATTTGTTTGCATGAAAAATACATCTACCTGTCCATTCTCTCTATCCATCCTTCCACTTCACTTTTTATATCATTCTGTTAAATTCTGTGCACGAAGTTTGACACCTTATGGATTGTGCTTAAATACAAAATGTTCCTATTGACTTTCCTGTCTCCATTAAGTTAAATGAGATGAGACTACCTTTTAAATTATGTACTTGGAAAAGTGCCTTCATGTCTTTTTTTTTTTTTTTGGATAGACGTGAAAAGTATATTTATCATAGAAAACATGGTAAATTGCCGGGCGGTGGTGGTGCACGCCTTTAATCCTAGCACTCGGGAGGCAGAGGCAGGCAGATCTCTGTGAGTTCGAGGCCAGCCTGGTCTACAAGAGCTAGTTCCAGGACAGGCACCAAAACCTACAGAGAAACCCTGTCTCAAAAATCAAAAAAAAAAGTGAGACACGGATCTTATTTATGAATAAAATGATGTACAGGAAAACTTTATCACATAGTTTAAACACATGGAGTTTCTCTCATTTGTTCTCAAGTCTTCAAGAGGGTATATGACAATCTCCTTTGTCATTCACATTAATAGTGTGTCTTTATAGTATGAAACTTCACAAGTTGCCTAAAAGTATAGAAAGTGTGACAAACATTTCATGTTCTTTTCAGTCATTTGTTTACCCTTGGGTGGATTTTCAAATGCCTTTGAAAGTAGGCTGAACATATAAAAGATTTCCCACAATCCTTACATTCATATGGTTTCTCTCCAGTGTGGCTTCTCACATATCTTCAAAAGGATGAGGGGCAACTGAAGGCTTTTCCACATCTGAGATATTCAAATCCAGTGTGCATTCTTTTTAAATTGATTTCATTTAGCTATACATTTTGTCTGCTCCCTTCCCTTACTCTTCCTTCCCCTTCAATCCTCCCCCAAGATTTCCATGCTCCCAATTTACTAAGGAGATTTTGTCTTTTTTCTACATCCTATGTAGATTAGATTCGTGTATGTCTCTCTTAGGATCCTCATTGTTGTCTAGGCTCTCTGGGATTTTGATTTGTACGCTTGTTTTCTTTGCCTTGTGTTTAAAAACCACTTATGTCTGCTTCTTTTTTTTTTTTTTTTCTAGAGCTTTCAGGTGTGCTATTAAGTCTGCAATGTGTGCTTTCTCCGTTTTCTTTAAGTGGGCACTTAGTGCTATAAACTTTCCTCTTAGCACTGCTTTCATCGTGTCCCATAGGTTTGAGTATGTTGTCTCTTTATTTTCATTAAATTCAAGGACCACAAAAATCACCTGAACGAATAGAAGATACTGTGGCTAGTAATATTGCCTACTTTACAGAACCTAGAACCCCTGGGAGATAGGCCTCTTGGAATGCCTATGAGGTATTATTGACTTTAGTGAAGTAGGAAGACCCTCCCTCTCTCAGTGGGTGGGATCATGGATTTTACAGGTGAAGAAGGGAGCGGAGAAGAGCACACTTGCATTATATTCTTCCTTCTTATTATAGATGCTTTGTGATCTACTACTTCACACTCCCACCACCTAAGCTTCCATAGTCTGATGAACTATACCCTTGAACTGTAAGCCAGAGAAAACATTTTCTCCCTCAAGTTGCTTTCTCAGAATACTTATCATGGCAATAGGACAAGAAACAAAGAAGGCCTTATAGGGATATCACAAATCTATACTGCAGTTAAACATAATAAGTATATTTCCTTTATAAATATATTTTAATTTTATTTTTTTCATCATTGTACCCATGGGACTGAGGAAACATCTGTATTTAAATTCTTCTGCATCATGAAGACCACAACAGTGCAGCAAGCTTCAACTCTCCTGCAGGTCGCTGCCTCCTTTAGGCTTCTCAGCTCAGTCGCATCATTAGTGTTCTTTGCCTGATGCTGGCTTACCGCAATCTTAATTAACTCAGTTCTGGAGTTTTCCTTCTGCTAAGTCACTTTATCCCTTCTGCGCTGACAGTTCTTTTGCTGTGCACCTGGATTCTATGTTCTTCTGTAAACTCGTGGTGTGCACCATTGTAGACCTGCGAGAAAGCCTTTTTACCTCTGCAGAATGAAATGTGCATCTGCTTCTAAACACAGTTTCATCACAGCAAGGTGACCAAACCAGACATTGACCCAGGGAATCTTTTCTAGCTTTTGTTTGCTTGTTTATTCTAGTTTAAAGTCTTCTCAACTATGTTATTCAAACATGTGGATTGAGAGCTCAAGAATTGGGCAAGAAGGAGAGAGAAACCACAAGTAGGAAAACATTTGCAAACACAAGAGTGCAAATGAACTAAGTTACATCATGGTACTTATATTAAAGGTGAGGAGATCACACGAACATATTTTTTTAAAAAAAAGATAGTAAAATACCACAAACACACACACACACAAGCATTAGTCTGATTTCTTACACAAATATCTGAATAAAAGGCCTAAGGGTCACATCCAACAGAGTGATTCTGCCTAGATTAATATAGATGACACTTTTGACTGATGAAAGAGACATAAACATGGTTTTCTCATATGTAGGAGTAGGTAGACACGTTTAACAGAAAAGCGTTAAAATGTGCGCTTTTCTACAGCTGTAGGGTGGAAACACTGCATTAAAAGGACAACCTGAAAATTTCAATTCAATTTTTTATAAGTACCATATAAGTTTCTTTTTTTAAAAAAAGTCTCATTCCTCAGAATCCAACCACAGAAACCTCTTCACTTTCTTCTCTCCCAAAATATTGATTCTTAACTCGTATATCCTCAATGTCTACTTAAAATGTATCTAGCTTTGTTGCAACTAAATTCCAGTAGATCATATTTACGTATCATGGTGGACATGTTATTACTTAAAATAGTAGAATCTGATTTAATAGAAGCATGATTAACAGAGTACCTACACGTCACTTACCTGGTAAACAGCTGATGCTACACATGGCTTACACTATCTTTAGTTTAGTGAATGAGGAAAATGCTGTATTCTAGCCATAATTATGCTAGCGGGTGTGCAGGAGCTAATCAGCTCACCTGACTATCCATCTGGGGTGGTGACAAGCATACAGGAAGGGATGAGGAATAAGATCACCAGCCTCTGAGTTTATTGAAGGAACACCGTGGAGGAGGGTGTTCAATTAGAGGAGGGTTTTTGTGAGGGGAATCTCCTGGTTGTTCTCGTTAGTTTAATTCCCAGATGACAGACTGTGTTCAGGTGTAGTTATATAACCCTAATGTAACACTTCTGAGTCCCACTAAGACAAGGAGCATTCTAAGATGCTGAGTATGAACGAAATATGCAATCCTCTAGGTTGAATATTTAACTTTATAATTCTGCCCTGTTGCACTAATGGGAAGAAGGGTTTTGAGGTCCTTAAAGACAGAAAACTCTCCATCTTGTGTCACTATTGGTGGTTCAAAGAAAGTCTGGCTCTAGTCACCTGCACAAAAACAGAGCAATGTAACATAATCTAGAAGCAAAACTAGCCAACTAATGGGAATAACAACACAAAGAAAAACAACCATTTAGCAAAAGGGAGAAAGAAACAGCAATTTATTGTGAATTGACAGGTTTCCAATACGTCTTCATCTCCGGTAACTTGATTTCAAGTAACAGAACCACAAAATGCATGTTAGGAAATTACTGTAGAGTCAGGGAAAGACTGTGGGCTTGTATGTGCAATTGTCCATGTTCTTCATGTTCATTCACGTCCCTGGTTCTATCAACTTGACGTCACTATGGATGTATCTCCAGATGTTCAAATAACCAACAAAAATTACAGTTTCTCCAGGCTTAGGAGAGTGATTAATGTTATCCACGGGTGTTTATCCTGAATTCTCTAAGAAAGCAGGCTGAGCAAACCATGAGGGACAAGACAATAAACAGCATTCCTTTGTAGCTTCAGCTTCCATTACTGCCTCCAGGTTCCTGCTTGGAGTTTCTGCTCCAAGTGATGGAGTTTCTTCCTCAGTGATGAAGTGGGAACTGGGAGTCTTAAGATGAAATAAACTCCTTTTTACCCAAGTTGTTTTGGGATTGTGCCGTTTTGTCACAGCAATAGAAAGCCAAACTAGGAAAATTAAAATATAACTGACCTGTTTTGGCATAAGTATTTTATCAGTCACTGTTGCTGAGAAGTCAGATATTTGTTAGTGTTTTACAAAAGACCCCAAAGTTCGTTGGTCTGAATAGAAATAATTTATTTAGTGTGCTACTTTGTAAGGCTTGGTAATTTAAGATTAGTCAGTCAAATGAGTCTTCTACTTTGGCCTGTGCTTATTTATATGGGGGCTGTCACCTGTTCAACCAGTTGGAAACTGGCTAGGCTAGGATGTCCTGCTCTGTTAATGTGCTCTCTCCTTTTCCTGCAAGCTGTTTTTCTGCTCCATTTGTTACAGTTATCCAAGATCCGAGAGAGCGCTAGAGTGGAAAGATTAAAAGATTCTCAAGGTCAAGGGTAGGAACCAATCTCTCCTGACTTCTGAATTTCATTAGCAAATAAAACGCCCAAGATCAACTTAAATGAAAAGGAGGGAACTATTTCTAGGTGCTTTTCGTCCTAGGGCTTGCAAACGGCAAGGATAGAGGCAAAAGATGAGTGATGGTGGCTGTTTATGCAACCTCTGGGTTATATATCACTCATGTTCACGGTGGAATGACAAAGTGGTTGCACACATTCATAGACAGGGAGAAAAGCCCCAGCTTTACACATGCTTTCGTTTCTGTCATCTGTTCTGTTCAATGTAGCATAGAAAACAATATAATATGAACTTACCAATTAAATGTGTTGCCCTTTCCCTAAATGCCCATGTTTCTTTGTCCAAACTTGTGATAGCTCCTTCTAAATATATAAGCTCCATTGTCTAGAAACGAGGTTTGATGGGCATTCACTGGAACCACACAGTGGTTCTGGTTACTGGCAAAAGTTAGTTGTTGTTGTTGTTGTTTTGGAATTATAGCAGTGATTCCCAAATTTGGCCACACCTTGGCATACTGTGGAAATATCTTAAAGCCTCATTTCACAGAACAACAAAACCAGGATCTCTTGGGTAGATTTTACAATAACATCTTGCTTACAGCAAAGGTTGAGAATCACTGTTATAGAATAAATCTATCAAAATTTGTCATTTGTTAACAACTCAATTAGACTTACAGTGTCTTGGTTCCTGTGTATTAGGAACTGCTTGGGAATCTATTATGTCCTTTTCTGCCTAAGTGTAGCTCTCCATTCAGTTTTGAGGAAGTGTTTGTATCTCTCCAAACATTGTATGGTAGTAGTGGTATTTAGGAATAAAGGATAAAATCAAGAGGAATGAGTCATCTCATTGGATTAATGTCATTTGGAAGAAGCTTTAAACTTTGCCTCCTCTATTGTATCTCATTAGGACACACTGGGAAGTCTCTAGTCTTCATATAGGAACATGCTGACGCTCTGCTCCCGGATTACTACAAGTGTGAAAAGTGACCTTCTGTGGTTTATACACATGCCAGTCTAACAGATGACTTGTTGCAATTTGAAATTCATTTTATAATAAAATTCAGATATCCATATCAGTTTAAAAAGAGGACATCAAAAAATTCTATTGATTGTTGCATATGGCTTTTAAGTAACTATTAATAAAATAAAAAAATCAACACTTAACTCGCTTGTATTCGTTGATGAGTGACTTGAATGCCCTTTGCACACACTTATATTTGTCTTCTCATTTAAAAGTTACTGCTTCATAGAAATGCTTCATTTATTTTACATGTTTCTGTAACTGACCCATCCAACTACCTAGCAATATGGTTCATTTGATGTATTTATCAACAATTCTAACAATTTTTTTTGAGACAAGGTTTCTCTGCAGGCCTTGGAGTCTGTCCTGGAATTAGTTCTTGTAGACCAGGCTAGACTTGAACTCACAGAGATCCGCCTGCCTCCGCCTCCTGAGTGCGCCACTACCACCTGGCTCAATTCTAACAATTTTTAACCCTGATTTTTAATGGACAAAATTGAAGTAATTTCAATATATGCATGTGTGCCTAGTTGCACATGTGTGCAAATCCTTTGAATTAAGATTTGACTGTTGCAATAGCACTGTAGGAAGCATCTATAAAAATGTGTTTATTTTGTCTCTGACACTGAAAAAAAATGATATCAAAATATAAGTTAGGATGAAAACACTCTAAACTCTAATTTGCAATATTTTAATGTTGTAGATGAAAAAATAATTTAGTTGAATTGTTAAGCCATTTTACATTCATACCAGAGTATTTTTCAAAATATTTCAAAATTATTTTCACTGAACACTCTGGTATTCTTTTTAGATATACAAAAGAGAAACAGGAATTAGTATACACGTAAAGAAAATTTTTATACATATATACAATCTGAATTCACTCAGAGGAAAAGGAACATGAATTCACTCAGAGGAAAAGAAACAAGAAAATTTTATTTCCTGAAATAATCATCTCTCTCTTTCTCTCTTCCCCTCTCTCTCCCTCCGTCCCTCCTTCCCTCCCTCCCTTCTTCCTTTCATCTTTTCTTCCTTTCTTTCTCCAATTATATTTCTTTGCTTCAGATATTCATTTTCCCTGGAGCAAATATGAACAGAATGGATAAAGGGGACAAATACATAATACACTTACATGGAAGTGTCTGTGGATCATGTGTTTCACACCCATCTCATATGCACTTTAGCCAGATGTCGATTCATCACTCAGAAAGCACTTCACAGTTTCTGCCTCTCTCATGTGAAAATGGAAACAATGTTGAGTATATTTAATATGAAGTTAATAGGTATGATTTGTCAAAAAGTAAAACCTAACCATTTCTCACTTGCTCAGGCAGAATGCAAGAGTTTAATCTCTGGTCTAAAGACACATCAAAACTTGGTTTGAGTCTTTCAATCTCGGGAGCTGAGAATTGTGGAAATATTTTTATACCAGGACTTATCAACAAATATTGATGAAGAGATGGGTGAAATAAATACTGGAAATGTTGTTTCTCTTTCTTTGGCTATCCTATTGCTTTTTCTAATGAGAGAGTGTTGAGAGAAAAGTGGGGTGAGCATGCATGAGCAGGGGCTTACTCAGGAATGCCAAGTAATACAAACTGTTTTTAACTATGGGAATGAAAGATAAGAAGATGCACAATTTGAATTCTTCCCTCCAGCATTTCGATTTCTTTAGTCCCCATGAAGAATTTATGTTATTTTGGGATCATTCCAATGTTTTGAAAGTATAAGGAAGTTAATGTGGCAATAAAAAGTAAACAGAAATCTGACGACATAGGTTCACCTTGGAAGGAAATCATACTCACAGAGTTCCTGAATGAACTATTTAAAATTTAAAGCTTGTAAGCCGGGTGGTGGTAACGCACGCCTTTAATTTCAGCACTCGGGAGGCAGAAGCAGGCGGATCTCTGTGAGTTCAAGTCCAGCCTGGTCTATAAGAGCTAGTTCCAGGACAGGCTCCAAAGTTACAGAGAAACACTGTCTTGAAAATCAAAACAAAACAAATCAAAGCAAAAACAATTAAAGCTTGTGGAACTTGCAATTTGAGTTGAAAATTTGGACCTGTTGTGCCCACAGAAACAATTTTTTTGTATACTGCTCAAATTCATGGTTTTAGTGCTATCCTGGTCTAGATATTTCTCCTTTCCCCAACTTCATGCTGAATATTGATCCCTAAAGTGGTAGGAAGTAGTAAGTCATGAGGGCAGATCTTTAATAAATACAATTAACAAAACTTTTGTGAAGGCAGAGAATTCATCAAGTGAGTTAACACTCATAATAAAGATGTGAGGACTGTTTTGTGTAATTTTATCACAATGAGAACAAAACTAGAAAATCTAGTTTGTGAGGAGTGGGTTCTTGTTGATATTCTCTGTGCCAGCTCCTAGAGTTTGGATTTCCCAGCCTCCCACTATAAGAAAGACTTTTTCTGTTTGTAAATTATCCAGTCCAAGACATTTTGTTATCACAACTAATAAAATAATGAAAGAAGTCAGACATAGAGCTTGTGGTTTCATTATTTTATTATTTTAGTAAAATATAAAACATTCCTGCCACGAAGGTTTATGCCTATAATCTCATTTGTTAGGAGGTAGGGGCAAGAGGATCAGGAATGCAAGGTCATCTTCATTACATATTGAGTTCAAGAGTAGTCTGAGTTAAATAAGACCCCGCCTTGTTTCTACTTCTAGGAACAAGTAGAAAACAATAGTAAGGAAAACCTCCCTATAGTTAAACTATTAGTAAATTAAATTATGAAAGGAGAAATTTCAAGACAGAATTATATTAGGGTTAGTGGTGTGCTAGAGGTTACTTAGAGAGAAAAGCTAAAACAATGAAATTATATCTGCCAAGGCAGTTGGATTAGGCTGATGTGCTTATAAGCCTTTTCTTCTTAGGGATCAAATACCTGACATAAATTATTTCAAAAATGGAATAGAGTGTTTTGATTGTGCCTTCAAAGGATTTGGTTCACAGTAAACTTTTCCTTTATTTCTGGCCAAGAACATAGGAGAAGGTATGAAAAACAAAGTATACTTACTTCAATGAGGAGAGAGAGAGAGAGAGAGAGAGAGAGAGAGAGAGAGAGAGAGAGAGAAAGAGAAGAATACAAACACTAGGAATAAAAAATATTCCTAAAAGACCTTGAAATATTTGCCAGTACTACCCCAATTAATCTCCAATTCCTTGCTTCATTCATCTCCAAAACTACACACTTAAATGACTAACCCATGAATAGAGTAAATTGTCTCATTGATTAGTTGAGAGCCCTCCAGATCTAGTTATGCCAAACCCTCCTTTTGAATATTTGCTGTAGATATCAAGATCTTAACTTGTGAACATTTTAGGGGGACAATGCCAATGTAAATAACAGGGGACTCTGGTAAACCATTCTTGGATCTTCAGGAAGTCTCTTAATGATACTGGCATAAACAACTATATAGAGAGCTTCATAGTTCCATATGCTTTATCTATATTGTCATTATGGTAATTGTGATCATTAATGTCATTGTAATTTGGTACAATTCGTCTTTTGGCGTCTCTTATTTATTCGTCTTGAATTCTTGCTTATAGTTTCTACCATTCATTTCAGGTGTTTAGTTTATCTATACTCACCAATACTCAGAAAATACTTGATTTGTTATAGATTATTATAGTGATACTAATGGTATGATTAGCCCCTGTCAAATAATTCTGCGGATACTCATTTGCCCTCCCACCTAGTCACAAGGGTCTTTAGGCTTAAAAATATTGGTTCTAGAGGCAGTCTAGAAGACTATTTTGCTAACTTCTTTCTTTCCGTATAAGAACACTAGCTGGTGCCCAATGATTATTTAATAGTTGGGTATTTTTATAACCTGTTTCCCATTTTTACGATTGCATTCCTTTTCAAACTGCAAACGCACCTTGGAAAATTTAAGCCCTCATTAACTCACATGGACCTTATAATGACGCCAGATTGCTTTTTCGGGCCTTGTAGAACTGAAGGAGCGAATAAAAAATGGATTGAAAAAATATAGAAAACGGTAATTAGAATATTCAAAGACAAACTCACTTCTCACTTTTATTATATCTAAATTAAAACATCCATTTTGGATTTTTCAGAAGTATGATAGGCAGCCATATAATCCCCGAAGAAAGAACTGTGTTAAGAGGTGTTTTTAGTATTAATGATTGACCAATGCATTTCAAAGAATGAATGTGTGGAGGACATTGGCCTTTCTTGACATCCCCAATGTAAAAAGTAATGCATATAAATTTCATGGTTAGCCAAACTCTGAACATGTACCAGTCCTTTTATTCCTGACCATAAAGAAGCCAAGGAAGATCATAGAATATCGTAACAGATATAAATTATTTCTCCAAAAGACAACATTTTTGTTTTTCTTTTTTGTTTGCTTGTTTTGTTGTATTAGCAACTACACGTAATCTGAGGTCATATATGCTCTAAAAACAAATCCTGAAATTAAAAATTTAAAGCCAAATTTTTATTATTTTATTTTTATTGTTATTATAAAGTGTTTTTGTGTCTCTCGGTGTTTGTGTTTAAACATGAATGCATGTGCCTGCAGAGGCCAAAACCATTGGTATCTCCTAAAGTTAGAGTTACAGATGGTTGTGAACCACCAGATATGGATGCTGGGAGCGAAGTCAGATCCTCTTGCAAGGGAGAGTACATCTTCTTATCTGCTGAGCCCTCTGTCTCCAGCCCTGCAAGCACAAATGCTGTAACCCTTCAATGTCTTTCATTTCAGCATCTTTTTAGCAGTAAACACTCAATGAAATGAACAGCTCTCGGTCTCTGTGACTGGACTCAGCACCCGGTTAAGCAGAAGACATGAAACTCTGGGAAGCTTCAATTTCCCAACTTCACAGTTCTCTGATTATTTTGGTCCCACTCTTTTATCGCCTGTCTACAGATCTTTGACAACAGTGTTCACGGCACTAGCATTAAAGGACTCTGCCACGAAGTGAGTGCTTTTTTTCACCTCCCTGACTTTATTTTTTTTCTTTTAGAGAAACCATAAAATAACAGTGAAGTTTAAATCTCAGTCCATGCTGTGAAGGGAGCTCTTAGAACTGAGTCTGGATGGCAGCTTGAAGAGCTTGCCAGCCCCAAGGATTGTGCAGGTTTGCAATTGTACTTGGGTCTTTTAAAGTACAAGTTCTAAAAAAAAAAGAAAAGAAAGGAAAGGAAAATTAGAGAAAGAATGACCTCATGTCACTTTCTTACATTCTAACTTTCTAGTGATGTTCCTTAATTTAAAGACGGAGCAAGAAGGTCAAATTCTCACTTGAAGATGCTTACTTGAGTCTGAGGAGTTGGACTACACTTGGACACTTACCGAAGTCTAGTTACACGGTGGTTGTCTCTCTCAGTGCCTCAGACAGGCACTTGGCTTTTAATAGGATGTGTACTTCAGAGATGGAACAAACTTGATGTGGTGTCTTTCAGAAAAGTGCCTTTTCCTAAATAAGCCACAGGAATGATAAGGTGCTGTGTGTAGCCAAGTGGAGATGTGGGTAGGTACATTTACATGTTTGGTTATGATACTTTAACAACGTGATGACTGTTGTGCTCAGTTACTGATTCCTATTTTAAAGAGATGGGGTTACAGTATTTAATGACAAAAAGGTTGTCTACACTACCCTATTAAATCTCAATCCTAGCTGGGCGGTGGTGGCGCACGCCTTTAATCCCAGCACTCAGGAGGCAGAGGTAGGAGTTCGAGGCCAGCCTGGTCTACAAGAGCTAGTTCCAGGACAGGAACCAAAAAAGCTACGGAGAAACCCTGTCTCAAAAATCAAAATAAATAAATAAATAAAATAGAAAAATAAATAAATCTCAATCCTTCATACAATAGAGCTCAGGTCAAATTAGACTCTCCCACCCGTGTTAAGAAGCAGGAAGATTGTGTTGCTCCTCTACCATCACCTACTCCAAACTCGAGGAGAGTTTTGTTGAACTCATTGTGCCTGTCTAGGAGCATTGCCTTCTTGTCATATCACATCTAAGAACAAATAGAAGAAAGCAGCCTTTCAGCCCTATGATTGGTTGACCCTAAGATGATTGATTATGTAGCACCACCTGCTCCTCAGACTTATCTGGAAAGATACTTAACCCTAGAGTGTGTGGCCCAAAGAAAATAGTCCATGTTTCCGTGGGAAGACGCTGAATTCTATGTGTAGCCCTTTCCGCGGAAGGCTGACATGACAGGTCTGTCCCATATAATTCATGTGTCATGACTTACAAAATTCTCCTTGTTGTACGTCAGGTGTTGAATATGGGCCAAGGGCTGGAGTAAAACTTTCATAAGATTTCCTTTATAGGATTCTCAGACCCATCCCACAAGATAGAAGTTATATACCAATCTCCATTTATAAATATCTTAAATTTGCATTTAGTTGTGTAGATCTGTGAGTCTGTGTAGAGGTATGCATGCATTCACACATGCATGCAGGAGCTCTCTGAAGCAATAGTGACAGGCAGCTGTGACCTGCCTTATGTTGTGGGTGCTGGGAATAGAGTTAGTGTCCTCTGTAAAAGCAGTAGGTGCTTTTAACTGATGATCCTCCCTCTCTCTGTGTCTCTCTCAACATTTAAGAAAAGTAAAAGGTGAGATTGATGGCTTCGTGGGCAAAATCTCTAGTTATGTAAGTAGGAAAATCTGTGTTAAGAACCCACTTAAGGACTGGATGCATATTAGGGCCTGCAATTCCAATGCCCTATGGGATATGGGAGGCTGAAAAAGAGTCTCCCCAGAAGTCCCATTGACCAGCTAACCAGGCTTATGCATCAGGGAATAAATCTCATCCCAAATGAAATGGAAAGGCAAGGACCATCACCCAAGTTTGTCCTCTGGTGACATGAACTAGTTGCACATGAACTTGATCAGGCATGCACACTTACACACATACACATCTTACTCTGTCTCCGTCCCTTTATCTGTCTTCCCCTACACACACTGACTTATGGAGGGCTGAGGGTGATCTACCAGTGGATAAAGTTATCATATGAGTCAGTTTCCCTAGGACTCATACAGAGATCTGTATCTGAGAGTGTGTGCCTAAAACCCTGTGCTGAGAGCACATTTCCAGGTTCAATGAAGGACCCTGATTAAAAAGCAATGGGAGGAGCTAATGAGAAAAGACCCCGGATATTGATCCCTTGTCTCTGCTGGGATGTATACACCTGCACTCACATGTACACACATACATATACCCCCCACATACACACAGAGTAAAATTAATAAGACAATGAAAGGGGAGATATTGTATGTAACTAGCACACACCGAGGTATAGATAGTAGAGACAATCAATATAGCCAGACTTTTAAACACTGCAGGTGCAGAGATTTAATGGGAAAAAAGAAGCTTAGTTACAGAACATTGGACAACATTTTTACAATGAGAATATGTGGTTGTTAACATTAAACCGTAGTTGGAAAGAAGATAAAGCAGATTAATGTTAGATTAGAAACATTAGTGGCTACAACAGCAAGACTTAGGAAAAGTGAGGAAATTATAATATAACATGTCTTCATTTTCTCTTTTCTGTTTTGACAGAAGTACCAGGGGCAGTCTGGTATAGACTATAAACCAAAGCAAGTTCTGCATGGTCCAGGGTAAAAGGATGACATGATAATTATCTTTAGCCTTCAGGCTCTGCATGCTTATCTGAAGCCCCCTCTTTCTCCCTGTGTAGCCAGGATCTTTCTAGAAATGCCCAAGTTCCTTAAAGTTCTTTTTTTTTTTTCTAGGATTTATAAAGTTTGTGATTCTCAATACCATAGCGCATGTGAATTCCCAGGGACTCTGTCAGACAGCACACTCCTGCCTGAGTGACATCAGGCCCAGGAACCTGCACTTAACACAAACTCTTGAAGGATACGATAACCGCCAATCCATGTGTCACCATTGCAGTAACAGGGCACAGAAAGGTTTGGGCTTTCAGATAGTCTGTCTTTTTGTGGCCATTGGTTATTGCTCACCTTTTCTCTTATGAATTGTCATTGATGATGGCGCTGTGAAGAGCCTCTCCTCCCAGTCCTTGATCCTGGTACTCCCTCTGCCTCCTGCTCCCCTACACATATTTCCTCTCTAAGTTTTCTTCTCTGTCCACACTTTCACTGATTTCTTTATCATCTATTTCTTTCTTTAAAGACATAAACTTAATGGGACAGAAACCTTTATTTTTTCTCTGTAAAAGCCAAAGATATATATGCTTTTATCTTATATGCATGGGTTTTTTGTCTGCATCTATGCATGCACACATATCTTTTCCTGGTACTTCTGAAGGATAGGCGAGGACATTAGATTATTGGATCTCTTAGAACTACAGCGACAATCTGCTGTGAGCCACCACGTCAGTGTGTAAACTGAACCCAGGTCCACTGTAAAAGCAGTAAGCACTCTTAACCAACAAGTCACCTGTCTTGCCCTAAATTTTTATTTTTGAATCATAGCTAAATCTACAATATCCAGGGTATTCCTTGACACATTTTACTATCCAGTGACTGAATTGATAACTTAATGGACATCTAAATGGCAAGTCAAAGACTGACTTAGTTGAATTTCAATAATATATATATATATATATATATATATATATATATATATATATGTGTGTGTGTGTGTGTGTTTGATTTATATGACATATATACACATACATATATGTATATATATATGACATAAGCATAAGGACTTCAAGGAATATTTGTATAAAGAAACTTGACATGAGAAAAAAAGTGACTAAACAGCAGGAGTTCAAAGCAACATGAAATTTACACTACATCTAGAAGGGCCACTAGGTGTCCTTCAGCTGTGACCATCTGAACACCTCTAACTGCACATCCAGTTCCTTATAGAATGTGCAAGCTTTGTTAACTAAGAAAGTTTGTACAGTAAGATCCATGCTCCTCCTATTAGTAGGTCATTCAGATTTTACAGACCCAGTGGAAAGACACGCGTGGAAAACAGAAAGTATAATTTTATATTTCAAATTAATCTGGTATTTTCCCCTTGGTATTATTTTTTCTATTAGTCACTGTATTTGTTCTAAGTTGAATACTTTTTATTGTGTAGTACAATCTCTGATAGAAACAAGACTTTCCATCAGTTACGGTGGCATGCACTTATAATCCCAGCATACAGGAGGCAGAGGCAGGAGGATTGCCGCAAATTCAAGGACATCTTGGTCTACATAGTAAATTATAGAATGGCCAGGATTATAAAACAATATAAAAACAGAGAAACAACAGAAGATAGAAAACAAGAAAGATCGAGACAGAGACTCTGGTGGGGGAAGGAAGGAAAGAAAGGAGAAATACAAAGGAAAGAAAAAGACCAAAATCTTCACCAGTAAAATAGTTATAGAAAAAAGTACCTTTGCCCATCAGTATTAGTGAATCCTATTTTATAGGGAAGATATTTTTTATAATGGTTCCTTATTCTGAGATTAGTTATTGGTGAAACAAAATAGGTATGTTTTAAGAAACATGATTTTACCACAGTATGAATAGAATTAATGGAAAACAAAGTAATTTAAAAATTAATGTGTACATAGTGTGAGTCAATTACATTGGGCAAATCTCTGTCATGCAATTCCCGTGTACGCTCAAGCCATCTAAGGACTGGGCTTCCTAAGGTGAACTACACAGAGTGCTATTGACCAAACTGAGAACAGAACATGATAGCTCTCCTGCTAGTTTAAAGTCAGAAGAGACGCTTGTTGTTGTAAGCATGAGAGAGAAGACACACCTTGGACATGCAGTTCTGTGTGATCACTGTTAGCATTGTGTGTTTTCACTTGGGGTTGTGGGAAACCCTGTTACCATGGTACTTCAGAGACCTTATGTCTATTTGTGTTATCTAAAGAGTTCTCTTCGCCACTCTGTGTCTTTCCTGCCAACAGGTTGGCTTCTGCCCTGGGTGAAAAGCTGCCTTTCTTTTGTTTGCTTGTTTGTTTGCAAGTGTTCTTTTCAATTAAAAAAAAAAAGGCATAGCCTATCTCCACTCCGGATAGTCACAACTTCATCCTTTCTCTCAGTAGCCACATTGTGCTTAGTATTTGTGGAGATGGTGCTGTTAAGATTGCACGGGGCAGAAGGGAAATAAGATTATATCTGAAAACATGGATATACATGGATCTTGTTG
Organism: Alexandromys fortis; assembly: GCF_014885135.2. Lineage (NCBI taxonomy): Eukaryota > Metazoa > Chordata > Mammalia > Rodentia > Cricetidae > Alexandromys > Alexandromys fortis. The sequence goes on along the minus strand of NW_026067959.1, from coordinate 7,631,995 downwards.
CTTTCTTCAAGTTTCTTCCTAATGTTTCTTTTATTTCTGAGAGGTTAAATTTGGGTCTTGAAGGGTTTTCCTTCCACTTCCGCACTTTCAATGCAATTTCAGATTAACTCCTTCTACCTCTTTCTAAATTTATTCATATTTTATGACTTCCTTTAGGATGGCTGTATTAACTTGAAATACCCATTTTTAGGTATATTTTAAATAAATTCCATGACTATTTGAGTATTTATTTCATATTATACAAGGCAATTATGAAATATATTGTGGCGAAAGGCCCCCAGGAAAGACATAATTTATAGAAATACACTGTAAGAAAATCAGAAAGGAATGTAATATTAAATGATAAGAACCATCAATCCCATATATAATAATAATTTAAAAACAATTTAAGTCATATATTATAAAGCAGTCATCCTGGCCAGGTAAGCGTTATGCTTCTGCTTGCCTTTCCAATGATCACTGTACACAACATGTAATAGAGATGGATACTGAACAATGCATTCAGACTGCATCTGATATTCATCTGTGTCATTTTTTCTTACATCCACTGGAATTGGATGGCTTTTTGCAGTTTTTATTTCCTGTGCTCTAAATTTCTTTACTTTGGAACCTGAGGCCTGTAGACATTGTTTATGAGTTGCATATCAATTCTTGGCCAGGCTAGAAGAACATTAACTGCAATTACACAGTAAAAAACCAGGTTAAGAACTGAAGTATGCAGCCTTTTTTTTTCTATTTCTAGTTATTGGCTAGTCCCTCTGTCTTCCTATTCTCATATTAAAATAAAGGACAAATGGCATGCTTATAAATTCTCTATAGACATAGTATACTTGTTCCATAATAAGCCTTCAAAGCTTATAATGGATTCACAATACATAATGGATTCAAAATTACAAGGGTTAGTGTAATTAAAATATCAAAACTTTTCTTGCCAGAGACTCCATTTTTTGTTATCACAGAAATACATGTTTTCTGAAATATGGTATATGAAGCTGATAGGTAGGAAATCCTTTAGATAGATTTTCTAAGCTGGTTAAGATTTGATAGATATAAACTGTTGGGGAGACATACCAACTGAAGTCAGTTGAATGATTATAGTATTTTATCACCTGAAACAGTTGTTCTCAATCTTGCAAATGTTGTGACTGGTTAATACAGTTTCTTTTGTTGTGCTGCATCCCACCCTTATGATTATGTTCATTGCTATTTCATGACTAATTTCGTTACTGTTATAAATCATAATGTAAACATCTGTGATTTCCAATGGTCTCAGATGACCCCTGTGAAAGAGTCATCTGACCCTCAAAGGGGTCACAACCCACAGGTTGAGAAACCACTGACCAAAAGGAAATAAAGACTATCCTGAAATAACACCCAGAATTTTTCTGGAACATGCATGAATGTCCATTTGCAAAGCTCCCAGCATTTCTAGTACTTGAGAAGCTTTCTGGCAATGGCAAGATTGCCAATGTGCTTTTTTTCCTCATCCAGCTAACATTCAGGTATATGGGGAAGTTAGTTCTCTGTAAATAAATGACTAAAAAAATGTAATATTGTTAAGTCAAATTTCTTCCCTCCCTCCTTCCATCCATCCATCCATCCATCCATCCATCCATCCATCCATCCCTCCACCCCTTCCCTTCTTTTGTTCATAAAAAACCCCATGTTGAAAAAAAAATCTTTGTCATCATAACAGAAGTTCAGTCTAGTTTCAAATACTGTGATACAGGCAATCATAAAACGGGCCAGCATTCATACTTAGTGTAGAGAACGACAAAACCTTGTAACACGTTTTTACCTATGTGCTTTCGACAAAGGCTGATATAAAGATATAGCTCACTTTATCACTTTATATCAATGTAAAGAATTTCTTTAAGAATTAAATGTCAGCCGGGCGATGGTGGCGCACGCCTTTAATCCCAGCACTCGGGAGGCAGAGGCAGGCGGATCTCTGTGAGTTCGAGACCAGCCTGGTCTACAGAGCTAGTTCCAGGACAGGCTCCAAAGCCACAGAGAAACCCTGTCTCGAAAAAAAACAACAACAAAAAAAAGAATTAAATGTCAATACCATTTACTCATAGAAACACAGAGTGTCCTAGGTAAGCATCCATCCCATTAAAAAAGATGTGCAAAATAAACACAGGTCCTTTATGCCTCTAAGAATCTAAAACTATTTTTTGATATTTTCTATTTTAAGCTGCAAGGTTATTAAGCATTTTAATGAAAATACCACGGTGTTTTAATTGTGCATAAGCAGACTCTGAGAAGCTGTATTTGTCGATGCTGTCAGATCATCGCTAGACCTTTATTGCTAGAACTTTAGGGACAGTTATGAGCTATACCCCAAATGAATCACAATTTGCTTTTTATCATAAATAGTGGCACTAATGTGATCATGTATCAGTTTGAAAAACTTGTGGCTTGAAATTAATATTGGCTAACTTCCAAAATGAAATTGCTGTTGCCGTGAAGACATAAATCACTGTTTTGAATACTTATATTAATTTGGCACTGATCGTGAAGGCTGTTTTTGATTGGGAGGTCAAGCAGATTTTGATTTATGTTGTTTGGGGATATGTCCCCCATTTTATGATGATTAGTCAGATAAATACTGTTGCTTGCACTTTTCCACACTTTTGTCTGTGAGCCAATATGGTTAATATACTTTGGATCTTTGTAATAGAGGTATATGGAAGACATATACTACTTTGTCTATGTGAACATTTTGTTTATGAAATGCTGTTTAATATTACTCAAGCTCAATACTTCATGCTACATATCAGAAATTCATACCTTCAGGCATTCAGAACTGCTTGTTGTCAATAGAATTTTGGGTAAGACTTTGATAATATATCTTAACAGTGTTAGGCAGGCAATTTTTATTTCTAAGAACTATTACTGAGAAACAAAGACCCTCACCACATATTGTCAAAATAAAATGATACTATACATTGAGCAAATTGATTTTTGATCTCTCTAATGAGTTACGTGATTACTTCTTTCTAAACTGTGTCTCCTGTTTTAGAGGGGTTTGCCACAGTTTAAATGGAAACTAAAATATGTTTTAAGAAAATGTCTCTAAAAATCTCAATTTTCTTTGTAGACACCAACACTTAATCTGATAAAATTTTAACTTCTGTTTTGTCAAAACCTGTCATTTCTGCTTAGAAATATAAGTAATTACAAGTCATTTTTAATAAATCTAATAGAAACATAAATGAACCTTACTTCTGAAGAACTGCTGTATTGCTGATTTTTGTTGATGTGTCCACTGGGAAAAAAAAACACGGTCTACTCTAATGATAAAAAAATGACTGTAATTATGGAATAATAAAGAGCTAGTTCTCATTGGGTAGAATGGTGAATTATGCTACACTAAGAATAAGGTATCCCCAAAGAATGTCTGCATTTGTCAGTCTGTGAAACAGGCTACCACCAATCCCTTCTGGGACGCTAGCTTCATTTGATTCTGAATCATTTCTATGATATGATATGTGTATATGATAACTCCTTTTGATTTGTGGTTCTTCATGCCTTTGCTCTTCTCACTCGACTGTTTTTAATACGCAAAGCTGGCAATTTCTTCATTTTATTTCATTTCATTTCATTCTTCCTTCAGATCTAGCAGCCTCACAAGTAGCATGAGGTAACAAATAGCCTTAGTTCTTGCTCTGCCACAAATTAATTTTATTTCTTTTCACAATAGCAAAGCACAAATTTGACCATATATCCTTTGATTGCTCTAAAAAATTAAGATTAAAGCATAAAATTATAAAACTCTTGGCTTGATAATAAAAATGGATTTAAATCCTATTTTACCATTTGTTTTCTTTAGTCCATGACACAGTCAAGCTTCGGTGAGATGTGAGTATTGCCAATAGCCAGTGTTCTGTTAAACATTCACATTTTAGAAGCAAGTTTCATTGATTACTATATGAAGATGCTGTCTTCAGAATTTATTCTTTTTACTATCATTCTTTCTGTATCAAATGTCCTGGAAATGAATTCAAAGACTTGTATATACTTTCTTTTACTATTATCTTTAAACGAGTCTCATGATGGGCCAGGGGCAAAAACTGGCAAGGTTTCTTTCAACAAAAGCTTTCAAGTCTTCATTGTTACTACTCAACTACCCTTAGCTAAGGAAACAAGGGTGAGGTTGCGGTGAGATGAGAGAGGCATGGTCACTTAAGAGTGCGGTTGGGTACTGTCTTAATTAAGAATGGGTCATGGTTGTCACATTAATTTTGATTTTATAAAACATCATTTGTCTTTTTAATTAAGTCATCTGGAACATCAAAAATTATACAGGGAACAAATATGTCACTCATATCACCTTTATTCCAGATTTTCTTGGAAAATTGTGTCTGTTCTTTATCACCTTGTGTCAGAGCGATTGTTTTAATATGGAAAAATGGAAGTGATGCATTTCATTATGAGAACTGAACAAAGTGTAATGAAATCAAGTTTCAAAAATTGTCCTTTGAGTTAGAACGAAGTGATCTTTTGTAGTGATGGATTTGCTACTTCACCAGGATATTTTCTCCTGCATGGGGATGTATATACTTCTTATATCTTTGAGTTAAGAATTTTACCAAGGTCAGAATGACCCATCCATGATGATTTCAATTGCTCCAGGGAAGCAAAGCAATGCTCATTAGAGTCATTACTCAAAACTTCAAAATGGGAGAGGGAAGACCGACTTGTAAGAATCTGAATCTTTTCTGTAGTCAGGCAATAATTGTATAGTTCATGAATTACTTTTGAGAACAAAGTTGCTTTTTATGATCAACTCAATCATTTGTCTTTTTAAAAAACATTCAATAATAACAATGTGTTATGTGTTATACCTGAAATAAAGCTGCTTCAAAAAGTCACGATTTTCAAGTGACCACCGCAAGCATAAAAAAACCCTAAAATCAATAAAAACATCTTTGAAAGAAAACCTCCAACATGATTTTGAAAATATTTTGGGAACTGTTTTGACAAATTTGAAAGAACTGACATATAATTCGGTACACATTCAACTGTATATTTCATGGCTATTTTTTTATTGACTATTCAAGATTCAGTATAGCTCAGTACCTGACTGTATTCTAGGAATGAATTTTTCTCATGGCACAGGCTGATATACTTTTAGGTAGACTAACCTAGCACATAGTAAATCTCTGTTAGGGTCACTGAATATAAATAATAACAGCAGCAAGAATGACGCATCCCACACTTTCATTGACATGTGTCAATGATAGTGCTCGAGATAGAAGTCGGAAAAATGTGGGTCATGTAGTTTAATATTATAAAAATATGTAAAGTAAGGTCCAAAGGAGCAATTACAGTAATATTACCAAATAAAAACCTCTAGTCAATAAAGCATAGATGGAGACATTTTTGCATAATAATCCTGAAAGACTATGAGACATGGTTTGTACTTTAAAACATAAGGAACTACAGTTTTAATATAATATATCTAAAAGTTTAAACTCATCATATTGCTTAAATTGTTCATGTCCTGTAGAAATTACTCAAACAACTCGATTGTTTCCTGAAAATACCATGTTCATTTAAGTCTGTAAATGCTAGAATAGCCATTTTTGAAAAGTGGAATGACATTCACTTGGTAATCATTTCCACATGGGGAGGTCATAGAGACCTGGAGGCAGGCTGTGTGTTTGAGGATTATAGTAAATTGCAAAACACAATTTTATCCTCATTGTGTTTCAGAATACTTCAGTATTTACCCTCATTGTCATAAACCTCATCTGAGGCATTTGAAAAGTCCAAAGAAAACATGTCATGTACATAAATTAAAAATCATCCCTATAGCCAATATATAAACATGGCTGTGATTTAAAACTGGACAAACACAATATATTAAAGAGGCATGGGGTAAAAAATAAAATAAATTTTTACTATATGAAAAAGGTAAAACAAAGAGATGACTGGGAAATCCATGTTCTATTTAAGTTATTTTCATTCTATATTTGTAGAATATCTATAAAGAATTGTATGGTGATTTTCAAGAACAAGTCTTTGGAAATTATACAAAGACAGAAAGATAGGCAAATCTATATTCATCAACAAAGAGAAACATTTGATTAGAGTATAGCAATAAAATAAAATATTCATAATTTTAGTTTATTTTTGTTGGATTTATTAATAATCTTTATGTATATTTATATGTATGGCTTTGAGCAAAGACAAAAGACATATTCTAACTCTTCCCTGGTCATACAATGGCAAGATTAGCATTTTCTTCATCTTCTCAGCAGCAAAAGATCAATAGTACAGTTCTTTCTGTACAGATTAAAACTCCAAACTTGAGCTTATATGTACAGAGAAAAAAAAGGTCATGTTCACCTAGCACTGTACCTTTATATTACAGGAATGTGAATCACTTTCTCCTTAATCTAAATATGTGTATATAAATACACATTCGTACATATGTATATTTAATTTACCCTGTACCATTTTGTTAGCTTAGCATATAAACCTTAGACTTCTTTGTCCATTCTAGTACAAAATGAATAAAAATTTTATGGTTCCACTGAATGATCATGCAGTTTAGTCTTGTTGATGTTTCCCATGGTGCTCAAAAAGTTTTATGTATAAAAAATATATTACTAACAAACCCATTAATTCTGTCAAATGTAGGCCTTTAATAATTTAAAGGACTAGTGCATGATCTTAATATATTGATGCTAATCTTTATCTTTTAATAAAATAGAGGAGTTTTGTACTGATACATAAATGGTCTTGTAACTTTTCCATAGATTCTAGGTAGGCTAAGAGATCTCTTTTACATCATTCCCAACAGGCTGTCATTTGCCATCACCATGTCAGTAATGAATAACATTACATTGCCTAGCATTGTACATTGTTTCCACACAAATTAGGATCTGTTAGCAATTAATCATAACAACTCTTTTTGGTTTTATAGGGGTTAGATCCATAAAAGGCATAACAGGCAAAAATGGATCCACTTTATAGCCATTGCTTCTGCTTTAGTTTCCGGTCCTCAAGTCTATCTAGAGGCCCTGTGCCATCAGAATGTCTGGATTTTAAGTTCTTAAGTGGACCATCCATGCCTGTGCTTCTAAAGACCTCCACTTCAGGTCACACTCTTGAGTTATTTACAGAAGTCAGACATTAAAAATCCTCCACATGTGTGGGATGCAGCAAGCCCACGTGCTCTCTAAGAGGCTGATGCTCACGGAAAGAATTAAGGAAACAAAGGAACAAACAAACAATGCTTACAGACAGATCAACTTCACCCCTGCTTCCTGTCGCCGCAGTCACACTATGTCCAGCACATTTGAAAGAACAAACCTCCTGTCTGTCTAAGGACTATGTTGGTTTCCACATGCCTTAAGATTTACTAACGGCTTAGTTACAATATACAGAGGGCAAATGTGCATGTCCAAACAGATGTGATGATATATTATATTTATTTCTTCACATTAATATCACAGTAAACTACCAACTAACATGAAGACACAGAACATAGTTAACTCCAAACCAAGCTGTGATTTGCAAATAATTGTTTAAATGATAGTAACAGCGATAATATTAAATTAAAGTGAAAAACCTCACTTCTAGATTTAAGTCAGAGATCCAAGTCAGCCTTTTAAGAATTTTAAAAGACACAATTAAGGAATTGTTATATCCTCTAGAAGTGAGAAATACTGTAAGCCTTTTCTTACAATTACTGATTGGAATCTACTTTTTATTTTTTTGCCCCCCAAAGCATGCCAGGACTAGTTTCAGATGCTTGATTATGTCAATAAGGAAGAAAAGTAATAATTTTTGGTGTAATACAAGCAATTTGTAGATCCAAGCATACAATTTTGCATAAAATATTATTGCAGGTTAAAATAATATTGTAGGTCTGAAGCCATTGCATTACAGTTGAACAATTGTCACAATTATTCGGTTTTGTGAAATTTAAAACTCTTCAGTTTTGAAGTGAAGCCATAAAACTGAATTCTAAACAGTGAGTGACTTTTACCTCTACACAACACAGGTAGTTACTTTTACTTGGGTTGGAAAGTTATTTACAACTAACGTTGACTGAGTCTTGGTAAAAGTCCAATAACACATGAGGACAACTACCTCCTCACCCTTCCTGCCGAATCAATGACCACGTTTGAGGTCAGAGAAAACCTTCGCAGTGGCAATGTTTTGTCTCCTGTGGTGGCTGAGCATGGTGGGGTGTGTGTTTGTTCACCTAACTCAAAATTGAAAGCACCAAAATACACTTTAGAGCTATAACCTGGGATTTGGTTATTTTCATCCCGCATAATCAATAATTTGGATGCAGAGGCACAGCTAACGAAAGAAAATGTTGATTGGTGCTGCTTTGGAACTAATTGGAGTTGCCTTTTTAAAACTCGAGTTTTGATGCCATCGACCCCAAGAACTCTTCATAAAAGAGAGGAATACACATATCAAAGGAATTAAGTAAGAGTACGTTAGAAATCAATGATCTTACAACAACGTGTTTAATCCTTTAATGGATTTAAAGAAAGGAAGACATGTAACACTGAATGCTATACAAGTCTTTAGAACTTCTCTTGGGCATTTATATATAGTGATATATATTTAATTGTATATGTATATATGTTTTTTTTACATTTGCATGTAGGCCAGAGCTGTCTAAAATATCTTTTCAGAGTAGGCTATAGGGCTCTATCATGAGATAGAATAAAATAATATCTGGGAATATTCTGTTTCCTAGAGTATTTCTTTTCTGTTTTGACAATCAGCAAGAATCATAAATTTGAAGCAAAACGTGGTTTTTCTGTATCTGGGTCTGTGTTTAAGACTGAGGGAGATTCTCTCTGCACAGCTGCTGGTGGTGGGGGTGCCGGAGGCACTCCTCGGTTAGGGGGAATGGCTCCCGAGGACATCTGTCGGAACAAGGTGACACGTTGTGGCACTGTGCTCCTGCCCCCTGCCTGAAGGCCTGTGCTGTGGACAGCTGCCACGGGCTGAGGGATGGAGGCCAAGGACTCGCCCACAGTGGGATGAGGTCTGGAGATCATAGTGGACACCTCATGTGGCAGCGAGGGCTGCGAAGCCGAGAGGGGCCTGACTTCTCTGGTTAGGTTGGTGTTATGAAGTGCCTGCGTGCTCTTGTGCACTTCATTTTTCGGGGTGGAGCTCCCAGGTGTCTGTGGCTGTTGTTGCTGTTGCTGCTGTTGCTGGGGTGGCGGCGGCGGCTGAGTCTGCGGTGCCGGAGACTGCTGTAGCTGCTGAGGCTGCTGCATGAGCGACAGCTGGGAGGCGGTGGGAGAGGCATAATGGAAAGTTCGTGTGGCCAGGGGGCTCTGTACAGGAGGACTGCAGACTGCTGTGGTGTAGGAGCAGGGCGAGAGGATGGCCGAGGGTTGGGGCGTCTGTGTGCTGGGGCTGGGCGAGTGCAGGTTGCTGTGAGACAGGCTGGTCGCAGTATAGACGGGAGGAGACTGTGTCCGCATGCGGGAGGTTGGGGTGGTGGTTGACGATGTGCAGTTCAGGGCGGTCATCTGAGGGTAGTTGATCGGAGGGATAGCCTGGACCATCTCTCTGTCGTGTTTCACAATCTGCTTGAGGATCTCATTCTCCTGATTGTTGAAAACACCAGTGTTCAGATCCTTCTGGAACTTCTGAAGAAGAATGGAGTTTTTCTTGCCTATCAGCAAAGGAAAAATAGGCACTTAGACAGACTGAAAGGAACTAAAAATGCCACCAGAGACTGGCTACTCCAGGGTGATGTATGTCAGCGTTAGGACCCACGGGTTTAGAAGTCGAGAACTTAACCTGTCATCGCCAAACAGAAGTGAAACGTCTGCCTCGTGAACAGTGTTGCATCTGCTTAGAAATGGGGAAGTAGTAAAGACTAATGATGGCAAAAGGAAAGATGCTTCCTAGAAGAAATGTCCAAGTTTAACAGGAGCAAAATTTGAGGAGTTGAACCATTATTTTAATTTTGAGTTGTGTCTACAAAGCGAGGCAATGGGAAAATAGTGGCCACATTGGGACATTTGCTCTGGGACACACCATCAACGAAAGGCTTTAGATAGAACCATTTACGCAAGGGTCCAGATTGGGAAGCACTTGTCTTCATCGCATTTATGGCATGGGAAGGTTAAGATGGTTGCTTAGAAGTCTGAGTTGGAGAGGGAAGAGGCTGTGAAAAAGGAAGGAACTCTGACTGTGAACCCTTGCTTCCGGTGACTAATTGACTTCCTTTGAATCATCTGGGTTCCCGTAGAAAGGCAATCCCTCAGATCAGACCCAGGTTGCTGAATCTGATACTGGTTTTGATATACAGGGTCAAAAATACTAAGAAGTTAGTCTCTGTGTCTAACATGAACACTAACATAGCAAATTGAGGTTGTCTTTAAATACAGCTCTTAGGAATGTCTACTTATTGCAAGGGTGCCATCTCCCTGGATGACTAAGCCCGGTGAATTAACAAAGTTATCCATATGAACTTCTGTTACGGTTGTTGTGCCCTGTGATACTGTCCACACAGTCCTTTTACTTTACCTCACCTGTTTTTGACCCTTAAAATCTTACTCTCTGTGCTATATATAGGGAAAGAGGAGTGAGAGGCTATCATAAAAAAGGAAGACCTTACCTTTTTAAGAATGAAGATCTAGTGACACCTTTTCTTTACTTTTAACTTTCCCCAACTCCCTCTGCTTCAGGAGTATTTATTCCCTCCTCCTTCCCTCCCTCTTCAACATACATGCATTGTGGACCAGATATTGCAAATATAATGGTGAGTTCAAGATGCTTTCTCCATTCATAAAATTTCATAAAGTTTAGTATTTTTTAAGAACAGTTAGTATAACAAAGGCAGTGCTGTGACATGGAACATAGGAGACTATCTGAGACTATATTAAGGCAATTCTTCCTGGTATGTGGAGAGAAGCCAGGAAAGGTTTCTACAGGGAAGAGTAGTTAAGCTGGATTATGAATCTAGGGCAGAACTACTCAAAGTAAGAGGGGGAAGGAAAGATTACAAAAGGGTTACAGCTTGAAGAAAGAACTCAGACTATCTTCTCAGCATATTCAAGGCTAGCTAATGAATTTCACAGCAAGACAACGTGGTTCTACTTGGCTGGGAGAAACTACGCAAATCTTTAGCATAACTAATAAGTTCTATTTAACATATTTTTGTTTTGTAGCCTAAAGTAGTTCACAACATTGATGTTTGCAATGTAAACATCTATGTAAGATATGTCCAGAAAAGGCTTATTCTGTTTGAGTCTGTATTACAAACATTTTGATGTTTCGGCTGAGACCAGTTTAATTGTGTAAGTTTTCAATTTTTCATATAAGTATAAAATGTAAAACTGGCCCCTGAAGATAAAAAGAACATTATGGGAAAATTTAGAATGTAATAGAGACTCATGGTATTGACTTTTAATACTATTTTAATGCTATCTGGAATTTGTACCAGTGCTTTTTACCTGATGATTCAAACTGAAGTTGGGCTATCAGATTGCATAGCTAGTGAAAACAGACATGAACAAATCAATCCAGGGCACTTAGAGGAGCAGAAACGACCTCAGGTCTTTGTAAACAACTGATACTGGTTTTGATATACAGTATTCTTAGTATTTTTGACCCTGTATATCAAATACAGCTGTATGCTTTTTCCCCACAGGAATTAACAAGGGATCTATGCGTTAGAATTCGAAACTAAAATGAAATTGTGCTTGAGGAAAGGTGAAAGTTAAGAGTACCTATCCGATCGAGTCGGTCAATAGCCACTGTCTCAAAAGCTCTTCTCATCATTGGATATTCCTCCAAGACCTCATTGAAATTGTCCACCGAAAGGGAGTAAAGACGGCAGTATGTATCCGCTCGAACACTGGCAGTGCGCCGGCCCTTGGTCAGCAGACAAATCTCTGTAAAGGAAAGGGAGAATGACTTGATTGGTAAGGTTCTTTTCCAAGTTTTGAATGCCTCAAACAACTAAAAAAGCCTCATGTTAGTAGCCAATGATTAGAAGCATCCATTTTTCTATTTATCAGGAAATTCATTTGGCTATTAAAACCATCCTATTACTAATTTTCATTTTTTAATTTTATTTTTGAGCTTACTATAATTACAATTCTCCTTTGCCTTTCTTTCCTCCAAACCTTCCATATACCTCTCTCTATTCTCCTTCAAATTCTTGGCCTCTTTTTCACATTGTACATACATATTCCTAAAGATAGCCTGGTCAATCCGTATACTGTTCGTTGAACATATGTTTTCGGGTCTTACCATCTGGCACTAGACTGCCCACTCATAAAACTGTAAATGTTTTAAAACAATGAAGGCTTTGACTTCAAATAGGAGAGAGTGTTTTCTACTCTAAAATACAGGGAGGGTGATTTATTTTGAATAACATTAAGAAATTCATAATGGAATTGCGGGAAAAAGTTATAATCAGAAAATGTTGTGAACTCTAGGGAGCAAGAAGCAGATAATATGCTGTAGATAGAATCAAAAGTGTGTCTAATCACTGGCTCAGAAGGTTTATATTTAAAAAAATAAAATCAGGACTGAGGGCCAGGTGAATATGTAACAGAATTGCTTAGTGTACTCTATGTATTCCTTTTGAGATTAGAATGAAGAAAAATACTTCAAATATACAAATGTAGCCTCCTAATTAAATATCACAGAAGAATTCACCACTAAAACTAATATCCTTAAAATATGGCAACTTCATGTTTCCAATTAGAATTTGCTAACTAACCTACAAGAGATTATTTTCAAAATTCTATAAATTAAGTAAAATTCTTGTAGGTTTTGCCTTTTTTAAAACTTGGAAGTAATTTCATTCTTTTTTTTTCTTTTTGTCTTTTTTTTTTTTCTTTTTGAGATGGTCCTTTGGATAAAGACACTTTTTGCCAACGCTAACCACCTCAATCCCTGGGACTCACTATGTAGATGCAAAGAACTGACTGGTACAATTGTAATCTGACTTCTATCTACGCATGTGCCATGGCAAATGCCCACCCATATGTATGCATACATACACAAACACAAAGAAATTAACAAGTACATACAAATATAATTAAACTTTTTAATCACAAAGTTTCTTAAATAATTAAGGTTTTTGAAATATCTAGACTTTTCAGCGAAAGAATTTATTTGACACTTAAAGTTATGTAAATAGTGTGCAAGTCAATTGAGATTTACACTATTTTATGAGTTTTAGCTATTCATATGGATAAAATATGGAGATAGATGCCAAGACGGCAGAAAGGAAGACATGAACAAACCAGACATCATTCTCCTGCTTCTGCAGAAATCTGGAAGGAAACATCTGACTATGATGGCTAAATGTCAGTAAGAGTAACTTCCTATTGATCCAGCTATTCACATCAAAGCACTCATGGATTCTAAGAAAAACTTGTTTCTGTGTAGCATAAAAGGTTTTGGCCTGAGAATTTCAGATCCTTGATTGTAGTCTAGACTGACGACTTTTATTTGAGAAGATCTGAAAACAATACCTACATTGTTTGGACATTTTTGTAAACAGCTATGCTTAATTAAAATCTCTAGAGTTTGACTAGTATCAGATTTGTAGTACAGACTTTATTCTAACCTATAAGGTCTCATTAGTCTGTATACCTATAATATCTACATGGTGCATAATAGTTGCTTTAATTTGTGTTGATTGAATCAATGAACCAAAAAGCAACATAGCCTATGAGATAAAATATTAATTGAATTTCACTCTATAAGGAAACTATGACACCAACTTCTGTTATTGATATTTGATAATACAATGAGTCCCATGATAGATATGACAGATATTTGTTTAATAGACCTTTTCATGTACCTAGTTTAAAGCACACAAAATATCTTTCAGGTTTTTACTAGGTCTTAAAGAAAATTTACCAATGTTTTCTTAGCTATAGATATGTCCTACATCATCAGGAGAAAATTTAAGTTAAACAAGTTTAAATAAAGAGCCTAGAAATGAAACAGAATTCCTGGTAAACCTGCTGTCTAACATGTACATTTATGAAAGAGTGTCCTCATTTTATAAATCCTATTTATTTCTCTGACTGTCTGCCTATCCTCTTTGTTCATTTTCTGAAAACCCAGCTACACATGACCTAAATGTAAACATTTAGGGGCCATGGAGTAGCTCAGTGGAAGGGGATTTACGGCATATGCAAGGCTCCAGCTCAATCTGCAGCTCCAAAGACCAAAGGAAGAACAGCATACATTTACCTAGTGATGAATCCATTCATCTGCAGAGTACATTGTAATATATTATAATTTTCCTTTCAAAGAATGAGAGCTTGACATATTTAATGAGATAGGATTTTCCCAGAGTGCTCTACAGGGCAATTACAGAAGTGGCTAATAGGCCACTGAACTTGGCTAAGACGAGAACCGTCAGCAATTCGCCCTGTAACAGGCACACGAGAAAGCTGGTCTCAGCTTCAGCATCAGGAAGACTGCGGTTTGAGGGATTAGATGTGCCCTCGCATGCCGTGTGAGCACTTTTAATAATCCTTTGGCTATGAGATGTATTATCTGCCTGATGCTATTTTTGCTGACATTCGTTAACCCCGATTCTAAACATTTAAGCCCACCTGGCATCCCTGTCACCTATAAAAGCAGTAATTTCCCGAGGTTCGGGAAAATGGCTCCAAGCAGTTTCCAACTCAGAAGGATTTCCCTGACCTCTCATGCAGTTTGACATCCCAGTGACACAGAGTTAATCGGGAACTCTTGACGGACTTTCTGAAGTCATGTGTTTAGCCTGAGGTCTAGAATTTATGTGAAAAATTAGACTCAGCCTGTAACTGAATTGAAAGTTGTTTCATTTCTTAAATGTCAATGTCTTAAAATAAGTAACTATCCATTAGCAGCAAAATGCGATTTTTTTCAGATTTTTTTTACCTTTCTAATCCAGTATCTCCTATTAATATATGTCAGAAAAACACCATCACCTTTTGTTTTACTTTCATAGTTATTATATGTCTGGTCTTCCTATTAGTTATGCTAGAACTAACATTGTCTCCATATGGTATGACAATTAACATATGGATTTACCAATTTGCATACCAAGCTTGTCTTACAGCAGTATTTTGGAAGTTATATAGTTTTGAAAAGAAATCTAAAGAAACATGGCTAGGACATAACATTAAATATCAGTTTTGTATTACTTTATATTCCAAATTTTATATTTCTAAAATGCAGACTAAATGTTATACATTTCTAATGGATTTTTTATTGACTTTTATTGCGCTCTACATTTTTCTAATATGGATATTATAAGGAATGATTACATGTTGAGAGACTTGTATCATGATACATATTCAAATGATCCGGAATGCACAGTCGTGACACTTTCCAACATAGATTTGGTAATTTGAATGTGCATGGAGACGGCCCAGCTTTTACGGCGACCGCTTTCCCTTCTATGCTGTTGGCAGTTGTTGTTTATGATCACTTAGGCCGTCTCTTGCTACTCACTTGTCAAGTAAATCATAGCTCCCACCCTATATTCAACTGCTTCATTTCTCTTAAAAGATATAAATTAGTCCTCTGCCAGAGCAGTGTGTGCTCTCCACTGATGGGCCATACATTAGCTCTGTCTTCTAGAAGTCAGGAGACTCATCTCCTTCCAGTTGACCTCAAACATTCTGATGTGACATCATGCCCCTTTGCTGTTCATATGTATTTTTTCATTGGAGTTTGTGGTTTTCACCCCTTCGTTTCTTTCCCCTTCCCCTGGCAATTCGCGTTGCTATCTTTTCGCTCCACTGTGACTCTGTCAGCGGTCTAATGTCTATATAAATCACCCTTACATGGTATCATTCACAAACTGATATGAAATACATATGTTACTAAACTTTGGAAGCTAAATACTAGATATTGAACTTAGAAATCCTTAGAGTATCCTTTGGTTAAATAAAAAATAGCTGTTGTCATTCTTCTGTTATCCAGTGTGAACATGCATGGATTTAAATTTTCAACGGCCCTAAATGAAACAAATTATCAAAGATAAGGAGGGTATGATCTTTGGTGTCTTACTTCTAATCAGCTTTAAAAACCCACCAGATCACTTGGGTCTTGTCCTTTTGGTTGAAAATCTGTCAAAACTCAACTCTTTAATAGCTAATCAAACACCCTGATATAAATTTCTTTAAAAAGCAGCCAGCTCTTGAAAAATTCATCAAATGAATTCAACGCTTTGAGACCTCTAATGTGTTTTGTGAAGTGATTTCTTGTCATCTCTGTCTTCCATGTGTCGTCTAATATGCTTGCACAACATGGGACAAAAACAGGACAATAATCCTTTCCACTATAAAAGAAGATCCACTGCATTCTTATTAGACAAGTCTACTACAGAAAAAAAAATAAGTTGACTTTCAAATATTTCACCCAACTCTCTCACATCATACTGACATACACTTTCCATTTATGTTTTCATGGCCGGGCGGTGGTGGCGTACGCCTTTAATCCCAGCACTTGGGAGGCAGAGGCAGGCGGATCTCTGTGAGTTCGAGACCAGCCTGGTCTACAAGAGCTAGTTCCAGGACAGGCTCCAAAGCCACAGAGAAACCCTGTCTCGAAAAAAGCAAACAAACAAACAAACAAAATATCAATGTACACTTTCATGGTTTGTTTAATATAATAATAAACTATCAACTCAAATTTCTAGAGAGTTTTTCTATTTTAATAATTTAAGCCATAATCTGGATACTTCATTAAAAAGCATGTAAGGATTTTCTATTATAGAAGAAACCTAAATTCTGCATTTTCCCAAGTTCCAAGGCATTGTCAGGAATAGGTTTTCAAGAAATAAGTAATTGTAGTTATTAGGTTTACATCTGGAATCAGGCTCCTTATTTGAAAAAAAATGGATGAAATAAATAAAATGAATATAAAGTAAGGCATAATAATTGTAACCACTTCTCTATTACTACTAGTATTTGAAGCTTCACGGAATACATAATGAGGAAGTTACACCAATCTTTCCAGCATTAGAAATTCAAGCATTGTGTTTTAAAAAGTTAAAAAATCATTTCAAAGGTAAATTTCCTTCTAGTTACTTCATATGTCTTTAAATGGTACATAATTAATTAAAACAGACAAAGGTTTTGTTTGCCTAGAGTAACATAAAGGGACTTAGACCATCTTTGGAGCAGGTAGAGAGACTATATTCCATAGCCCATGGGGAAGAATAAGACAATAAATAAAACAGAAGTTAGAAGATAGCAGTAGGATGCAGTAATCTTGAGTACAGGTTCATTAAAAGAGGGGCCATAAACAATATAAGAATATAGGATCATTGTACTCTCGCTTGATATAAAACACAATTCTCTAATAATGAAAAATTTTATCTTCACCAATAATGTTACAGTGGGGTTTTTAAAGAATGAGTCTATATGTAAAATACTGTGTTTAGGAGATGAAAAACATCTTGCTTTACATGAAAAATCACTCAGTTCATCTTTCTCTGAAAGGCAAATTCTTTACTAAATATTTGTGGCACAAGAATATTTATTTATATTTGGTTTTCAAAATAAACTGAAAGGTAGGATTTTAGCAATCGAGATAAAGATATATAAAGAAGTTTGATAAGTTTAGAAATAAATGACAGGGATTTGCCTGAGCAAAAACCACTGCACTGATGCTCAGGAGCAAAATTTTTCACGAGTCGCTATGAAATGAGGCTGCAACTGAACTTGACAGGTAATAGCAAACCCATGGATTTGAAGCTAGACATAAAAGAAAAACATCAACTCTCCTCTGAGTGAAGATATAATAATCAAAGCTTCGGTATCCAGAGATAACTTTAGCTCATGAAACCTCTCCTTACATGAATCTAGTTTCTCCTATTGAAAGGTCCACCAGAAGTGGGGGTTTTCCTGTGTGTGCACAGAAAGCCAGTTCAAATGAGTGTATACAAGATCACTGACCTGACTAGAGAGCCCTTCCTAGTAGGTTTTCATCAGACAAAGATGAATAAAGTAGCCAGCCCTTCCTTTGTATAGAAAAAGACTAAAAATCCAACTGTGCATGAGTTACAGGTTTGGTGCCCCCTCCAGTCCTGGTTCCTGGGTCACTAGAATCACTGTTGCTGAAGGCAGTTGACTAACTATAAACTCTGCCTCTGAAATTCTTATGATGCTTTATTTCTCCTTTGTGCATCTACTCGTGTTTTCCATAGCACAAACTCTGAATGTAACCCCAAGCTATCTCCCAGAATATGCCTACCAGACCTATTTTACATATAACTCATTTTGGAAATATATATTTATACATCCTTTTGGTAAGCAGATTCCACCTTTTCCTATTTCCTATTGACCTATTCCTTTTGATAGATCTTTGACTACCTGTGTGGGGAACCAGAGAGACGTCATGATCTGAGAAGAAAAAAATCAATATTCATCTGTCGCTGTCACTCCCAGCTGACAGTCTCTCTGAAAGCTATCATAAAAAATTACTGTGTGAATAAATCTTCCCCACTAAGAGAACACCTATACTCACAAACTGATCTTGAAGAATCTAAGATTCTGTTGATGTTTTTCCAGTTCAGAAAGCATCATTCTGTATGACAACTAATCAACAAAATTAAGGTAATAATTGTAATCATATAAATGGCATAAATGTATTTATTTTATTTTGTATATAGTCTTAAATATGCATTGGCAATAAGAATCCACACCATTGTCTAGTTACTTTTGTTGGTGGTACATAATAGTTGATGGATACGAAACAAAGAAGTCAAGAAGGATGATGACTCTGGGTAGGCATCAGATAACCTTTTCCGTGTTTGATGATTCATGCAGGTATTGTCTTCAGTAATAGGGCCTTACTGTCAGCTTGTGGTAAGAAACTGGCAGTCTTGGCAAAAGCCCGAGTTTGGAGGTTTCCATGGGATCTCTTTGACCAACAATTCAATTATATGTAAGTCTTTCCTGGCACTGGAGTTCTCAGTTGATGGTGAGAGATGTCTCGTTGAGGCTTTATTATTTGATGACTCCATTTAGATATTTTTAATTTATGTTTACATTGTAAGAAGTTTCTTCTGTAGTGTGTTTCCATACACTCAACAAATGGCCCTTCATTTGCTGTCTCTCCCCACATTCCCTCCTTATTCCATTCTCTTCCCTCCCCATCTCTGTTTAACCTTCCTGTTCTAGTATTCCTATACCCATCTCTCTCTAACTCTATAGTCTATTTCCTTTCCCTTGGAGAGCATCGTCTCCTCCACAATTGATTATTCCATACCAAATCTTTGTATCAATATCTTAAAAGCTAGCATCCACATATAAAGATGATTTGTATTTTGAGTTATAAGTTACCACACTCAGGAAAATTTTTTCTCTGGTTACATCTATTTACTGATGACTTTTATGATTTCATTTTTAACAGCTGAATAATATTCCATTGTATAAATGTACCACATTTTTTATTATACGTGCTTCTGTTGATGGATATCTAGGTGGTTCCTAATTTCTGAACATGGATGAGTAACTATGTAATAGTATGTTGAGTCTTTTGGATATATACCCAAGATTAGTATAGCTGGATCTTGAGGTAAATATATTCCCAGCTTCTTAAAGAACTGCAATATGGCTTTTCATAGTGGGTATACAATTTTGTATGCCCATCAGTAATTAATTGATGAATTATACATTCTCACCTAGCAATGGATGGCCAACCCAAAACAAGTTCAAAGGTGTTTTTGGAGACATTTTTTAAATTGACTATTGTTTTGTTTACTGTTTTTTCCTTGTATATTGTGGTTTTGAGTTTGGTATTTATAAATTTTATGCATGTGTGTGCATGTATATGTGTGTGTTTATGTATGTATTTGGTTTTTGTGCTCTTTTCCATTTTTTAGTGTGTTAGTTTGTTTGCTTTGTTTAACTCTTGTTTTTCATTTGTCTATTTCTTTTTTTTCAGAGAAAGGGAAAAGTATGGGATTAAAAGTGTGAAGAAGTTAGGAAGATCTGGGGTAAGAGGGAAAACCATGATCAAAATATATTATATTCTTGATAAACATGTAATAAACAACTAAAAAAGAAATGCAACCATTAAAATGATGATAATAATAAATCAATAAACTTTGTGGAATACTTTGTTTACTTAATCTAAAATAAACGAAATTTGAAAAAAAGGTAATTCTAAGAAAGGTGTTAGACTAGCAGCCGTACAGTTAAGTTCTATCATGGAATTTCCGCACAAATTTTCTTTTAAATTAAGAAATGCTTTTTGCATATATTTGAAAATTTGTTTGTAAAAAGATGAATTTGTGACAGGGCACACATATAAAGTGAAAGCCTACATCTTGGCTGTTTGGACTTTTATAGGGATGCTTGCCAATTGCTCTGGAAGATTTTTCTGCTCTCCAGCTAGATTTCCTTTGCCACAGCTTCACTTAGCCTAACAACAATATGTATTTTGTAAGTATGTTTAGAAACAGAATTGAAAATATTAGAATGAAGAAATCCTTCACGGACTGATGGACAGCGTGCTTCCGAGAATATTAGCAAAAATCCAAGTTGCAGATGCCAGACACCTCCCTATTAATTGTTAGTTGAAGGTGCCCCAGAGGCCTCCCAAACAGCACAGGCTGCATTTGTCTGTTGGCAGGACACAAGAATGGTTTAGTCAATAAAGCAAGGCTCTACAAGTGTGAGAATCTGAGTTCAAATACCCTGAACTGACATGAAAACTTGTGCAATTATGGTATGCCTATTATGAGAACAACCAATTGCTTTCTGATTCAATTTGAAGCCTGTTACACAGGAAGGAAGTTTTGCTTGATGCTGAAACCTTAGAGATCAGCCTGTGCTGGGAAGGTAAAAGGCTTTGAAAAGAAACTTACTATTGATTTTTTGCTAAATGGTCATGGTGTTAAACCATTTTCTTAATACTTAACGTTTATTTATACCCATAGACTGGTGTTGTTTTCAGTCTTCATCAGAGATGCCTCGTTGATGTGGGTGGCAGTTCATACGGAGACTCACAAAAGGCCAAAATGTGAAGCATAAATGACTCTTGCTATTTCAGCCCTAAGCAGAGCATCTCTCTAACACCTTCCAAGGCTCAGGGTCTATCACATAAGAGAGAGTCTGAAAGAATGCAAGTACCAAAAGGTAGGAATTCATGATTGTACTCAGGAACTCACTGCAACTGTGTTCGCCTGCTCAAGACACAAGTCAGGTTGACACTGTTTCATCCTATGTGCGGAAGGGGCTGGGGAGCTCTGTCTCTCTCAGCGGGCTTATTGGCACGTAATAGTTGCTTGGGGAACAGGTTTTGTGTTGTATTCCTGATAAGTTGCTCATGCTCCAATAAATAACATTCCCCCAATGATCCTGAAAGCAACAATAATTAATCTTAGGGGCTCATACACACAGAGATGGGGGAGGGAGCAAGGGAAAGATACACACACAGATACACATGGCGAAAAAGACACAGAGAGAAATAGGGGCATAGAGAAACATAGGCACACAGAGACAGAACAAGAGACAGACAAAAAAAAGTTAGGAAGGGGCTTGTTGGAAAGCAAGGGTTCAATGTGAGAGGGAAAAATATGAAAGAGGATGGTGGTGGTGAAAGTGACCAGAATTCAGAATTCATTATACATGTAATGCCAGAAATTGTTGAGTTTTTTTGTTTGTTTTTTAGAAATATAGAAAGACTAAAAAAAACCCAGTAGTTTAAAGAATTTATAAACCATGTATTAGCTTATACCATTGAGCAAAGTGAAGAAGTGAGTCAAAACCCCAACTGTTTAGCTACATGGCACACTATCCTTCTTTGTCAACAATATTCCTGACTCATTTGGCTAGTATGGTTAAAACAACCCAGATAATCCTCCCATGAGAGAATGGTCTGGCCGTCACCCAGTAAAGAGAAACTTGTTTTCTTTCCAAAAGCTTAACTGAACTGTGATTATAACTTTTGTAAGCCATGGTTAGAAGACTCTCTCTCTCTCCATCAGATATTCAATAGATTCCTATTTTATTTCCATGTGTTTGGAGGAGAGAGAACTCATGGGGTTTTTTTTGTTTGTTTGTTTGTTTAGTTTGTTTTGCTATTTTAATGGAAAGTCTTAAAAGATTTATTCAATGTAGCCACATTTGAAAGAGGAACAAAGAGATCCAGAAAAATCCCTCAACGTCCATCTCTGGGTCCTGAAGTGAGATCCAAGGATATGCACATCTAACAGTCCTGGTCAAGGGGTGGTCTCACCACCAATAACCCCTCATTCTCTGACCTTTATTCTCCAGCAAGGTGGTCTGACAGGTTGTGAGACTCTGTGAAATCTGTCAAGGAGTCAAGGTCCCCTCTAGAGGGACCTTTTTCTACTCCTAAACTGAGATTCCCAGATCATATCTTTGGGGTCCATTGTTCCAACACGCCGGTAGGTTAAAAGATGCAAGTATCACAAACCTTACTTTTGAATAGCTTAATTTCTACCAGACCAGTTATGCTTTCCCATTTCGGATTTGGCAATCCAGTCTTGAGGTGGAGAAAGCCGAGCCAAATACAATAAACAATGTAAGGTGAGAACACAGTTCCAGGTAACTAATAACGAATAAGATTCACTCTTAATAATCCCCTGGCTTTTAGTTACTTTCAGAATAACTAGCGCAAGCAACTCCATCTTTTGTTTCTGAGATGGGTCTTATCTTGAAATATAGGCTTGCCTCAATTTATCATCTTATTGTTTAAGCTTACTAAGAAATGGGGCTGCAAGCCACCCTACCATTTCCTATATGACTTCATCTCAGTCTAACAACTTCTTTGGTCTTTGAGCAATATTCTATATTGCCATGTATTTTAATTGAAAGCCACCCAGATCAAGCCTCTCCTACTTTCTTTTTGTAGACATCCGAATAATATCTTGTTATTAGAAATTTTAAATATAGAAACGAGATAGACTAACAAATAGTCTTTGATTGCTAGAAGTGTGTTCTTCGGTGCATTTTCTACTACTGTATGGTATGCTGCTGTACCTAATGACGGTAGAATGGCATACACTAACACAAGAGTGTGGTAAACCTACCTTTATTTAAATCATCACTTTATTAATGATAAGCAGAGAGTGAGACTTATTACCCTGGTGCCGTATATATTTCCCCTTTCTATCTGAAATTAATGCTGTCTGAGAATTAACTTCAGGTATGTTATTACAACTATAAATTTTAGTGTTCATTATTAAATCCCTATTCTTTTTTTTTTTACTTTTTTCTTTTCTTTTTCTTTTTTTTTTTTTTTTTTTTTTTTTTTTTTTTTTNTTTTGATTTTTGAGACAGGGTTTCTCCGTAGCTTTTTTGGTTCCTGTCCTGGAACTAGCTCTTGTAGACCAGGCTGGCCTCCAACTCACAGAGATCCGCCTGCCTCTGCCTCCAGAGTGCTGGGATTAAAGGCGTGCGCCACCACTGCCCGGCTTAAATGCCTATTGTTAAAATAAAAATCTTCAAAATACTATCATACATAGAAACTGAAAATGATTTCTTAATGTTGTCAAATATCCAAGCATTGTTCAAGCGACAAGCAGGGAACTAATTTCAAAATGCATCTATTTGCAGACCATGTCTTAGCTTCCTCTGAATTTTGCAGAGGGTCACTAGATACTTCAAACCTATAACTTTTAAACAAGCAAAATTAAGTTCTGAGTAGCATAATTTATAATAATCTATACAATGCCCAGCATCTACCTCATGGGCTCATTTGGTAATGTTAGCAGTGGAAGAAGGACAATCTCTCTAGATCATTTTATTCTCCATGTTCTCAAATATTTATTTCTTTAGACAAATCAATAAAACCCTTCAAGTGAGCAAGTTTTGTCTGTCAGAAATAATTTTCACGCTGCTTGCTGCTTATCATGCTGCTGTAAATTTTAATTTCCTTTTTCTCATATTGTCTCTATGTCTAATAACCCTGAACTCATCATTAGATATTTTTTTTATCCTCTTTAATTAAATAGGTAGACCGACTGTCATTCCCTCACTGGAATAAGAAGACAAAGAATAAGTAGACAAAGATTTTGAAAAGCTTCTCTAATGTGTTTAAAGAGGTTTATCTTGTTAACGAAGTGATTAACATTTGTTTTGCAGTGTTCTGGGAAGATTATCCAAAAAATGCATAATTAAAACAAATGTCTCAAGGAGTTTAATTATAGTTGCTTTGGTATCTAAAACAATTTTAAACACACACACTTTATATGTGCGTCTCTCTCTGGGTTGTTTACTGGGTCACAAAAACAGTTGCATACAGTAATAGCTATCCTTATGGATTTGACATATTTTTTTGAGAAATGACTCTGACAGATCCTGGAATTTCCAATTGATCATACTGACAGGGCCACCGGCTTCAGAGACCAAGATGATCAGGAGAGACTCTAGTCAGCTAGCTGCACCATATGAGCAGACAAACAGTAAAAATAAAATGCATTTTTATGTTGGGACATACAATTAAGGTTCATCACATTTTCACTGAAGCAAAAAGATAAAGAATGTTTGGTAGGTTAGAATAAAATCAGTTTTGTGTCAAATAGAAATATTATGAGCTAATGAAAAAGATTGTGACTTTCTCTTAATAAAATGATAGATATACAAATTCAACAGACAATTGTTAAGTATCTTTTAAAATAAGACTTAATAAAATATTAAAAGATTCTTCAGACACAGTGGCAATACTTATTTATTTGTACCTTTATAGAAATTAAAATAATATTAAAATTATCTTGCTAATATTTGTGTAAAGGAAATGAAGTTGTTCTTAGGTTGTTAAAATTATTATTTTTTCTTGAGGGAATGGTACTACAAAATACCTTGAAGCCATTTCTTATTAATAAAAATTGAGTTCCATGTGTCTCACTCTGCATTGTTTACTGGGTCACAAAACAGTTGCATGCAAAATGGATTCAAGTATTCGTTCTTTCAATCAACATAGCATAAGCCTTAGTTATTTTTCTCAAACGTGTGTTTTCATTATTTGCATACATAAATATTACCTTCCATCCAAGGTGAAGATTCAGTGAGATGAACTCATTAGTCAGCACGTACTATTGTTGTCTAATATTACAGCAATGTTCACTGTTAATCTTCTACCATATGCATCATCTTTGACAATGCTTTGTCTTCAGAACAGATTTCAAATTTATCCATTTGTCAAGTATTGATCAAGATCACAATGAGTGGCTCTGTGACCTAGAGACTTTCATTAGTATTTAACTCGAATTTTATTGTTCATTTAGGGAACAGAACTTCTCACAGATACTAGACACTTAACCTAAATTCAGTTCCATAATAATATATTTCTACTGTTCTAAGTTAAATATTAGAAATTCCAATAGATGTGGTTTCCTCTTTTCTATTCCGTGACTTAACGTAGAGCCTTAAAGCTTTCTCATGCATTTAATTCATTTTTATGGGTATGAGTATTTTAATCTGTATGTATGTCTGTGCAGCGTGGACAAGCCAAGTACCTGTGGAGTCAGAAAAGGGTCTCAGACCCCCGGGAATGGAGTTACTGAGAGTTAAGCTGCCTTATAGGTGCTTGGAATTGACCATGGCTTCTCTGGAAGAGCAACTAGTCATTGTAATCTCTGAGCTATCTCTCCCGCTCCACTGATAATCTTTTAAGTAATTTATGTTAAATTAAACATAAACTTACACTGTACTTTTTATTTGAACTATATACAGGAAATTTCTCATATTTTCCAAATAAATATGATTTAATAATGAATTTTGCCAAGGTGAACTAGAAAGTATACATAAACAGTTTTATGGGATCGATTTGTGTTTACTAAATCAAATTTGATTATTTAAATCAAGGTTTTAGGAATGTGTATTTAAGAATATCATTATAATATTCAGACAAAAATCAAACTACTCCTCACTTGTAAGTCTTAAATTGTTTTTAATAGACATTATTTTATTTAATGCAGTTTTAGATTCATAGAAAACTATGAAAAAAATAAAGTTTTCCATATATTTTTCTTTTACCAAATACTTGAGGTTCTAGTATCTGTGAATAAGAGAAAACCAGTATCATTTGCATCACAAGCTAAATATCTCTGTAAGCTCTTTAGTTAATATTCTGTTGCTCCATAGCTTTGCTTTAAAAAAATGTTGTCAAGCCAGGCAGTGGTGGGGCAGGTCTTTAATTCCAGCACTCAGGAGGCAGAGGAAAGCTGATCTCTTCAAAGCCAGCCTAGTCTACAAGAGCAAGTTCTAGGATAGGCTCCAAAGCTACAGAGAAACCATCTGGATAAACAGAAAAAAAAAGTTACCACAAACTAAACCAATGTCATTTTACACTAAATGACTAATTTGATAAAAATGATAGATGTGTGGCTAGAAATGAACACATTTTGGCTGCTCCTGTGTAAACTAGTTGTGTGTTTGTCAAAAGTCTCATTGATACCTGCCCCTCCCTATGATTAGTCTGCAACAGACACAAAGCACTCAAGATGAACCTAAGTCTGCAGAAACATTTTTAGAAGGGAAAAAATTAAATTTGTAGATTGAAAAATTCTTTCCAGTCTTAGAAATGACAGTATAAAGTTTCACTTTGGGTTTCTTCAAAATTGTTCTCTCACTCTAACTAAAGTGTTACTTCACCTATATTATGTGATCAAGATCCGATTAAAATGATTATACAGTTATTGCTCAGACTCTATAGAGATATATGTGTATATATGTGTGTGTATGAGTGTGCACCTCCATTGAATATGAGCAGAAACTGAATTTTACATAAATGTGTCTGCTTCCATAGAATCTGAGCAGACACTGCATACTGTGTGTGTGTATATGTGTGTATTGTCTGTACATATACACTCATCTTCCTATATAACATCTTTGTATGTACCTATCCATATATCTCTGCTTAACAGTTCAAATGCACTGAGGGTCATAGATTACAAGTAGTTCTATTTTACAAGAAATGAAATATGAGTATCAAAAGAGACCCTGGGCATTTTATCACAATGTATGAGGCAAACTGCCTAGCAGATATCTATATACAGGGTTTTACTTAGCTTTTTTTTTTCCTTTTCTTTTTTTTTTTCTATTGAGAATGGGAAAAAAAAAGTTTCCGCCTCCTCCCAGCCTCCCATTTCCCTCCCCCTCCTCCCACCCTTCTCCCCATCGTCTCACTCTTCTCTCCCTCCCCCCACTCCTCTCCCCCTCCCTCTCTAATCCAAAGAGCAGTCAAAGTTCCCTGCCCTGTGGAAAGTCCAAGGTCCTCCCCCCTCCGTCCATGTCTAGGAAGGTGAACATCCAAACTGGCTATATACTTAGCTTTTAAGAAGTAAGTATAATAGACTACAGATAGGAAAACATTAAAATCATTGGTAGTAGTGTAGGTTTGCCTTGACCAAGAGTTTTCATGAGAACAGTAAATGCTTGTTTGATTTTGTTCTCATTATTTATTAGTATTTACGTATGATCAAATGTGAAAAATTAGGGCCACTAAAACTAATTCTGTATCTTAATTAAACAAATTTTAAATATAGTATTGGATTATAATAATGTCTAAATACATTTTATCTCTCTTGTTCACTGATTGATTTACTCATTCATAGTCTAATAATCTGTCCTAAATTAATATAATATGTCAGTGACTATTGTAAGTAACAGTAGTGAAGTTATAAATAAAGAAGGGAAGTGTCATTCTGCCCCCACTACAGTTTACATTTTACTTTTTTCAATAAATGAACAGACAAATAGAAAAACCAATACATGGCATAATTTAAGATGATTAATTCATTAAAGCAATCTGTAAATAAGAACACTTCATTGGCCAGCGCCATGCAGGTCATATGCCACTCTGCCTGAGCTGGCCTGGGTGAGTCAGCTGTGTACCCCATGGATTAGTCTCTGGCATTACTGGGCGCACGCTCTTGAGAGCTTTAGTCATTGCTTTACACAGCACCTCATCTGATGACTCAGAACAGCTTCTTGTCATGTGTGGGTAGGAAGAAATAGAGGTTATCCTTGGGAAGTTTTCATCTTTGGGGAACCAAGAGTGTGGAGAAGGAAATGTCAGTGTTATATATGAGAATGAAGTTAGAAACATTTGCCTCACTTTCCTTTCTCGTGTCCCTTACTTACTTAGTTCTGAAATGCTTCCTGACTGTATGTCGCTGCCCGTGTCACCATTAGCAACATGAACTCTCACACGCATTCTTCCATGCTCTTCTGCCATTTGTAAAGCATTATTTCCTCAAGTCCTCCTGCAGTGAGCAGCATGTGTCAAGAGACATTATCACAACAGAAACAAGGCCAAGGCACCAAACGAACATTTAAGTATGATGTGTATGACAAGTGTATTCTTCAGTGTGGAAGTCTTTTAGAAATTCTAAAACTCAAGCCATTCCTTGATATTTTTTAACTTTTGTTGATTAAAATATGTTGTATCTATATTAACAGTCATATTAAATGTCATGTGAGACTAGGAGTTAGATTTCCTGACAAACAAACATATTGGAAGAATGGCCATGTCATAAAAAAGATGAACTTCCAAGATGACAAGCTTCTCCTTTTCCCTCTGGACCTGATACAAAATATTAAAACAAAGATGTTGGAGGGGGGCTTTTTCTTTTGATAGTCATCCCCTTGCCTGTAATCTGTCTGATATGTTCAAGGCCAGAAAAGGGCATGCTATCTCAAATGCGTGGACCTCTCAAGCTCCCCATCTTTATTCAAACTGGCCAACCTTAAATTGAGGGAGGAAAATTCCCCTAAGTGACATGAAAGCCTCAAGCTCTCAAGACGAGAGAAGGGTTTCAGCTTTGCAAGTTTCCCTTCTGTTTGACAGGGGGTCTTCTTCTTTGTTTGCCTTTGTGTGTGTGTGTGTGTGTGTGTGTGTGTGTGTTCATTCCTAATAAGAACCTTTCTTTATTAGATGGCTTTCTTTTCTGTGTCTCAGATTTCCTGTATCTGTTGCACTCAGGTTTGTTCATCATCCCCTCCCCCGCTCCCATCTTCTAATTCTTTAACTGGCAGAGAAAATGGACCCCATCAAGACCCCTACACAGCATCATTTTTATATTCATCAGGTAATATGGACCAAAAAAAATGATACCATTTGTGAAAATCCATTTTCTTCCTCTCCATACAGATAGACTATACTTTCTTTAATTGAATCTCATAGTTTAATGTCTTTCCTAACCCCATGCCTAGTTGCTCAAAATCTCATACGTTTTCAAAAAGAAGTGGCAGTTCAAAAGAAAGATGCTGAGTCAAAGGATCCTCTGTGGAGGAGCTTTATTAACTCCACAGCAGGCACTAGAAAAGAGTCTAAAGACGAAGTTTCAGTGTTGTCAGATAAAAGGAGGTGCTTAGGGGTTCGGAGGAATGGCAAATCATAAGGAAGCAGGCTCAGTTAATGCACAAACCATGCTACACGAAAGAGGTAGGGGAATAGAGTACACAGGGCTTGAGGAATGTGATAGAGGTCACTCAGTGATAGAAAAGTGAGGCGTATTATGTATGACCCATAGGACATGGCAGTATTCAGGCTGCCTAGGATGTAATTTGGTTTCTGAGCAGTAAACTTACAGGCTGCTACGTGGCAGGAACTGACTGTACTTATGCCCAGCTTGCAGAGGCAGGGACGGGGTTGGATGGGGGAAAGTTGGCTTCTCACCGTGGCTAGAATGGGAGAGAGCATTCAGCGATGGTACGCTCTAATAATGGGTGCCTACTTGATTGCACGGGTTCTTTCTTCTACCAGAATGTTTATTCCCAAATGTAAATAATAACCATCATACTCTTTGTTGTGAAAGATTTCAATTCTTGCTTATGAAGTATAGGAAGAAATTTCAAGCCCTTACAGAGACACACATAGGTCTTTGTGGTCTAGATTCTCTGCATCATCATTGGTACCACCTGCCTCGCGCACTACCTTCCAAGCAAGCCACTGAATAGTTTTTGTATACATCCTGAAACAATCATGTCTCCACTAAATTCAGCTTTTACTCATCATTCTTTCTGCCGGGAATGAATAGTTCTCAAATATCCTCTCATTCCATTGCCTCCTCCTTATGGCTAAGGTCTGAATTCAGTGTCCCCTTGCTCAGAGAGCATTAACTTTGAACAGATTCTACCTTCTTAAGTTGTGATTTTTCTTCCATTTCTAATCCACTGAATCACAGTGATCTTTAGGCCTGCATATTCCTCACAATTTCTTTCTTGAAGACAGACTGATTACAGATACAGCGACTAGCATACAAAGTAGAATTCCAATAAACCTTGATGAATAAATAAATACTAATCAAAACAAATGCTGTTAATATTTAGTAGAGAAAGATCCTCTTACATAATCAGTATGTCAATAGACCAATTATAAAGACATAGATATGGGAAGAAAAAAACAAATGAGGAATAAGAAATATATATGCATCCACAAATGGCTTGTTTAGGTGGTTATTTTATACATATGGTTGAAGACCTACAAAACATAAGTCTAGGGATTAAGGTTATTTCCATTTTAAATTGAAAGCTCAAACAATTTACTTGTATAATAATCAATAAAAAAAGGTCTTTATAATCTCAGAATAATAGAAGAGAGTAAGAATAATTTGACCAAGGTTTAGAGATGTAGCATGCTTTCTAGTAAATGCCTAAAGCATGCCTCCTTGTCTCAGATACATCTTTTCCCACCTAGCATCATTTCCTGATACTGTCTTGGAACAGAGATCACTCTGATGCCTTAGTCATGGAAATAAAACAAGCAAAGCATTTGTGTTAATTAGGGCTTTGTAATAGAGTTACAGCTCTTCCTAGTAGAAGAAGAGGGTAGTGGGCAACATGGCCCTCCCTTGGGGTTCCAACAACCATTCGGTCCTCAATCCCAGCTCTGTGGTGCTGGTAGAAGTGCTAGAGCATGAAAGAGGACAAGGTAACCAAAGACAAGGTTCTAGGAATAGAGCTTTCCTGAGATGAGCACTCTTGATGGTGTGTGACTTTTGAGTCAACCATGTTCCTGTAAGTAATCCTGTGCCCTTTATCCTATAGGTAAACTCAGTCAACACTGTTGCTCACCAAGTTTAATTTGGAAGAAATTATTTCTTTGATCTGAATTTGGTGTCCTGTCTAGTCTGAATAGTCAGGAAGATTAACTCAACAATGACATAGAGAACATTAGCTAAACAGATAGACTAATATATCTTGAAATGCTAAAAATGTTATGAACTATTATAATAAATAATTCTGTGTTCCTCAACAAAGCCTGGTATTTCATACACATCCCAAGTCTCTCTCTCTCTCTCTCTCTCTCTCTCTCTCTCTCTCTCTCTCTCTCTCTCTCTCTCTCACACACACACACACACACACACACACACACACATCTCAACATGTGTTGTTTGAATCTCAATATCTTTGTGCTTTGTATAAAGAGATTCAATTTTCTCTTGAGGGAAAGTTTAACTGCATTTGAGAATAATACTTATCATACTTGTTTTCATCACGGACCAAATTATAAATTCTCACAAATATGTAAAGAATATTGCATTCTATTAGGAATTATAAGTATTGTAGACAGAATTAAAAGCAGAATTGTGGATGTTAGGTTATAAAAAATATTATACTGCTGTATTTAGGGAATTTAAGCACCTTTCCTTATAATTTGGTGTCCCTGAGATCCTTGGCAACCGAGCGTTCACTGATCCTAAAAAAGAGAAAGATTTTTTATACTCCAAAGATCAGAATATTATATACTTTGGCCTTCTCCCTTAAGAGTTAATCTTGCGGACCCTGTCAATAACCTAACCAAGAGGCCAATTCCCAGAAACTATGGTTCACCTAAAGTCATACTAACAGGATAGAGGGGAATAACTATCCCGTTAATGGGATAATGTACACATCTTTCCAGGAAGTTCATTGTGAGGCTTAGTGAGCCTCTACCATGCAGCATTGTCAAGCCTGCCTGTGTTCCCAAGGCTTAATTCAGGAAAGTATAACGTTTCCTTTTCCTCCTATCTTCTTCTTTTGGACACTAACAAAAGCCCCAGCATGCTTGCCGTGGCATTTTGGTCTTCTTCACTGTTTCTCTGAATGCCCTTCTTTTTTTTCACAATGCAGACAGTTGTTGACTTTCACTGTTGACTATGCCAGAATTTATTTACCTTAAAATGCATGGCTTTCTCTGTTCCTCTAGCAATCTCAGTCTCCCTGGAAGCTGCTAATATTTACAGTTTACCTGGCCTATTATTTTTCTCTGAAATTAATAATTGGCCTCCAGCTTCTTTTCAAGCTAGTTTTTAAATTCTTTTATTAATGAGACTCCAAATCCCCGATTTTCCTTGTAACATCATTGCAGCATGCCTCTTTGGCAAATACTGTATTGGACTGATTACAGTGTCACCCATAGAGAAAAGACAATGTTTTAATATACTATAACCTCTGCTTCTCCCCAGCAAACGATTTTGAAATCCACTAGAAGTTGAAGATCTCATTTATATAAATTGCTTTAAAGATGCAAATAAAAAGGAACTAAAATAGAAATCTATGCAGCTAAGCAGGAGCGCAGCGATCGGAAGCATGACTCCAAAGAACTTAGCATCTGTGCAGTGAAACGCTCGTTTTAACAAGTCCAACTGTGTTTCCTAACTATGTCAGTCCTTTCCCTTGGCTAATGCAGAATACAGTTTACAGAATATATCAAACTGCAGCTTTCTTGCTGAGAAGAGCTGAACACTAATTTCCCAGCCGGGAGCTGGGGCTTCGTTATGAACCAAGCATATTAAATGGTTGTGGAAACGAAGACCACAATGTAGGCCATATGGTAACATTTTCTTGCAGAAGAAAAGACACCTTCTTTTTTTGAGACAGGGTTTCTCTGAGGCTTTGGAGCCTGTCCTAGAACTAGCTCTTGTAGACTAGGCTGGCCTTGAACTCACAGAGACCCACCTGCCTCTGCCTCCCTAGTACGGGGATTAAAAGCGTGTGCCACCACAGAGGCCTTCAAATGAAATTGTTAAGATCTGGTGTCAGAATTACTAGTTTGGAGTTGAGAGCAGGAATGGGCCCATTTAAAATTGAAAAAAAAAAGTATCTGGGTGAACTGTAAATCTACTACACTCTGAATAAGATGTTCACATGTTTCAATTTACAATGGAGGGTAAAAGCTATATTATTATTTTTTCCAAGTCCACATTTGAAGATCTGATTCATTTTTTGGGTTAACCATAAAGGTTTTTTAGTTCATTTGAAATTGCCTGCTGAAGCAAACAGGTGGTTCCACATAACTTTGTCTAACTCGGGGTGCGTTTTCCCACACCAAATCACTTCTCTGCCAACGTCTGCCTAGCCAGTGTGATAGTCAACTTGATGGGACCTAGATATCCAGGAGTCAAACAATGGGAATGTCCACGAAAGGGTTTCTATGTTGAACGCTCTGCTATAGAAAGACTGGGTAATAGGAGTTATGTGGGGCTCCCCAACTCAGTGGCCTAGGCTTCTTCTACAAAGTGTTATAAGGAGAAAGTGAAGGACATGAGCTGATCACCAATATTCATCTCTCAGTGTACCCCAGTTTCTGAGGATACAGTGTACTTCAGCTTTTGAGGATACAATGTACCCCAGCTTCTGATGCCATGTCATCTTCAGCTTGATGGACTGTATCCTAAAACTGAAACCTAAAATATACACTTTTTTCTTCTCTAAGTTGCTTTTGTTTGGGGTTGTGTTGAAGCCATCAGAAATACAATGAATTTTTTTTTTTTTTTTGAGACAGGGTTTCTCTGTAGCTTTGGAGCCTGTCCTGGAACTCCTTTTATAGACCAGGCTGGCCTCGAACTCACAGAGATCCGCCTGCCTCTGCCTCCCGAGTGCTGGGATTAAAGGCGTGCGCCACCACCGCCCAGCCAATGAATATTTTTTTAAAGTCCAGTTTCTACAACTCAACACAGCAGTCACATCATTCAGCCATTTAAAAAAGTTTCAGTTTGCCGGGAGGTGGTGGCGCACGCCTTTAATCCCAGCACTCGGGAGGCAGAGGCAGGCGGATCTCTGTGAGTTTGAGGCCAGCCTGGTCTACAAAAGCTAGTTCTAGGACAAGAACCAAAAGCTATGGGGAAACCCTGTCTCGAAAAAATCAAAAAAAAAAAGTTTCAGTTTGTTCCTAATTCAGATCTAGTATCATTCTGGGTGTACATACAAGATACACCACCTAGCTCTATTTTTTTTCATGAAAGTACAACCTAGAAAAGAAGATTAAAAGCATCTAAGAAGTCACTGAAATCATAAGAGCTACAGAAAACATGGAAGGAGAAAGGGTGATAACATATGATTACAATGATCGTAGGACTGTGTACAAAGGGATTTTTTAAATAAAAGAAACTCTTCACAACTTTTAATTATTTACTTGCTTTAATATTTTGTTGTTATTTATCGCCAAGATTCTCTTCTCATCTCAAGCCATTTATGTTTCTCAAGCTCAAGTGTCAGCCTTGTTCTTCTTTGGCATATATAATACAATGAAGCTGTGGTAAATTGAAATCCAGATCTCTACAGTTATGGAAATGCTCTTAGATTTTTAGATAAATCTTGCCTGAAAAGGCACAGCTATTCTTTTAGAGACATTGACAGAGTCTTCCCTTAGAAGGTCATTTCTTTCACGCTCATTTCGTTTCTTTCCTTGGAGTTCTATTTTCCTCTCCCTGACTAATGTCAGGGCCTCCAACATTTGCTTCTTGCACAAGTGGGTCAAGGCACCAGCTAATATATAGAATTGAACATTAACTTTAAAGTATCTCTCTGAAACGTATCCTCTGGTCTGGAAATGAAATTTTCCATCTCCATGTACTGCCTCTTTTCCCATTTCACCCTTCTTATATCGTTACAGTGTTCTCACTAGGCAACCAGCGGGAATTGGTTTATTCTCTTGCGTATTCCTCAGGACTCTAGATCTAGACACTTTGGGAACACTATATTTCATTTGTAAAGGTATTTCACTTAAGCTTTTTTATTGAATCTCTTCAGTGCTCCGTATAAAATAGCTTATTTTGCTTTCATACACATTCCATACTTCCTGAAAGAAAAATTTCAACATCGTTTCTATAAAACTTAGCCAGAAAGCTCTGTCTTCTCTCACAGTTTTATCGCCAAAGGACTTTGCCCAACGATACTCTATCTAATGGTGGAAGGATTGTTAGGTTTTGTTAACTAAAATAAGCCCTACTCACTATTAGATTGGCAAGATGGATGTTTACAGCTTCTAAAACATGGTAATTGTGACGCACGAGAATATGACAGGCTTTGTGAACGAGATATAAGAAGGGGTTTATTCGGCAGCCATCAAAATTATTTTCAACACTCATCAGGTGCTTGCCACTAGATTGCCATTATCCCCTTGAACTTTCTTTCATTTTTGTTTGAGCAAAATTTTTTTAATATTTATTTATTTATTTATTATGTATACAATATTCTGTCTGTGTGTATGCCTGCAGACCAGAAGAGGGCACCAGACCCCATTACAGATGGTTGTGAGCCACCATGTGGTTGCCGGGAATTGAACTCAGGACCTTTGGAAGAGCAGGCAATGCTCTTAACCACTTAGCCCCGAACAAAAATTTTAAAAATGGAAATTTAAGGGTTTAAAACTACCTAGGTAATAAGGTACTATACAATGAATATTTTGACACCTACGATATTTACTAAAGTTCAGAGCTATAGATGAAGTGAAGATGATAATGATTAAAGTTACAATTCCATTTCTATTTTTAAAATTCCATTTGCACTTTTTACCTAGGTCTATATGTGCTTGTGTGCTTGTGTATGTGCATGATTATGCCATGTCATGGATGTTGAGGTCAAAGGACAACTATAGAAGTCCGTTCTCTCTCTGCACTGTTTGTGGCTTGCGTATCAAACCTAGGTTCTCAGGCTTGAAGGCAACCCTATCTTAGAGTTGGTAGCATCTTTGGGTGTCACTCCAGATACAAAGAGGTAAAAAGAAACAGAGGTGCTCCTTGTCTGCCTTTGCTTCTTGTTGGTAGGTGCATCTATTCTGCTGCTGCTGCTGTGACCCCCACTGTCATTCCTTGCTCCCATCCAAACCTAGTTTATGTAGCCTCAACATGGACTGAAGAATCTACTAGGTCTAAAGTGCCAGACTGGAACAGCTGAGACTTCCAGCTTCATGGACTAAGTAGCCATCAGATTCTTGGCCTCTCCTGAATGAAGATAGTCAACGAAGGATTATCCAGATAATACTGCACAGTCTACTAACTCCTTGTATAATGTGTGTTTATCCTATCAGTTCTGTTTCTCTAGTGTACCCTGAGAATTCAATACCTAGACACTTGAGCCTAAACGAAGTGGCCTGGAGAAGGCCACTTGGGTGGTAAGGGATGAAAGGTGGTTGCTTTTCACATTAGTCCTCCTGTGTCACTCTGATGTTACCACCTGCACACAATTCTGCAATAAGTGAAAGTTTTAAACTTGAAAAAATGCTAGGGACTTAGAAGGTCCTCAGCTACTGGCAGTCTGTTACTGTTTTCTAGATGATTCTGCATCACATGTTACCTTGGGACCATTATTTAAGGACAAATAATGGTGATACCCTAGGATACCTACAGAATCTAATAGTCAATCATTGTTGGCTTATTAACTTAATCCCTTAAGCTATTAAAGGGTGTATAAGAATGGAAGGTTAGGAGAAGAGGAGGAGGAGGGTAGGAGAGAAGAGGAGAAGAGGCAAAAGAAGGAGATAAGGAGAAGAGAAAGGAAAAAAAATAAGGAGAGGATAAGGGGGACTGAATGGGAACAAAGGGTATGAAGGACAGAGGAGAATCAAAAGGCCACATTCAAGAATCTTAGGATATAAAATTCAGTATTTCCCTACATCATTACCTTTCTAATTAAACAGAAAAAATGGTTTGTATGTGTAAGTCAAAATACAGGAGGATTATTTTGTGCCCTGTCATGTTGGGAAATGCTAATGATATCGATAACAGTTTTATCTAGTTATCTACTTTCTTTCTTTTTTTTTGTTGAAAAAAATTTTTTTATTGAGAATAGGAAAAAAAAGTTTCCGCCTCCTCCCAGCCTCCCTTTTCCCTCCCCCCCCACTCTTCTTCTCCTCCCCCCACTCATCTCCCCCTCCCCCCACTCCTCTCCCCCACCTAAGGACATTCCCCCCCTCCCTCTCCAATCCAAAGAGCAGTCAGGGTTCCCTGCCTGCCCTGTGGGAAGTCCAAGGTCCTCCCCCCTCTGTCCATGTCTAGGAAGGTGAACATCCAAACTGGCTAGGCTCCCACCAAGCCGGAACATGAAGTAGGATCAAAACCCCTTGCCATTGACCTTGGCTTCTCATCATTCCTCATTGTTCGCCATGATCAGAGAGTCCGGTTTTATCCCATGCTTTTTCAGTCACAGTCCAGCTGGCCTTGGTGAGCTCCCCCAGCCCGGCCAGTTTGGGCTCTATCTACTTTCTTTAATATATGACCTGGTAGAAATTATAAAGACAATTGTCCTAATGTCTTTTACAACTTTTGTTCCTCAACAATCAGGAATAAGGTATATCAATATATTTCCTCCTGTATTTAGAAGGGAAACACAGGGATGCTTTGCCCTTATAAGTGCCTTAGAAATCCCATGACAATTAGAGTATAGTAGATTAATTTATATCTTTACAATAGGAAGAGTAACTATATACTCAAAATGTTATCTGTGCCGGGCGATGGTGGCACACACCTTTAATCCCAGCACTCGGGAGGCAGAGGCAGGTGGATTCTGTGAGTTCGAGACCAGCCTGGTCTACAGAGCTAGATCCAGGACAGGATCCAAAGTCACAGAGAAACCCTGTCTTGAAAAAAAAAATCAAAATGTTATTTGTGGCACTTATATGAGTTTAAGATTTCAAATTTTGCTTTTTAAAAAAGTTTTTGGTTTCTTTTAGTGTTTGACTGACTCTCACTGATGTCAAGTATGACTAAATTAAAATGAGAAGATAGTGATGAATTAATTACCAGTGTTCAAAACATAGAGATACATCTCTGGCACCTCCTATTTCTTTGTAGGGTACACGGTGTACAGCTCATCTATGGAAACTACTCATTGTATGCCATCTAAATATTAATGATTTTTTCTGTGTTCCTCATAACATATGGTACAAAGTACAAAAGCACTTTTTAAAAATACTTCTAGCATTTAAAATTGGCTAAGGACAGTTAAAAATTTCAATGAGTTTGCCATACTTTGTAAAACAGGTGACAAAATTCAATTTAAATGACTGAACAGTTTCTATTTGATTATCTTTAGTTCAGCTATCCCGGTTGGCAATTTCACATTTCCAGACAATTAAGTTCAACCATGAAGCATTTCCATAGATAAAGACAAAAATGACCATATTTAATTAGTTTGCTTATGATTAGTAAATTAAGATTGTTTTAGCAATGAATGAGCTTAAGGAGTGTGTGTGTGTGTGTGTGTGTGTGCGTGTAAAAATACATGTGAACAAAATAGATTTCACAAAAGCTTCTATATGGAAAGAGTGCTTGTTTTCTTAATTGCTATACAGTAATAGAATTGATAATAACTTAGATAATACACCTGAGGCTTTAAGATGGGGCTAGTAATTAACAGTCAGATTTCTGTCGATACTAGCCTCTAAATCCATGAATGTTTACGCTTTGTATTTGTACAAAATGATAATTAGAGTCCTCATTTTCATTTGAAAAAAATTATATTGGAACTTTTTGAAAATATGCTCATTCTTGCATCATTTTTCAATATATCTGGGAAACTGATCATTAAATATATGAAATATTGTATATTTCAAATAATTTTAAAATAATATATGAAAAAATAAAATAAAACTGTACATGTTAATGGGACATCATGTAATTACATACAATGAGGTATTGTTTACATCCAACTCACTATGATTCTTTCATTCTTTTATTGCTGAAAATTTCAAAATCTGTTTAGTATTTGAATAATATTATAAAATTTTTTAGCATCCTATCTGGTACCTTAAGACTAGTTATTCAGAGAATTTTGATTTTATGAATCATTTCATCCCTAAGCAAACCTAGTGTGGGATGAATTACCAGAGTTTTATTGATATATATGGAAATAGAGTCTCAGAGACATCATCCTTGTCTTCTCCAAAAACTAAGTCCTCTAACAAATATCCTCTTCCCTCTCTACAGATTTTAAGAAACTTCAAAGCATAGTCAGTTTTACTAGTTCACCCTATTTTTTCTGAAAATGCTAGATGATTGACCTAAATAAAACATCCTTAACAACTGCACCATAAAGAAAAGGCAGAGTTTCTTTTTAAAAAAATGTGGCTTTAGAATAGGTCAGGAATCATTTTACATGCTTAGAAATCAAAAATTAAAAGAGTTCATCAAGCACATACACTTCCCCCAAAGGACACATTCCAATGAATTGTTCAGATTAGAAGCACTGTAGGGGGTGTCTGACTTAATAACCTCATTTTACAGACTGTGGTCTCAAGCTCTTGGACTTTAGACAGATTGCCTGGAGACGTGCAGTTAGTTCATCCCTACAGCCTTGAAACTAGAGTCTGGCTCCGTGGATGCTGAGCCCGAATGCTGAGCATACGGCCACACCATGCTGCTTCCTAGTCTTTTTATAGACTTGATCCTAAATATAGACTATGCTAACTTAATTTGGAATATTATGACAGAGAAACCATCAACTAATAAAATATACAGAAGCTCCTCAAACAGGTGAAACGCGCTCCATCAAGGGCAATCATGGGTACAGATGCGAGGCTGGAGCTATTTGGACCTTCAAATGTGAAGTGAAGTCTAAATCCAAGGGTACGTATGATGCGGGCCATGATGATGATAACCTCCACTGTCAGCGCAGGTGGAAGGCCACTCGGGAAAGGAGCAAGCGAGAGATGGAGTTGAAATGAGGACACAGTGAGAAACCGGCCATCTGTCGGGCAGCAGTGCCGCCCGGCAGGGCACCTGCATTGCCTTCCAATTTGACTCAAACAACAGAGTCCCAAAGCAGTGCTTTACTCACAAAAACTGTTGCTTTCTTGAAAACAGATTTTTTTCCTTATAATCTATTGTGATGACTGTTTTCCCTCCTCCTGATCCCTCCAGACTCTCCCAACCTCTGCTCCCATCCAAATCTACACCCTCTATACCATATCTCTTTCTCATTATATACCAAACAGGTATCTAAAAATATTAATAGAATAAAATAAGGTAAAAACGAAAAAAAAAAAAAAACAGAAAAAAAAAAAAAAAAAAAAAAAAAAAAAAAAAAAAAAAAAAAAAAAAAAAACAGAAAAAGATTAAAAAAAAAAAGAAAATGAGGATAAGACAAAAGCCTAAGAAACACATAGGGCCATACTTTCTCAGTGTTTATACATTTGTTTATTAAAGACCACCTTAAGAATTATGTAAATTATGTATGATCGCAGCACCTGGCATACTCTTTATATTTTTGTCTAATTTTTTTTTTGAGAAAGTCACTTTTTCATGACTTCCTAATCTAAACTCAGTGCCTTTGGGAAGGGTGACCCAATTCCCTTTGTCTAGGAATGTAGTGTGGCATTAAAAAGGTGAGAGGAGGCACCGGTACAATTACAAGGCAAGCTAGAAGGTGAGCTCCTTTGGAAAGTGGCTGTTCCTATACACTTTGGGAAGCCACCTTTCCAGATATGGTCCCTAACTTTCTCTCTGATTCCACAAATAGAGCAAAGCAGGACAGTGGTCTCTAAGGGGCCGTCACACCAGAACGACAGCTTTTGCAACTTATTCGAAGCTCTCACAGTGCCTCTCTGCTGTTAGCACACTGGTCACACACAACTGAGGGAGATGATGAACCCATTTGTCAGGGAGAACAAGGCTTTCATAAGGAAACCTGTGCGGAGACTCTGAAATCGGGCTAGAGAGGCAAGGCGCACAGCTATCAAACAAGAAGGGATCAAGAAGGAATCTTCCTATTGTGTTTATCAGAGTCTTCATTCACTTCTGCTACTATAGCAACAGCCACAACCTGGGCAAAGCATGGACAACAGAAATCTAGTTCTAATAGGATACCTAGGTGCCAACATGTTCATATTGCTCTGACTGCTGTCTTAAAGGTGGCAGCGTGCCTCTTTTGTTTCCTCAGTTATAAGAAGCCTTGTCGTGTAAAAGCCAAATTCACAAAATTTCATCATAGAAGATTAGAGATTCAACATAAAAAATCAGGAGAGTGGGCACCAATATTCAAAAGTTAGTGAGTTTTATGCTTGGCATCACCAAATATGAGATGAAACTATTTGACTTAATGATATTTTTTAAAAGAAAAAATAAACTTACACCTGTGAGAGAGGCAGACAGACATTTGGAGTTGAAAATTCAACTATATAGAAATTCAAACATATACAAGTAGAGTGCCATTTATTAATCTTTGAGAATTGTTTTAATTCTATAAAACTATTCTGTTAAAATGGTTCCCACTGTTGTACACTGTGATTCATAATTGTATTCCTAGAACTCGGGATCCAGAGACATAAGAATCATAATATGTCTATGAAGTGATTTGATTTGGGCTACATGACATCATGTCTCAAAACAACAATAAAAAATGAACAGAAATAAGCTACTCCAAAACTACATTCAAAATAGGATTTAATGTTGTATATGTTTATCTAGTAAAAATTATGGTACTAAAGGTGAAGATATCAACAAAATAATAGTATAATCTTTATTAAATCAGCAGTGTTAATAGAAAAGCTGTATATGATCAGTGAATATCTTAATTACCAACATTAGATATAACGCATTTCTAACTCCATAGAAAACTCTTCTGGACAAAATTGTTTTTTCATTCTCCTGCCCTGAATTATAGAGCTCTTTTATTTGAGCCTTATGATAGCAATGTGAGTTCAAAATTAGAAAGCACTTTCATAAGGTTTACTTTTGAATTGGAAATTATGCACTTTTCTTTAGTTTCCTCTAACCCAATCTGTCATCTGACTTGTGTTAGTTTCCTTTTTAAGGTAAAGCATAGCTTAACCTGGAGCATTAAACTGAATGTGCTACTTGAAAGTTTCTTGAATTGTAGGTCTCAACATAAGAAAATGGAAGACGGAAACAGAGACAAGTTAGAATCCATCCCCACATACCCTACCATCTCCTAGCCATTCACACACAGTGCAAGAATCTTAGCGTTAGTGACAGTTTGGCATTTTGCTTTGGTTCGATGGCTTAAGTTAGAAAAAAAAAAAGTCTTAAAACTCGGAAAATCCTTAATTTAGCACTCTGGAGTAACCTGAAACAGTAAATAGTTGAATATACTAAGTGCAATGAGAATCACAGGAGAAAGGTACTAATTGGGGATGGAAAAGATAACACTTCAATCATATCTGACAAAGATGACAAGCATCAGCAGCCTGAAAGACAAGATGCCTCCACAAGTCGACGGAGGTCCAAAAGAGCTGTCCTTGTTTAAGTGAGAACCGGTGGATTATGTGTTTCTGAGGGGAAATGTTGGTATAGTTTAGGGAGACAGTTTGTGTCAGATTGTACAGAATTGGGAAGCCATTGGCTGAGGTTTCTGATATTATTGTTGTTGGGAGAAGGTCACAGTGTCTGATTTTAGACACATCCCAGAAGGATGAAACATGTGTGCGGAGCAATAAAAGGCTCAAAGTAGAATCCAGAGCTTCTCATAGAAATCAGGTGACACAGTCAAGGCCCAGGGACTTGATATTTGGATATAAATAAGGTTTTATTGATTTCTCTTAGATATTAAATTCAGGTTTATTCTACAGAGAAATCATTAAAAAAAATCATTCCAAGAGGTGCACTTCTCTTAGACTTTCTCTTACAGTGGTGCATATTCTGCCCAGTTTGCCCTCCAGTGTGCTTCACTGAAAGTCATGCTTCCTTCTACCTCCTGAGCTTTGCATACTACCATGGGGTGAAGAACATCTTCCATCTGCTCT
Organism: Alexandromys fortis; assembly: GCF_014885135.2. Lineage (NCBI taxonomy): Eukaryota > Metazoa > Chordata > Mammalia > Rodentia > Cricetidae > Alexandromys > Alexandromys fortis. Next base: position 7,589,077 of record NW_026067959.1, on the reverse strand, counting down.
TATTCAGCAGAAATTCCTTTAATGGCATACTATTAGCATTTTATTACAGAACTCAGCATTTAAATAACACAAAGTATAAATGACAAAGAGTGCTGAAAACAAAATCATCAATTTGAGTTTTCCAAAGAAATAGAAAAACATATTTTAAATATTCAAGAAAAAGGTACATTCTAAAGTGAGCTATACCTGCTAGGCTTATTTCACTTTGCAATAGAACCACTCACTTCAGTCCAAAAGCTTCCCCTCCTGCAGTTATTGATGAATATTAAAATTTAGGCGCTCTAGAAAGATGTGCTACACAAATAGAAATGAGTAAGAATTACATTTTTAGCAATTACCATTGCCTTATGGTGATTTTTAATGGGATTAAAATTTTGCTTTGATTGCTATTTTAAGAAGCTCCAAATGGAGTACCTATGAGCAACTTCATGAATACAGAAACCTCTATGTTTACGTGGACTTCTAGAGCTTTCTCCTCCTCCTCCTCTTCTACCATTTCAATCTAGAACTACTACTTCAGAATAAAATGTCATGAAGTTCATCCTGATTTTCATCAGGGTATCATGTATTTTGATTTGTTTTTTTTTTCTATTCATTGATTTATTTATAAATGACTTTGTGAAAAATAGAGCTGTGGAATTAGGATATAATTGATGGTTAACATGTTTTTCATCTAACTTATGAGAACATAAGGCAGACACTGGTCAAGAAACTTTAAAGACTTTTTTTTTTATTTTTGAGACAGGGTTTCTCTGTAAGTTTTGGTTCCTGTCCTGGAACTGGCTCTTGTAGACCAGGCTGGCTTTGAACTCACAGAGATCTGCCTGCCTCTGCCTCCTGAGTGCTGGGATTAGAGGCATGCACCACTATCACCCTGAAAAATTTAAATACGTTTAAGACCAACAGGTCTATTCTTATCTTGGCCAGAAGCCACAAACGTCCTTGCTCCTTTGAATCGTTCTGTTTTGCCAGAGGCCAGACAGGATGGATAGATTTACAGGACACAGGACTCTAGGTATCATTCTTTTACTTTTCAGTATGTAGCCAGAATGACTAAAAACCCATTTCCTAAAGGATTTTCATGTTTCAATTCTTGTAGCTAGAGGCATTAATAGGCCCGGGAAGTTATTGAGACCCTACCCTCATACCCTATCTGCCATTTTCCTGAAGACACTAGAAGAGAAGCTTCACAACTGCCTCTCTCCAAAATTTAAAATGTTCTGAATAATTGGGCATATAAGAGTTTTGTTGAGTTCCATTAAGGGAAAGGTACTACCTTGTAGTCAAAAGAACAGGAATTTAAGACCTGGTGGAAATATGATATTCCAATCTGCTCTAAAGATTAGCACATTGCATAGTATTCTCTCTCTCTCTCTCTCTTTTAAATGTTAATCCAATTTTGCCTGTCAGTCATAAGATTAGGAGATCAGCCCCAAGGAAAGCAGATTCGCCTAAAGGCAATCTAAGGATGTGGAAGGAATAATTATCGCCTTCCTGATAAGTTTTCGGAGAAAACCTGGAACTCATTCTGCATCTGGGCTTCCTGTAATGAACACAGAATGTTTGAGAAAAGCCTATGGCATACAAAAGCAGGAGCGGTGGATGTTACATAAATGTCTTATAGAGGGTCACACACTCTGTGACCCTGTCCTTTGTGAGCTTCCTCCTCATGTTTCTAGACAGCTCTGCTCCTTCTCTGGTAGTGTCTTTTTTTTTTTTCTTAATGAGTTCTCTCTTTCCCTCACCCTCCAGCCATTCTCACTCCCTTCTTTCACTGTTCAGCTGCTTCTTGGCCTACAGGTTTGAACATGTCTGCTTTCTTGAGTTCTACCAAAAGGCTTGCTTTCCCTTCTCTTCCTCATCCCTTTCTCCTACCAGCTGCCAGAATTTGTAGTTTGCCTACCCTGTTCTTTTTTTCTCATTCTCTAATAACAAAACAGTCTTTGAGTTTTTTTTTCTTTTTCTAAGTCCTTTACTAATAGGACCAAGAACCCACATAAAAGAAGCCTTGATTTATTATTTCCAAGTAGGTCAGGGCCTTCAAAAAAAGGTTTCAGAGTTGTCTTACCATCCTTGAGACAATGACACCACCTAGCTTGGAGGTAACACTTAAAAAGGGGGGAGGGGAGGTTTTTCCTACTTGGTATACATGAGGAGAAATTTGAAGAAATAAAATTGTGAATTCACATCAACAGGTTTTCACTCCTCCAAAACCAGTACCTACTTTTAAATAAATGCAATGGTGTAAAGATAGAAGTACAGAGATTTCAGTCCTCTGATAACCTAGGACATGGCTTCAGGGCAGGGGTACTAATGTTCTGTTTTTTTCCATCCTATTTCTCTACGTTTTAAAACATCAGGTGAACTGAACGCATCTGGACATAAAATTTCTAAAGACGTATGTCCAAGTCATATTGTATCCTCTAATTCTAGCATAGATTTGGACACTATATAGCAGAGTTGAGGAATCTTTAAGGGAAATATTTTCTTCATGAGTGCATTGCTTTTTTTTTCCCCATGACATAAGATCGGATGAATCACAGGCTGGCAGTGGAACTTTAGATGTCCTCTGGTCTGGAGTTTGATTATTCTAGGAACACAGCAACTTTTCTTTAAAATCATGAAAATTTCTGGTGCAGAGATATATAATTTAAAATTTTAATGAGGTACATAATAGTTTTATTTCTTCTGGGGCCAGTATTTTAACACTATGATTACTTTAATGGAGACTGAATAGCACATAAGAAGAGATTTCAAAAGACCTTTGCAAATGCAGACATAAAGGATAATGGACAGCTTTGAAGAGAAAGTGAAACCTGTGAAAATGTTCTGTATTAATATCCTAGACCTAGGGGACAGTAATGCCCCTCTGGAGGAGAGGAACTATGGGAAGAACACACAGAAATCTGAATTTCGAATGCTTAGCCGAAATTTGCCTTGTTCCAGGTACACCGCCAGTTTTACTGACATGAGCCTCAATTCCATTGTGTGTTATTAATTTAGCCTTTGTTTATTGTACAATACGTTTCTTTATGAAATTCCATAAATATTTATAATATACTATGATTGTCGTCAATCTCCTATTGCCATATCCTGCTCATCCAACACACTACACTGTTCCCCTTCTGCCTCCAAACCATCCTTACACCTTCATGTACTATCTCTATTGCGTTATTATTTTTCTCTTTTATTATTATTGCCATATGCATATATGTACATACATATATGTATATACACATATGCAACCTTTTGAATTTATTTATTATTGCTTGTATGCATGTATGCACATATGTATGTATGTATATGCTTTTAGGATTGACTACTTTGTATTGGATAACATATTAGAGAGCTTAAACCAAAGGAAGACTAATTCTCTTTCCCTCTGTAACCATTTTTTTTTTAGCTCTTTATCCAAGGATGGGTCCTCATGTGATTTCTTCCATCCACATTTGTTTGTTAATTATCAATGTTTAGGTCGTTTAGTCTACTACATTGTTAATATTTCACAAGTGTAGTTTGCCTGTCCTATATGAAACACAATAACCAGCATGGTGAGATATTCCCAGAGGTAGCATTTATATCTTGGCAGGAACCAATAGCTGTTGAATTCGATTTACGGGCTATTCATTCATAAAGAATTATGCCTAGTAAGTACTGTAAATGAAGTACAGTACTTACTAACTACCCATGATTCACGAGGCCATAGAATCTAGAGGAGTACCTACGTTCATAAACCATTCTTAATGCTTCTCATGCCCACAGGTAAGTAGATCAATCAATCCTCATTAAAGAAGGTCCTTTTTCGCAACAGATGGAGATTATTACAGCAATCCACAACCAGTTAAAACACAAAGAACAACTGACCATGTGTTTCCCATCCCTAAATACATCAACAACACAACCGTTCAACTAAGACTCAAGAAAATTCTTGAGAGATGGAAAGAAAGTCTGTAACAAGCAGAAACTGGGATGTTTTCCTGGAAGGTTTTCAATTTCCTCACTTGTAAAAAGAATTAAGATTCCATCATTTATCTCCAAAGAGGAACCAAGGGGTCTTAGAACTACTCTTTTTCTCTATCAGCCAGATGGTTACTCCCATAGCACCTTATTTCCTGCACACAAGCGTTCACCACCTCGCCTTCCATCCACTCTGAGTACTGAGAGCAGCTAACACTAGACCTGTTCCTATGTTTACCATCTTTACTCACTAAGAAGTCCAGAATTCCATTCACTCCACACATCCAAATTCTGTGCCTTACATGGCTGTAGGAGGTCGGGGACATTTCTTATAGTCCCTGCTTTAATTTTCCCAAAGTATTTCCCTTCATCATCCAATAAAACAGTTTTGCAATTTTAGTAATTTCGAAGTTTATTTGAACAATCATAAGTTAAAAGTGAGAGAATTATAGGATACTTGATCCCTTTTTCTTATTTCGGTGTCCCTGGTGCCTATAAACTTGTCCAGCAGCACACATCGAGCATCTGTCCCATGCTCATCTATTTGAGCACTGTACTGATGAGAACACCCAGCACTGGTGTAGATGAGTCAGACTAACCAAATTTACACAGCGAGAAATAAGTAAGCTGAATCAAAATTGCATCTTTGCTGTAAAGAAACTGAAAAGATATGTAATAACCTTGCAAAAATGAATCCTAGCTTCCAGTGTTTTCATTAGGGAACTCTACAATATATTTAAGGAAGCAATGATAATAACTCTTCGGGAAAACAGGGCAGAGAGAAAAACTTATAAATTCGTTTTTGAAGTGTGAATTAAGCTAATCCAAAGCTCAGAAAATGCATTAAGGGAAAGAAAAAGAAAAGAGCAATATTTCTCGTGGAATTAATCACAAAAATTTAAGCAAATACTATCCAGCTCCTTACAAATTTAATAATTTAAAACTTACTTTGTGAAAACAGATCAAAATCCAACATCTAAATGTAATCAACTACAAAAACAAGTACAGGAATGAAAAGAAACTGTGTTCTTCTTATTTCAAGTAAATAAAATAATAGTAAAATAAATGAAAATATCTCTCTAAATCACACAGACAAAATGGACAAGATTTCACTTACTACTTGAAATAATTATAAAGACTACCCCCAATATAAGCAAGAAACATGAAAATAAATCCAAAACACTTTTCACCTAGTATTATGTTTAATGATAAACATGTAGATTGTTTCTTCCCAAATGAGTATCGTGATAAGATTGTTACTCATACTGCTTTAATTCAACATAGTATTGGTAATGCCACCCAGTTAAACAAGATAGTAAAAAGGAATTTGCATGTATATCAATTGGAAGTGCAGAACAAATTTTCTCTTCATAAAGAAAACAAGATTTCCCATAATATGAAATTATATGCAAGTCATTTTATGAAAGTTGTATACCAAAACACCTCAATTTCTATCATAATTTCAATTAAAAATGGAAATTAGAGCTTTCATTTAAATATAGGAATGTTAAATATAAATATAAAATAAATATATATTTTAATTTAAATATATGACTTATATTTAAATTAAATATAAGTTCTGGAAATGAACAGACCCAGTAAGAGATAAACAGGGGATTTCTTTCTTCTTTCTTTTAAAGAGTGTTAATATTTGATATTGAATAATAGTGTATACAGAACAATGAGCATCTTTAAAAAATATCTATGGCATTCTTTAAAACAGAGTAAACTTTATTACATTCAATTTATGAGGTCAGAACAAATCTGGGTATGCTGGCTTGATTATGTCAACTTAAATTCCTCCCATAGGAGAAAATTCCAACTGAGATAATGTCCCCATGAGACCGGACAGTGGGCCAGTCAGTAGAGAATTTTTTATTAGTGATCAGTGGGAATGGCCTATCCCATTGTCAGTGGTGCCATCTCTGGGCTGGTGGTCCTGGGTTCTATAAGAAAACAAACTGAGCAAGCCATGGGGGGCAAGCCAGTAAGCAATACCTCTCCATGGCTTCTGTTTCAGCTCCTGCCTCCAGGTTCCTGTCCTGTTTGAGTTCCTGTCCTGGCTCCTTTTAGTGTTGAACTCTGATGTTGAAGTGCAATCCAAATAAACCTTCTCCTCCCCAACTTGCCTTTTGATCATGGTGTTTCATTACAACAACAGTAACCCTATAACACTGAGTGATATGGAGATTGTGACAAACAGCTCTAAGTACACTATTACTGTATGAATTGTGTCACTGAGAACAATGAAGAAGTCAGATACTGACCTCTGTGCCTTTGCACGTTCATGGAGTCTATAAGAATCAAGGAAAATAATGTATGTACAGCGTGCTCTAGCTGGTAAGAGTCATTTCCCTTAGACCTGCAAGTTGTCTATTTGGGAGTAATTATGCATGTACACTTAAACTGAACACACATTTACAAGGGATATGCTAACTTGGGTAGAGAATGAGGAGTTACAAATAAGAATAGTGATTGGAAGCCAGGCATAGCAGCATATGACTTTATCCCAGCACTCCAGAGGAAACACAGGTGGACCTCTGTGAGTTAGAGGCAACATTGCGCACTAAATCTAAAGACAAACTTCCAGCTTTCCTTCTTTACTCGCTACACCCATAAAACATGAAAAAGTCAAGGAAGAAAGTTCCTGTGGGAATTAAAATAAAGAAATCAACACACACACACACACACAAAACCCCAAACTTCAAAATTTTGTTATGGCAATATAGGAGGCCCCTGTAACTACTTTGGAAAGATTCATCCAACATTCTGGGGACTTTTGGGTGAGGAAAAAAAATGCACACTGGTTACTTTCATCCAATATTATCTGGTTCCAGATAAAGTAGTTACAGGTCTGCTCTCATTAGTGTATGTATGGTAATACATACAATTGTATAACTTGTGACCCTAAAATATTGACACACTCCAAATGCTTTTGCAAGAATTCAAATACAAGCTCAAATCCCAAATCAACAAACACGTGGCACCTCTGAAAGCCTCGGGACAGACCCTTCAGAGACGTAGGGTCTAGCTTTCACACCTATGTTTACTGACCTCCGAAGTAAGAGCCATCTGTCAACTTCATTTCTTTACTGGACTTGGTGATAACACCAGCAACACCATGCTGAATGAAGTACATTTTCTTCCCCACCGCTCCTTCTCGAATGATGTAGTCTCCAGGCTGGAACACCTCAAATCTCAGCTTGCTCAGCATGGCCGTCACAAAATTGGGATCCGCATTAGCAAAGAGGGGCATTGTAGCCACCAGTTTCCGGCAGTTGAAGTTGACTATTTCCTAAAGCACAAAGGAAGGGGAAATTGAGTCATTTCTGGGAGAAAAAAAATATACATTGACTTTTAAAAACATGTACATACAGAATAAAGGCTAACCTACATTTGTAAAAATATACATAAATTGTAATCCGCATGTCACCAATGTAATGAGTTTTGTTTTAATCTGCATTAAATATCCACCCCAGTACTTCAGTTTGCGTAGAAATACAATAAATCTTCAACAATATATCAATTAAATAATAAAAAATACCAACTATATTTTACTTATTTATTTTGTGTTTGAAATTACAACTTAAAGGTGGAATTTTAATTTTTCTTTTATTTATTTAAAGAAAAAAACACCAAGTCCCATAGCTACGAGGTGCAGTGCTGCTTGCCCTGTCATTGATGATCTTGAACAAGCTGCCTGGTACCCACCAGCAGAAATTATAAGAGAAGAAGAAGACAGATCCAGCCAGTATGCATTTTATTTTTTTAAATCTTATTCAGATGAGAGTAAAAAAGAAACAGAGAGCAGGTGTTACCAAAGGCAGTCAGTGGACGATCAGAGATGGAATCTGATTTCTGCTTGGCAAGAACAAACTCTCCTGAATCACCCACTGAAGTCTGAGTTGGAAGGAGGGCATCTCTCTTTTTCCTGTCTCCTTGTTTGCTGTCTAGACAGTCAGAAGCTCTATATGTTTGGCTTCATTTAGAAGATTTTTAGCTCAGATTTAAAATATTTGTGTCTCTCTAGACTAAAACAACAATGTAGGAAAATGTGTTATTATAAACTTTGGGAGAGGCAATGGTAATGCAAATGTTACCATTATGACATGTCTTCTAGCTCCTTCATAAAAGAACCTAGCATCAAGGTACCTATCATCAAAGAATGTGAAAAAAAACAGTGCTGTATTGAATTATTAATCTTCTTTAAGAAGCCTAGAAACTAAAGACACTTCCCATAGGAGGTGGAAACACTGTAAAATGGGAATATTAACAAAATTAGAACACTTGAAAGCTCTATCTGGGAAAATGTTAGTAATAAGGCCAAAACAGAAGTTCTTGATATTATTTCACAAAATTGCCCGATACTGTCTTAGCATATGTAAAAATTTCTAGGTGCTGAAAAAGAAAATTTTATAGCTATATGCAACAGGACATTAATCTGACAAAAAAAGAGGCTGAATTTCTGTGACAATCAATGTTATCGGAGACCAATATGTTAAAAATAAACTAAGCACAGAAAGAAACATGCCACACGAGTTTCTTTAGATGTGAAATCTGAAACAGTTGATTCCATGGGAGCCGAGAAAGAAAAGAATAGAGATAACAAGAGGTGGAGCCCAAGATACTAAGTTATGGTTAGATATCATGGAGAAATTTTAGTGTGAGACTATATCAGACAACAACAACAGCAGCAGCAGCAGCAACAAGAACATTATGCTGAACATTTCTGAAAGCCAGAATAAGTAATTTTGAATGTCTGTGCCATATAATATTAAAAGTTTTAAGAAACTAGGTATGTTTGCTTTGATTTGAAGAGTTCATATACGTGCATTAAACAGCAGATGAACATCCATAATTTGTACGTTTTATGCATAAATTAAAAACTCAATTCAATTTAAGGTAATCCCAACTGATAACAGGACATTTAAATTCTGTATGGATAACAATCATTGTAGAAAGCTATATTTGGGGAGGCATGCAATTTTGTCTTATTATTATTCTGGACAGCGTAGCTCTAAAATGTTTTCACCATGGTAGCTATAAATATAATTACCATGATTGCACAAATGAATCACAGAGTGCTCTTAACAAATAAGGCTGTTGTAACATCGCTAAATTCCCACCTCAAACATGCTCAGTATTTTTATACAGTGCAGAAGACACAATAGCTTCCTTCTAGGAACTTAGGGAGACATTAACAAGCACACAGACCTAGAGACTTCTTAGTTATTATACATTTTAATATTTTTCAGTATTGTAAAGAACAGCTGGTCAATCTATAGCAAGTGAAACTTCATCATCTAGTACATCCTATTAAAGAATGCTACCATATTTGTCTCATTTTTATTCCTCATTCAATAGTCTGGTCTAGTTGTATTCAGAAGAACAAATGGACATATCTAGGAACATTTTTAAAGAAGGATAATTTCATTTTTGAGAATTAATGTTCTTCCTGAATGTGGTGGTGTAAACGAGAACGGTCCCGATGTGCTCAGATATTTGAAACCTTGGTCTCTAGGTGGTAGAACTGTTTGGGAAGGATTAGAAAGCGTGGGTATTGAAGTAGGTGTGTTATTAGGAGTGGCTTTTTGAAATTTCAAAAGCTCATGCCATTCCCTGTTACCTTGCTCTCTCTCTCTCTGTCTCTCTCTCTCTCTCTCTCTCGCTCTCGCTCTCGCTCTTTCTCTCTCTCTCTCTCTCTCTTCCGAGTGGGTATTGTCTTTACATGTAAAGTCTCATCTTCTGTTCAACCTCCATTCTTTTTTGTCTATTGCCATGCTTCCCACTACTACAATTACATATATAATCCTCTCGAACTTTCTGTCCTCAAATTAATTGCTTTCTTTTACAAGTTACCTTTATCAGAATGATTCATTTATTATTAAGGTATTTTTTAAATTCATAGTTATGTTTAATAATAATTTCACCAAAAAGTTACTTGTATTTTATACGTGAGAATCAAAGTTTGCCTTGGTCATTAACTGCTCTAATATAATGAATCAAAACTTTTGAAACCTAAGAAAAACTCATTTCGTGTGCTAAATTAATTCTGTCCTATATGATCTTTAATGTGTTGGGTAAGCAGGAAGCATTTCCTGTTTTTCGGCACAAACCTGGCATAGCAGTTCAAAGCAGAAGAAAGCAAATGTCATGAAACATTACTAAGTGATTCAGAAGGATTTTAATGCGCAAGAACACAGGCCTACCAGAACTATTAAAAAAAAAAATCCAGTGGTATACTCTTCTGCGAAGTACTGGGTGTCCCTTACTGAATATCTACAAATTGTAAGCACTAAAGAAATGCAGTCCTAGAAACTTCTATATGCAAGCAATTCTGAGCAGACTTAGCAGGTTACAATTGTATGCTGATTCATTTACATGTATTCGGAACAACACTGGATAAAGAAGAGACCACCATGTGCTCGGTAGGGAGAAACAATATGCTAGGGATAGAACAATTAAGAGGGGGGAGAGAGATAATGATGTGATTAGATTTTTTTTTTAAATAGGAAAAAAGAAGTCTGAAAGTAGACTACAGGTGACTGCACCGCCGAGCATACACACAGCACAAGCAGACTGCGTGTCCTTGCCACTCTTACGTCACCTTGACACAAGCTATAGTTACCTGAAAGGAGGGAACCTCAACTGGGAAAATGCCTCCTTAAGGATGGAATGAAATCAGACAAGCTTGTAGGGCATTTTCTGAATTAGTGATTAATGGAGGAGGGTCTAGTCATTTGTGGGTATGGACACCCCTGAGCTGGTGGTCCTGGGTTTTTTTAAGAGAGCAGACTGAGTAAGCCATGTAAAGGTCACCCCTCCATGGCCTCTGCATCAGTTCCTGCCTCCAGGTTCCAGCCTTGTTTGAGCTCCTGTCCTGACTTTCTTTAGTAACTGTGATATGGAAGTGTAAGCCAAATAACCCCCTTTCCTCCCCAGTTTGCCTTTTCGTCATGGTAGTTCATCACAGCAACAGAAACGCTAAGTAGGACTAGACGGTAGCTGTTAGCAGTTTTCCAAAGAGAAAATGTAGAAACTAGAAAGAATGTAAAAACCACTGGTTTACAGCTTATCAAGTGTGCTCTATTATCTCAGTGATGATGGCACATCATGCTTTTTAAATGCTACTGTTTTCTCATTTAACTATAATTAAAAACCCAGTGAACAGTTACATCATTAACAGAATCATAGAGATGAGCCACATAGGTCTAAAAGAGGTGATTTACCAAGAATCACTTGAAATTCAGGAAATGAAGTCGGGTTTCTAGAGAAGTATATTGCCATTCTCAGACGTTGTTTCCTACCATTGAGGGGTCAGCAGATAAATGGAGCTATTCAACAACTTAGTGTGGCTAGTGTGACTGAAAGTAAAGTGAAATTTTCACTTTACTGATTTCTAATCAATTTAAGTTTAAAGTTTAAAGTTTGTCAGTTAGTTGTTGAGCAAAACCTGTTGGGAAGATCTTGGCCAGGCAACCACACTCAGCTGTGAAGTATATGAAATCTGCATATAGGTTGTTGCTGAGGAGACTCTGGCGTCCAAATCATGATGTGCTATAAAAACAACACTGTGCTCCAGATTGTGTACTGTAGACATTAAGAAACACAAACTCTCACTTTAATGATGCTCTAATATAGACGGCATTCTGAAATCTCATTTTAACTAGGTACATTAGAAATGAATTCACATTTCTTTTCACTGTTGATGTCACCATTTGGAAATTTAACGTGACTTATGATTTATATTACATTCCCACTGGGCATTGGACAGCATTATAAAGTAGTTAATGCCGTGTATAATAATATTTTAAAAGAAAAATGACATGATGCATTTCTAGACATTTGAACCTCCAGTGAAACATTCTGCAAGACGAACAAGAAGTAGAAGGGAGGTAGATTAGGGAGGCATATGGGGACAGTAATGAGCTATATATTGGCTCCTATTGAAACAACCACAGACTGGTATTATAGGTGGATACCAAGTGACAGGTCTGTAAAAACAGACGACTACTGAAAACCAGCCGAGACTGAATTGGGGAGCTCAGATTGCTACTAACGATCCTTAACTTCCTTCTATACTGGCATCTCCATATCATTAGCTTTGTAGATTTTCCTGTTAAAGCCATGTATCTGTCATTCCACGTCCCAAGTTTCCACACAAGGGCAGAAAAAGGCAAACAGGAACCACATTCTGGGCAAAGTCAAATCCATTCCTGGATTCTCTGATCTTCCACCACCTTAAGTTGTGAATAATTCACCCCTTCTTTAGTTAAAAATATCTGTGCGTATGAATGTTTCTTCTGCATGCATGCATGTGCGCCATGCATGAGCCATGCCCACAGAAACCAGAGAAATGTGTCAGAATTGCTGAAATTGTAATTACAGAGTTGCGGGCTGCCAAGTGGGTACTGGAAACTGAACCTGGTTATTTTTCAAAAGCAGCAAATGTTCAGTTCTTTACAACATGCCCATTAAGGATCGATCCCAAATCTCTCCGAAGCTTTTCTCGTCCCCTTGAGTCTGTGCTCCTGCCTGCCCCTAAAGCTTCCCTACTCTTTGTTTGCCCACTTCGCAGAGGTCTCATATTGCTCTCTCTGTCACTGAGACTTCCCTTGTTGGTGACACAATATTTATCTTCTATAGACCTGTGCTCTATCATGGTTTTGTTTGATCCACAGAAAATAAGATTTGGATCCTAAGACTCCAAGAAGAAAAAAAATAAATATATTGAAATCGCCGACCAAAGTTAATTTTACGTGACCTCGCTTCTAAGGAAGTCACGTGCATGAGATCATTACTTGAAGAATTTGAGGTAATGCGTGAAAATAAGGTATATGAAAAATTTAAAGACGAAAAATAAAAACGTTTTGATATGTTAAGGATTTCTGGCGTATCCCATGGTCCTGCATCCTATATTCAGTCCTTAATCCCCAGAGAAGTTGCAAGGGAAGCTGATGTCCAGCACGGCATTCAGTACAGAAAAGATCACTGGATTGCACTGACCCTTATAGATATGATTTCAAAATGCTTAAGCATCAACAGAATACTCTAAGAATCATTGTGAGGTGTGGCCCTCATCTGAGGCATGATGCTCTGATTGACATGCACCAGTTGGGTGGAAGGATCTTGAGTGACCTGACAAACATGAAGTTTTCATTCCTGTTATTCTTTAGAGGAAGTCAGTATTCCATGGATGTATTTATGGAATTTTTCTAAACCATAGTATACCAGGCTCCAATCCAGATTTAAAGGATATGAATCTAAACCTTTAGGGGATATGACTCAAAGTCTCTACTTACATAGTCAAGTATGGTTCCTAAAATAAGTGAGTACCCAGAAGTCTAAATCTAGGCTTGAGGGAGGAAGTTATGTATGCATGTATTCAACATAAGTTAATTAAAAATAACAAAAATAGTTTTGGCAAAAAATCAAAAGATAAATTATAAGTCACAATAAACCTCCTTTATTGATAGAATAAAGTGAAAATGAACTGTGATTTATGTTAACATTCCACTAAAATAAAAGGATTGGTAGTTATTTTGAAAGAAAACTTTTCCTTCTTTCACATTCTCAACTAATATTCATTTGATGGTTTGACTCCTAAACTGTAAGATGTTTACTTGGATATATAAGGAAATCACCTCAAGACAAGACAGCATCATTGCTTTAGGAATGTTTTGAAAGTGTATCTAGACAAGAAATGGCAAGTTAAGAACATGCTTCCACTTCTTTGCAACATTTCCTGTGATTTCTATGTCTCTAAGGTGGGATATATACAGGTTCTTTCTCCAATTGAGACATTCTCTTTTGCCGTTCAAGAAAGCTTTTTATTGCAAGTGATAAAGAATTTGGGCCTCAAATATTATGGAATAGACTCCAAGGGTAAGAAATATTTATCTTTAAATGATTAGAATGAAAGAGTTACCAGTAGAACAGAAGTAACTAACAGATGTGTAAAGCTTCCCAATTTTAAATTTATTTGATTTCCATCACATGGAGGCTAGCCAGTTGTATACTCTTATTAGCAAGTTAGTTTTATTTTAGTTTCTGGAGAAAAAAAAAAGAAAATCTGTTTTCCTCAACACAGCTGCATTCATAATGCACAAATTCTTTTGGATTCCTTTCTTTGTATACTTTTATGACAGACCATTTCCCATATTACAACATAGCCCTCACTGACATTCTTTATAATACCCAGTTATCCACTTCATGGTAGTCATATTGTATATCTAATTCAGTCGGCAGGGAGGAAAACTGATGGCAATTGTGGACTTGAGTATTTTCCATTACCACCTGCTTTAAGACCTAATTATACTATTAATTGCTAGATTAACAAACAGCCTTCAAGTTGTGAGTCAAACACTGAAATATTATTTACATCAGTCAAGATTTTATAAGTGTTATATGTATTGTTCAGGGTTATAAATGGAGTTGTGTTCCTCTAAAATTTATATACTATCACTTATAAATGTGTTAAGAAAAATACATCTAAAAGTTTATAGATTTAAATAGTGATATCTTTATGAGAGTAGTCACAAACAAAACGAGCTAGGTTTTCAGTCTTGACCATTTGACTTTGGAATGATTTTAAATCTACAAAATATTTCAATACTAGATAAGATGTTCCTAAAAATACCTCACTCAACTTTCCCAGGTATTTCTCTCTTTCTATCATTTTCTGTCTTTGAACTCAATATTATTACAAAACTGTTAGCTAGGGACTGAGTTTTCATTGTATTAGTGATTATTCTATGATTTTTTTAACGTTCCAGAACCAAGTCCATCTGTCACACCATTAAGTACAAAAGTTGCATCATCTTGCTTAAAGGAATTGAGGCTACTTATAGATAAACAAATGAATTGCAGATAAATTCAAGTCTGCTAAACTTTTTTTATTTTTTATTTATTTATTAAAGATTTCTGACTCTTCCCCGCCACCGCCTCCCATTTCTCTCCCCCTCCCCCAATCAAGTCCCCCTCCCTCGATAGCCCAAAGAGCAATCAAGTTTCCCTGCCCTGTGGGAAGTCCAAGGACCACCCACCTCCATCCAGGTCTAGTAAGGTGAGCATCCAAACTGCCTAGGCTCCCACAAAGCCAATACGTGCAGTAGGATCAAAAACCCATTGCCATTGTTCTTGGGGTCTCAGTAGTTCTCATTGTCCGCTATGTTCAGCGAGACCGGTTTTATCCCAGGCTTTTTCAGATCCAGGCCAGCTGGCCTTGGTGAGTTCCTGATAGAACATGCTAAAACTTTTAAAATGTATTTTGTTTGAAGAAAGAGATTTTAATAGGGTCTTGAGTATATGTATGCTATGTATTCTAGGCAGATGTGGTATGTAACATGTGTGTACAATTATGTGTGTGTATTTATTACTAGAAAAGAATGAAAATTCCCATAGTAGAACCGAATCTTACATTTGAGACAACCCTTTAATAATTTGTAACATATAAATAATTATCATGACATATTTTAATATTTAAATTTAAGCAACTGTGGAAGCAATTCTTACTACTAAATATAATGTTTTCCAATCCTAATATAATAGCAAACAGTCCTGTTTGGCACTATTGTCTTTTGTTCTTTTATGTTTTAGGCCACTAACATGGTCTCACTTATTTAAAATTAGTTTGAAACATATTTGCTCTAGTTAATCTACACACTGGAAAATTTTACTTTCTCAAAAGAATGTATTATTTTTCACTAGTATTATTTCTAAGGTTAAAATTTATTGCAAAGCATTTCCCATAAAGAGGTTGGGTGTTTACTTTATGGGCTATTTTTGTCTTTTTCCCTATGATCATTCATTAGTTCACTTTGAAAAAGTAAGTAAAATTCTATGATAACATTTAGCTGTGTATCTGGTATTTATAATTTAAAAAAATTAGATTTTATGACATTATTCTTCAGTTTCTCTTGATTTTCCTGATCCTCATTTATGAATGTCTAAATTATGGCTCATATTGTTGTCAGGGAAGCCTTTTAATTCACATTAGGAGACTGCAATATTTAAACATGTCAATAACGAGAATGAGATTTCAATATCTGTTATAATTATTAAAATCATATCATTGACCACTTTCTCTCAGCCTGTGCTCTTCTCTGAGTGATTTCTTTTCATAAAGCATGATATTATAAACACATAATCATTTATACAATGCTTGCCAAAGGGAAAAAAAAAGTTTCATCTGTTCTCTGTAAAATCTTTTTTTCATACTTTGCAATCATAAATAAGGTTATAAAATCATAAATTATGTGTTCCTGGGGTAGAAGAAATGATTTTTAAACTCTCAATATTAAAGCACTCAGAGGATTTCAAAGGTTCATGTCACAGTGTTCCTGTCCAATTAGTCTTGTGACATCTGACCTTCAATGTATACATTAGATCAGAATAGCAGTAGAATAGAGCACAGATATCTCTAAGCACCGGTGGTTCTCTGTCACTTTTGCAGTCTCAAGTCACAGTCATTAGACATTTGTCTACCCCAGCATGCCATCACATAGTGGCAATCATGTCATTTATTTGATAATGTGGCATTACAAGTAAAGTTTCCTCAAGCACTTGACATACTATTTTCGCTAAAATTATGTTTAAAAGCATCAGTGTCCTCATCAGACCATTACCTTCATCCTTCCAACCCTCACTACAGCTCCAGCTATCGTCATCTCTATTACCTCTAAAGGACATTCATCACTGTAGTGGTTTGAATATGAAATGCCCCCCTTAGGATTACAGATTTGAACACTAAGTCTCTGACTGGTAGCTCCACTTGAGAAAGCTGTGTAACCATTAGGTGGTAGAGCCTTCTTGGAGGAAACCGGTTACTTGGGTCAGGCCTTGACGTTTTATATCCTAACCCAATTTTCAGTTCTCTCTCTACTTTCTGAATGTAGATGCAGTGTGACTAGCCAGTCTCCTAATCCTGCCACCATGTACATTCTTGGTCTCTTGCTGTTTCCAATCCATCACAGTGAACTGTATCCTCTGAAACTGTAAGCCATAAGCCCTTACTTCTTCAAGTTGCTTTTATCGGGTATTTTATCCTGCTAACAGAAATGGCACTAGATAATCATCTCGCTCCAGAGATGCTAAGGCCATCTTCAAAAGCTAAGAACAACATGAGAATGGTTAACTGTTCTCATGATTTAACAACAATAAGGTTCATAATTTATGTATGTATTTGTGGTGCTATTTTTAAAAATGCAAATATGTTTCCTATAAGCTAAAAATACCACAGATAGTCTCATTTAATAGTTCTTATTTAAGACTTGCATTTAGCTCATTGTAGAGCCTTGATCCAAAATGTTTGTTTTAGGGCTAGTGACATGGCTCAGTAGGCACTTGTTACCAAAAAAACTCAAGCCCTGGGAAACCACAAGATGGAAAGATAAAAAAAAAAAAAAAAACTCCTGCAACTTGAAATGGTTTCTACACACAGACTGCACTCCCCCCCCCACAGTCACACAAACATACACATTAAATTAATGCAATGTCTTTAAAATGTATTCTCAAAGCTTAGTTTTCTTACTACCGTAATTATGCTACTGAATACTGCTAACTACACTGACTTTTTATAATCAGGTATATTCTTAAGTTTGGTCTCAAATCATCTTCATTATTTTAGTGTGAATGCAATTGTATAGTCATTTTTTTCAAAGACCATGCAACATAATTTTTACGACTATTTTATTAATGATGAAAGGCATGGGTTTCCTCAACAGAAAAAAATGTAATAATGTTTTTAAAAATTATATTTTATTTGTGTTTACAAACTTATGGTGTCTTAAATCATTGTTGAATGAAAAGTTCCTTATTTGGCAATTTGTTTCCTTCTTCCTTGGACCAAGGAAAAACTAAAGAGAAACCTGATTTAGTATAGGCTTCTTTTTTGTTTACCACGTTTTCTCTCCCTGAACCCCCATCTTCTACCCCCCTTCTCTGTCCACATTAACTTCCACATTCAGAGCACACCTTTTCCTTCGAGACCTTTACTTTGTACTCTTGGCCTCGGTGAACCTACTTATTCTTGTCAGCTATTTTTGGCTGTGTAGTCTCGCTCTAGCAATTAACTATGGGTGATTTCCTGCATCTCCGGGGTTCCAGTTAATGGTTTCTTGCTTTTACTTCTTGATCTTTTCTTTCTTCTTTATTTTTTCTTTTATCTTCCAGTATATAGGAAGCACTTCCTTTGAGACTGAAAATGGCATCACTGTGTCTCTTAGTTTGTCTTTCCAGCTATGTCTGGGTCTATATATTGCACACATTAAAAAAAAATCAATGCAAATGTTTCCCACCTCTCTGATAGGACCTAGAGACACATGGTGAAAACGCAAACACAAACAAAAATAAATAACAACAGCAAAAAGTTCTTTGTTAATCTCATTTGGAATTATAACCTCTATGACATCACATACATATTCTTTGTCTCACCTTTTGCTATTTATTCCTGTCACATAAATACATGATATCTTTGGGAGGCAAGCTTTACAATGCAATGCATCAAGCCTACTTCCTTAACTTCAACAAAATGTAATTTAAAAGCAATTTTAGATACTCAAGTATAGATTTTAAAAGTGCTTCAAAACTACACTAAGTATTTGCACAAATTTTGTTTTCTTATGTAATAAACCCAGCTTACAAATTAGAGGTCAGAGGCCAGAAACACATTTCATGTTTTATAAGAATGAAATATACTGACGTTTTAAATTCTCCCGGGGCACATGATCAGCACCTATTTTCAGCTCTCAGCTCCTCACACTTCTATTGTTTAAAAATAGATCAGTTCTGAACTTTGGAGACTGGCTTAGAAGGGCATTAACCCCTTTCTAGACTGTTAGGTTTGCCATTCTGCTCCAATGGAATCAGTGTAAGACCAGCCATGCTAAAAATAGACCTTATTCTTTATACGCATTCCAACAAGCATTCAGAAGCAAGGGGTAGCGTTCACTGAATACTTCTAACTAGATTTTATTTTTAAATGTACGACTAGCATTTACTAAAGCACATGTCAGTCTTATGATCTTAATATTTCAATGTCAAGTTTTGATGCTTGGGGCATTGTCTCCAGAGAGCTGTCTGCTGAAATGAAGGGAGAGCTATTATCAGATTCTTTGAATAACTTCCAAAGGAAATGGGGCACACAATGAGGCTTAGTTCCGTGTCTCCTGCATATTGTCCGAATACTTTGAATCACCCTCCCAGTACTTTACATGGAGTTTGTTAACCTTGATTTTTTTTCAAATATGTCTTTCACTGAACAAAATAAAAGTCATTAAGGTTACAATGATGGGCTATTCTTTACTGAATTATGTGACTATTTAATCCTTTTTATTTTAAGAACACGTGTGCTATGTACTGGTCACTTTTCCTGATATATTACGTATTTTACCCTCTTAGTTTCAACAGCACACTATGGGGTAATTAATATTATCAACTTTTACATTTAAAAATGAGGAAAGGAATGACAGATCCATTAAGAATTAGCTTGACTCCAGATGTGCGTATTGATACCAGGCTCAATAAAGCCGTCTGGGCCAAAGGAATAAGGAATGTTCCATATCGTATCCGGGTAAGTTTGTCCAGAAAACGTAATGAGGATGAGGACTCACCAAACAAACTCTACACGTTGGTAACTTACGTGCCTGTTACCACATTCAAAAATCTACAGACAGTCAATGTGGATGAGAACTAACCTACTGAATCTCAAATAAAGTTGGAGAACAGTCAAAAAAAAAAAAAAAGAATTAGCTTGAAACCACCCATTAAGTTAGTGCTGATTAGTGGTGTGATGTTACACTGTCGATCGTGGTCCCAGTCTGCCTTTCAGAAGCTTGTGTCATTCACCATTACTTACAGAAAGGGAAGGGCACATATGCTTACAAATGTCACCAAAGGATTAGGACTAACTAGCCGGGCGATGGTGGCGCACGCCTTTAATCCCAGCACTCGGGAGGCAGAGGCAGGCGGATCTCTGTGAGTTCGAGACCAGCCTGGTCTACAGAGCTAGTGCCAGGACAGGAACCAAAGCCACAGAGAAACCCTGTCTCGAANAAAACAAAAAAAAAAAAAAAAAAAAAAAAAAAAAAAAAAAAGAATTAGGACCAACTAAAACAAAGAAAGCTGGCACACATATGGACATCTGGGAGGGTGTGGGGTGCCTAAGGGTCACAGAAGACCAAGTCAACACGCATATAATTTTAACTAGACACAGGCACAAAGCACCCAGCTTATAAGCAGGAGAAAGGGTAAATATATCACGATATTACTTTCCTGATTTGAGATAGTAATTTTCTAGGTATCATCTTAAAGAATTTTCCTTAGGAAATTGCACTTGTTCCTTTACTTTGAGCCGTACTATGTTAGCTCACAGTGAAATGAAGGGAGCTTTTCAGATAAATTTGTAACCACTTCATTTCCTAAAACAGGGAAGATTTTAGTAGAGCTCCATGTTCAGGTTCTGAGGCTTAACCAATGCTGAACTGGAAAGAACCTCTTCCTCTATGAATCTCCACATCCTGGATGTGTCATCCTGCATTTGGATGAGCCACGCAGCAGCAATTGCTCGAAGATTCATTGAGTATTCTCTGTGCAGCTTTGCATGGTGATTACAGCAGTTCATTTGGGCAGCTGTGGACAGAAGCATTACAGACTTCCTGGCTCAAAAACAGGATACATTTATTTACAAAGCTCTGAAGTGTGGGAAGTCTAAGATTAAAGTCCTAGCAGTTTGTGTTTGGTTGCGGTACTCTTGCTGAAACACAGACTTCTTTTAAGCATGTGCCTATATGACAGAAAGAACAAGAAGTGTATTGGACTTCTTTAATAAGGATAGTGATCACATCCACAAACATGATGCTGTTGTGGTAGAATCAACACTCAAATGATCAGTTGCCATCATCTGAATTTGGTATAGGAGTGATATAACATCTATCATATATTCCATGAATGCTACTGGGTTATAGTGAGCAGAAAGAATACTCAAATACTTTCCATAATTTGCCCCACTGACAGTCACTCCCTACCCCTATTCCTTAACTTCTTGTTAAACAACTAACCCCATAGCACATAGAAAGTTACCTTATAAAATGGATGCATATGAAGCAGAACTAGTTGGCACACACTGCACATGTTACAAATAAATACAAAGACGACAGTATATTTGTGCAAACAGGAAGGAAAAGTATATTGGCCAGAGTCAAATGAAAAAAAAAATGATACTAAGCTGCAAGAATGAAGCTCGCCGTGCCAAGAACTGCTGTTCTCATTCCTCCAATCACCACTCTTTTATAGACAAAAATCTCCAGCTACACTGATAACCAATGATTCTCTGAGATGAGCTGACAGGTGTGTGATCTATAGTTATCTACCCTTAACTTATCTATCTAAAAATTAGTTAATATATGTAGGACTGGGAATGGTGCGGAGATCAAGAAAGACAAGACCTTTTTTCTGAAGCCATTGTGTGACAGAACAGATAACACACAAGTAAGCTTTAAGCGAAAGCGAGGCACACGATGCGCAAGCAGCGTAAGTGATGGAGAATAATTACCCAGGAGCTAACCTGGAGGAACTGCTCAGGGAAGGAGTCTTTGATACATTAACACTTTAATATTGAGACTTGAACAATATGCAGAGCCAATTATTTGTTTCAGCAAGTAGTCTCTAACAGATAGCAAAGATAAGTCACCTAATTTCTGCTATGATTGAACGCGTTTGGACATTTTTTTAGACTCCAATTTTATTTCAGTCAAGACTTATGCTATTTTCCTGCTTTGATTTCTGCAGCTGTGATAAAATACTCTGGCCACAAGTGACACAGTGGCAAAAGAGTTTCTTTGGTGTCTACTTTCAAGTCACAGCCCACCATTCAGGGAAGTCAAGCAGGAACCTCAAGAAGAAATTCTGCTTGTTGGCTCACTCCCAGGCTCGTGCTAAAAAGTACTCACAAAGGGATGTGACTGCCCACAGTGGACAGGGACAACTTTTATCATTTGACAGTTAAGACAATTGCCAACAGTCATGTCCTAGGGCTTATCTGATCTAGACAATTCTTCAATGGATGAAGAATTGCCAACAGTCATGTCCTAGGGCTTATCATCTGATCTAGACAATTCTCTCTCAGATGACCCTCGTCTGTCAAATTGACATGTCAGGCTAACTAGGACAGTTATTGTTTCTCCACATCACTTCTCTTCCACTTATCCTTCTAATACTCATTACAAGAGATTTATGTATTATCCTAATGTCAGAGAAACAAAACATTTTCATTTTATATTGGAGGCAAATGTTTCTATTTCTAGGAGCCCTAACTTTATTAAGTGGCCATGATTCTGAATCTGGTTTGCACTCATGATTATGATAAAGATCATCCATTCAGTAAACATACCAAAAACATGAGGTTTTGGTAATATTGATAATTAGAGATACAAGTATTATTATGTAGTTATGACACAGAGTCTATTCTCTTTTGACTTTTGGCTTTCAGTAATGAAAGAGACAAGAAAATCACAAATGGTAATCTCTATACAGAGACAAAGTTGGCATGGTAAAATTTATGGAGAATGGAATGTCTGATAAGAGTGACCAAATGAAGTAAAACTAAGATGAATAGAAAAGATTGAGGCGTAGACAGCATGAAAAAAAGAAAGAGGTAATTCAAAATTTTAAAGTGGAAATCATTGATAATTTCTTAACGGTGAAAAATCGGCATAAATATACAAATATGAAAATGGCCCATAAAACAGTGGTTTTCAACCTATGGCTCACAACCCCTCTTGGGGTACCATTCCAGAAAGCCTACATATCACATATTTACTTATAATTTACAACAATAGCAAAATTGTAGCTATGAAGGAGCAATGAAATAATTTTACGGTTGGGGGTCACCACAGCTCAAGGAACTGCGTTTAAGTGTCATGGTGTTAGGATGGTTGAGAAACATTGCCGTAGTCTCCTTGACATGTTAAGAAGGCTGTACTTCCTTCTGGGGGTGGAATTCATGTTCAATTTCTTAGAAAAGTGTGACACCATCCATCCGGTGTCACATCAACATGTAATCAACATGGCAGTCGATTGCAAGCTATGTTTAAGCTGTCAATGAAAAGTCAAAGAGAAGGCTATTACTGCACTTCTCCAGACCCTTGAAAACCTAAACCGACTCAATTGTATTGAAATTTGGATATGAAAAAAAAGTAAAAGGAAAGTTTTCCAGCAAACAATGAAAACTGACAGTTTAAGAAACAAAATAAAGCGCTTTTCTTAAAAAGTAAAAGTACAAAATTTGTTTGAGTTATATTCTAAAGAATTATACATTCTAACTCTATTAAAATGTGGGAAAAACAAGTTATAACAATATTATAGCTGATATTTTTATTTTTAGATCCCTTTCACACATTTTATAGCTTTTCACAATACAAATAAATTTTAGAGGATGTAACAACTGCAGTGTCGAGATGGCTTTAAAAGAGAAAAGTAGAAATGAAAATATTTATGTTGTATAATTTTTGTTAAATGTGTGAAGAATTTTAAGAAAGGAAAAAAAACCTAAAATATAGACCACAGCATCCTTATGGTCAAAGAAATTTCAAGGCAAAGGTGGATAAAAAGTGCAAAGCAATAGGAAAGTAGTTGACAAAGATTAAAAACTAAGTGCTCTTGGGTTCATGGGAAAGAAGTACTAGACTTAGCCTTATATGAAAGATGGAAGTGATAAAGTATCGCTTGTACTAGACTGTCAAAAGGTAAAAGTCCATTTCTATGTAGAGTAAGACATTATTATAATTGTTGTTGCAAGACAGCAAGTTGTCCACCTTTGTTGCAGATCATTTTGCAAGATGAAAGCAGAAATGAAAACTGTCAAGATAGCTGGCATTGGAGTGCAGAAAGATTGAATTCATAACCGAACAACCAATTTTTTTTTCTGGGCAGAGAAATGAGAGCCCATGTACATAAAAAAATTAGTCAGTCTGTAACTCAAGCCTAGAGGAAACTAAAAAGTAAAAACTTCAGGCGGTGGCAGTAGAGAAGAGAGGGAGGCACGCATGTGAAATGTATTATGAATGTAAATCAGAGATAGGATGTGCAGAGCACATGTTGAAATGAAGAAGATCTAAAATAAGAACTTAAATTTTACATTCAAAGTGACCTGAAAGAATAACTAAAAATTTCAGAAAGATTTCAAGAATTGAGTATTTTACTGACAGAAGATAATGACTTCATTACATAACTTTCAGGGTGCCAGGGGAGATCATAAAGCTTTTAAGAAAATGAAATTTACGAAAAGAATTTGAATTAAAATGCCTAGGCTAAAAATGTGTGATAAAATAAATGAAAGAAAACAAGTTCAGAGGCAGGGAATGAAACCCCAAAGCTTCAGTTAAGGCTTCTGTATAAAGATTGACCAGTAGGGGAGTCAGGGTTTAAGTCTTGGTTAGGAATGTAGCAAAGCACTCTCAACAAGGCAGAGATGGAGAATTCATTATCAGTAGGGCTTTGATAACTTTCAAGGAGTACACGTTGTAGTAAATACTTGGTGATCCAACCACAGTGTAACCATTATGCAAAAAATTTATAAGAGTTTTGGTAGTAAAAGAAGTCGTGAGCAAAGCACTGTTAGATGAAGGAATCAAGAGCATCCACTTTGGTTTAGGAGTGAAGTGACAGGTAGCAGAGGGGAGGGATTGGGGAAATGATGAGAAGAGGGTGCATGGTAAAGACTGCCTTTTGGTATTCAACATATCTTGACGAGACACCAAGAGTTGATTTACTGGAAGCAAGCTAGTATCTCCTGATTAAGGTGCCAAAGATGAGCAAAGAAAAATGCAAGGAAAAAATGTGAAGATAAACTATAAAAAATTAAAACCTAAATAACTGAACGGGTCTGGTTCATGGCATAAAAACATGGAATATTGGGAATATAGGGACAATGAAGTTGCAAAATGTACTTTTGAGAGCCGAGAATACATTAAATGGAGTAAGAGTCAGAAAGGAATGATTCTCTGACATTTCTTTTCAAGTAATTGGAAGTCTGTTAGGGAAGAAACTAAAAGATAAATAAAGGCAACAACTGATGTATTCACATGTAGTTTTGATTATGCTTTTGAATAAGTTACAACAGAGACCAAAAGACTCCCTAGAAAGGATAGAAATAAATGATAATAATATGTCACGCAGATCAAGAACAGTAATTCTTACCTCTCTCAGAGGATCATTAAGTTCACTGAGAATATTTTCCTCATCAAAGATCTTGCCTTGGTATCGGTGTTCATAGTAGTCATGTATCTTCTGACGCATGTCAGCTGGTAACTTATGGAATGACATGTATTGTTCCACTTGCTTATACTATAAACAAAGGAAAAATAGAAAATACTGTTAGGCATCTTAGAAATCAACCTATATGTTGCTGCATTGTATTCAATATCACTGGAATACTCTGTAACAAACAGAGGAATTCCTTGTAGAAGCAGAAACTAGGGAACCAAGGTCTAATGTGCTTATGGGTGTCATACTGCATAAAGCATGTTATGTGGTTGACCATATCCTGAAAAGAATGAGATGCAGAAAAAAGGCAGGAGAGGAGCTCGGGAGAATGCAGAACTGTAGTTC
This sequence comes from Alexandromys fortis, assembly GCF_014885135.2. Classification (NCBI taxonomy): domain Eukaryota; kingdom Metazoa; phylum Chordata; class Mammalia; order Rodentia; family Cricetidae; genus Alexandromys; species Alexandromys fortis. The sequence goes on along the minus strand of NW_026067959.1, from coordinate 7,563,514 downwards.
TGAAACAGAAATGATGTGGCCAGAATAAAAAGTGGTAGGATGGGTTCTATGCTTTACTAGTTGAGTTCTGGAAGAACCCAAGATTCTCTCGACTCTTCATTTGAAAAAGGAATCATAATTTTTCCTAGCACAAAGGGTTTGCACCTTAAAGCTCCGACTAAGATCTGAACCTTGTTAAACTTGAATCTAGAGGCAAAGAACTTGACAGCTCTTTGAAGACCATAGATTCTTAAGTGACAAAGACAACAGCCTGAGGGAAAAATCAGGAGACTAATTCTATAGAATTTTTACAAGCAGAGTTTAACTGAAAGTTTAATTTCATTTAGTTAATTAATTTGTATTTTTTTAAATAAAATCTAGGTAGGGTGTGGCTTTGGGAAAGCCTGATGATTGATGTAATTTCAGTAATGTCCTCACTGAAGTGTCTTTTACGTTTGCAGAAGCACATACTAAATCTTGGTAAGATAACTACTCAACTCATCAAACAGGCACATAGGAACACAGATATTTGTCCGAGAAACAGTTGGAATAGAAGAATTACAGGTATCATAGCCTTATCTTTAAAGATAGTTACTCTCTGCATCATATATACATTAAACTTCAGGAGGTATTCTTTAGGTATTCCTAACACAATATTCAAAAATTACTATACTCTGAGAATTATATCTAGGTATCTATATTTTCCTATCTTTCTATTTCTACATCTATCTATATTTATCCATCGTTCATCTATAATCTATCTATCAATCTATCTGTCATCCATCTATATCAATCCATATCTATAGCTCCCTCTATCCCTATCTGCTACCTATATCTATCTGTCTGTGTGTGCCTGTATATTTATCTATTTTCAACTCTATCTCTCTATCTCTATCTCTCTATCTCTATTTCCACCTCTGTCTATTGATACAGGGTCGAAGCTTTTCTGACTGGATCTGACCAGCCTTCTTTTAAACTCACATCTGTCCCTCAAGTGCTCAGATAAATGGCAGGTTCCACCATATTTGGCTCCAAAGCTCTGAACTAGTTTTATTGTAATGCTGATGGAATCGATATATGATAAAAATTTAGTTTTTCGATAGATAATGCTACTGAAATGATTCTTACATTGAATAAAACACAAATGATATATTTTTTCTCTATTTCTGTTAATGGAGTCCTGACTAGAAGGTCTATGTCTTTTTAGTCCATGTACATAGTTATGGACCCAGCAACTGGTGAGGGATTGAGAAAGTTAAGCATCAGTCACCACAATTTTTCAAGACTTTCCTATATATAAAAGAAAATCCTTTTATAGTTTATCCAGAGATTCATTTTTAAAAACTACTACCCTGAACTGAAACACCACTTTGACACATTTTTTGCATTAAATAACTATAGTATTCTTCATTTAAAAAAAGAAGCCTGTTTGAAGTGTTTGAGGCCTAGAGACTTGAATGCCTGCCTCCACCCTTTGAAGCAACATGACATAAGGTTTTGATCTTATGTGTTAGTTCTTCACTGCCATCGTGTATTACTGAGCAATAGCTGAGGATAGTCGGTACATTTCAATGGAAAAGTCAATCATTTATTTGCTCTGGTGTTGTAGAGTGTGATTTTAAGGGGTGTTGCGCTTGTTTATGGCCTGGAACATTTGTTTAAATGATGCAAAGATGTGTTGCATTCTTTCATAGTGATTTTTTTTTAACTCTGTGAAGCTGTGATTCTTTGCCTGTCTAAAACACCTGATGGTCTAATAAAGGTCTAAACAGCCAATAGTGAGGCAGGAAAAAGGATAAGTGGGGCTGATAGGCAGAGAGAATAAACAGGAGGAAAATCTGGGAGGAGGGAAGAAGAAGGAGCAAGATAGAACAAGGAGAGGAGGACAACAGGACCCGGTCCCCTAGCTACACAGCAAACCACAGAGAAAGAAGTAAAGAAAGCTTACAGAAATAGAGAAGATGTAAGCCCAGAGGCAAAAGCTAGTTGGGATAATTTAGGTTAAGAAAAGCTGGCTAGTAACAAGCCAAGCTAAGACTGGGCATTTATAGATAAAAAAAAAAAAAAAGATTAAGACTCTGTGATTTATTTGGGTGTCAGATTTCCAAAGAGCAAAAGAGTAAAAGAGTTGGAAAAAAAGGCCTGGTAGCTTCCTTCAGAGATATGGATTCATTCCAGGTCATCCTCCACACCGCTGAGCCACAGTAATCTCAGTGACTTCTCTATCAGACACTTATGCAAAGATTATTTAGGTAGGTAGCTATAATAGAATCTATCTTTATTTCTGGAAAAATGTCTTGGTTGAATATAGTTACATTTCTTCTCAAAAGTCAGTTTTTTATGCACATCAGATTATTAACTTAAGCTGGTATTCAGTTGAATGATTTCTTATTATTTTATTAATCCAACATTATACAGATACTCATTGTAGCTCACTCATACTGAGTTAAGTTTGATTTTTTTAGTGCATATTACTTATTTTAATAATATGCTTTGCCTAGCAATTATTTATCTAACAATTGTGAAATGATTTATCTGGGAAACAGACTGTTCACATACTCTCTCTCTCTCTCTTTCTCTCTCTCTCTCTCTCTCTCTCTCTCTCTCTCTCTCTCAGACACACACAGAGAAACACACAAACACACACACACAAACACACACACACCACACACACAAACACAAACACACACTACTCACACACACATGCACGCAGGTGCATGTTTATCTACCTATCTCCCTTAAGGTTGGAATTATATCACATGCCTGTATTGTTATACCAGAGCTAGGAATTCAAACTTGGGTCTTTACGCTTGTAGGGTAGAAGCTATTACCCAATGATCTGTCTCCACTGTACTGTATTACTAGCTAAAACATCATCAAACACCACTAGCAATTAGAAAAATATTAGAACTATGTATCTGTACCCTCTACCCAGATCTTCTAACGCAGAAGTTTACATTTAGGACACAGGAGTTTGAAGTTTAAGAAACACTAAATTTCCAAGTCCCTTCTTTATGTCAAGTACCAGGTTATCTTAGGACACGAAGAAGCATATCTGAGTGCAAGCAAGGAAAAAATAAATTCAGTCTTTGGAAAGCTAAGTTTAAGTGGCTGATGGCACATGGCCATGTTTATATGTAGGTCAGGCACTCAGAGAAGGAAATATACACGTCATTGGTGACTAAGGGACCAAGGGATGATGTGTCAACTGAGGAGAAAGCTGGCAAAGAGCAGAAGTGGCATTTTAAAAGCAGCTGAGATAGGGAAGTGGTTCAAGTTAAAGATATGGATAATAACTGTATAACTTTGAAAGGATTTAAAAAAACCACAAGTAACAGAATCTAGAGTTCAAGGGACGGCAGTCAATAATTAGATAGTAGAAAAAAAGTAGTGGAAGGCAGTAGACATGAGTTTAGAAATTATGCAACCATCTTTGATAGAATATAACACTTAAAAGAGCTGAGAGATCACTCTGCTGGTTTCCCCCACACGTTTCAAGGTTTGTCAAAATACATGGAAGTATCACTGGCATGTTGGATGGCCAACAAAAAGCACTCGTTGAAGAAGACAGGTAGTGGTATCTGAAGCATGAAATCAACTGAATGTACAAAGCTTTACATAGGTTCACAAATTTCAAAAATAAAAGACTATCGATGTTTGTGTTAGTTATAGTAATATATCATTTTTGAAACTTACTCAGTGTCAGATAGCAAGAGCATTTATTATTAACCATGGTAGCCCATCCTCAATCCCAAAAGTCTTCTGTGTTTAGAACTGTTTTACACCTACCCCTTATCAATGTTTGCTTCTATTTCTCATATGAACTAAATCGGGCATTATTTATAGATTTATTGCCATAAATTGTTTGCTTCGATCTTCCACATCTGAAATCTCCTGTTATACTCTATAAATACAACAACAGTGTTTAATTCTTCCCTTGATTTCTTCTGTAAAATTCCTTAACAATCTACCTTTATTTACTCCTTCAAGAGGATAGATCAAAAGTTACAAACTTCCTCCTTCATTTCCACTTCCTAACGTGTCGCTTCTAAAAAGGGATTATAATTCCACACTCAGAATTGAAAATCAAAACCCATAGGGGTTCCTTTGTTTTAAACAAAGTAAACATTGACCACAATGATGTTGATGTTTTTAAGGCTTGTTGTATTTGCATGATTACTTGTAATTTTGATCTCACTTCCCCTCCCCCAAATCTCTATATCCTGATAGTCAACCACTGTAGTTTCTTTAGATTTCCCATCAGTTGCAACCTACAATACCTATACTGGCTTCACTGAACAAACCTTGCCAGAAACTCATAAGAAAGGGTATGTGGGATGAATCTATGGAAATTATTAAATTTGCAATTATCTCACCAACATATCTTAGCTATAAACAGGAATGGGCTTTATTATTAATGCATGCATATTTTTCCCATCCTTCTTGTTATCCCTTCCTACTCCTCCTGTTCCCTTCCACATACATAGAGTCCTCCCTTTTACTTCCATGCTTTTTCTCTTTTAACTAGCTTCTAAATGATATTAAATGTGATTCTTGGGTTTTTTTTTTTTTAAGAGTCACTATTTCAGCTAATACGATTATGTTCAGTTCAATCCATTTTCTTGCAAATGGTATAATTTCAATCTTCTTTAAAGATGAGTAAAACCCCACTGGGAATATATCACATTTTATTTGCCCATTCATGTATTGAAGACCATCTGGACTGTTTCTTAGCTTAACTATTGGGAATAGTGTCAAGATATACATGGAAATGCAAGTTATTCTATCCAAAACTGCCTATGACGCATTGGGGTATATACCAAGAAGTCCATATCTGGAACATAGGCAAGCTCAATTTGTGCGGGAGGGTGTTTACATGTGCATACAACTATGCATAGCCATGTGCATCAATAAATGTGAAAATCAACAGCCACTTTTGGATATCTTTCTCAATAGCTCTCAATTTGTTGTTTTTCAGACAAAGTCTTTTACTCCCTGACCTGATTTGCCTAGAGTAGTTGACCAACAAGCCAAGAGGTGGCTCCTCCAGGTCTGCCAAGTACTTCCCCAATCTTAACCATCTCCCCAGATTGTAGAAGCTCTACTTTTAACTTTTTTGAGGAACCTACAAACTATTTCATATCTCAGTTTTGACTGGTGATATATTTATGGCATCCTAAATTGAATAACTTAAGTTGGATGCCAAGCCTCTGAATATAGCCATGTATGCTATCCTTGATTTATCATTTATTTAGCATATTACTTTTATGTGTTTCTTTTTGACCATCCTGTTTTTCCTTCTGTTTCCTTTATATCCTCTTGTTTGTCTCGTACATTCTAAATTGTTTCCTAATATTTCTAGAAGCAATTTTTAATCTTACATGTATCTTCCTTTATATTAACCTAAACTATTCTAATATATGGAATTTTAAAATGATTCTAAGGCATCACTATATTCCTGAAATTTGGATGTTTATGAAAATGTAGACTTTACATCTAGGTTTAGCCTCGGGGAGTTTTTATTGACCTTGTCTTTTACATGCAATTCTGAATGCAAGACAAGTGCAGGACAAGCTGTGATGATTTGAAAGTGGGAGGCACTGGGAAGTGGAAATGTCAACGTTGATGTGTAACCCTGTTCCTGCATGCTCCAATCATAAAATAGAACTAAAATGATCACTTCAGGAAATAAGGGGCATGGTAAATACAAGACATTCAGCATTACAAGAAAAAAATTACATTTTTTTCCTGTTTTCAGATGATTTTCAAAAATACTCTTTTTTTAAAAAAAATCTTGGTGATGCTTAGAATTGAACCCAGGGCCTTAAAAAAGTTGTTTTTACATGCAGACTATAACATCCTTATAACACACCAATTTTGAATTGCATATTTCTTCATTTCAGTTCTTAGGATATCAAAAAATCATGTTGTATTGCTCATATCAAAGGTTTGATGACTATTTATCTACATCTTCCTTATCACCATTTTAGTTAAATTCACTTATTGTTCCATAAAACTCATGGCTGACTTTCTAACCACAAGCACATTGTCAATGCAATGATGCCTAATGTATAATAATATCTGCTATAATAATATATTCTAATATATATTATAATAATAATATCTGCTATAGTCATTGATTAGTGTCTAACCCAATTGTCATCAGATAGGTTTTATCCAGCAACTGATGGAAACAGATGTAGACCAACAATCACACATCTGTGTATTAACTGTTGCATAATGGTAAAGTAAAAAAATGAAAGCTAACAGCTACTGACCTTATTCTTAAAGATTTCTAGATGATTTCGATATTTTGCTTAGCTTGAGAAAAAGAGTAACATGTCCAGAAGTCTGGCTTATGAGAAAAAAATGGCACAGACAAGGAAAAAAATATCAAATCCAACCTTGGACCAGAAAATAATTAAACTACATGTCTAACCTAGTAGTCACCCAGGAGTCAGGACTGTGCCTGGGAGACACATTGGAGTATGCAACAGGCAAGGAACTATAGTCCATATGCACAAAAGATTTAACATTCATAGTATTAAGAAATTCAAAGTGCATTTTTGCTTTGTGAAGTTGCAGCCTTCGCAAAATTGTAGAAGTGAAAGTTGCCAGCCATAGATCAAGAAAAATACTGCAAAGCATGATAAAAGGTGAGAGATGTAAGATATTCTTCACAGAATTAAGATCTCAGGAGAGTTATGTACTTTTTCATTTGCCTATACCTTAATTTCCTGTCTTCTCTCCAACACAGCTGAAACTTTGTCATTCTGCTAATTGTTAGTAATATGAACAAACTGGTCATTTAAAAATGGCCTGGGAACCTTTTCCTACTGGCAAATTTTGAGGAACCAATGTGTATCTGGGGAATGAAAATAACCATTATCCAAGGCTCCTGTTAAGATGCAAAAGAGGCAGTACATTGTGGCAAATCTTGCTATTCAGAGAAAGAGATGGGAGATCAAATTTCGCATCTGTCCCTTTTTCTTACTTCATGCCTTAATATAGCAATTTGACTCTCCTCATCTTCTGTTCCTTCATCTCATAAATCGGTATGACAAGGTGCAGACATTTCATTGAAGGGTAAAATATGATCTGGTATATACTAGTTCTAAATGAATTTCCTGGGTCATGATCACTTGAATTACAAACAACTTACTTCAGGGGCACAACAAGGATGCATATGGAATGTTCCAGACAAGAGAAAATAGTGCTTATAAATACATTATAATATTTAAGTAAAAAAAAAATGAAGTTATCACTTTGTGTTCCGTGGATGTCACAGCCAGAGGGGTCTGCAACCCTGCAGGCATTTCTATCAGTTAAGACATTGTCTGCCATTACTCTCACGGTAGATTAAATGGGGCATATTGAACATTATTCAAAATGTCATAGAAGATTCATCAGCACAGTTGTTGGAAGCAACATTATTTATACAAGCTCTACTAGGTGTTTCTGGATTATCCTAAAGTTTCAGGTTAATTTCTCATCCCTTATGCTCCTAAATATATAGTGTCCTGATTTTCCACTCCTGTCTCTTGCACTTTGCTGCAGGCATTTCTTTAGCTCCTTTGTGTCTGCTCTCTTTATGTTCTCGTCTTGATTTTTCCTGTAACTTTCCAATCACTCCGGGACCTGTTTTGCAGAGAATCACCTGCAACCTATTCTTTGCAGCCTTGGTAATGGGAGGGCTTGCAAAAATGAATCTCTAGCACAATGGTTGATTCTTGGTAAGGCCAATTAAAATACCATATTTAAAGAGGCAAAAATATGCAAACACTCCTTGTAACTACATGTTGACACCTACTCCCATGACTCAGGGGGGGAATTTTAGTTTAATTATTTCTGACTTTGTGATCGAAATATCAGGTGCCTGTGTGCTTGGGTGTTACCAAGTGTACATAATGGCACAGCCAACTACGGTGCAGCTCTAAAATGCTGCAAAGTTGGTGGAAATAAAATCACCCAAGAGGGTGATATAAAAGATATTTTTTAAAGAAATAATTCTTGGCACAAGTAATTAATGGCATTTATATAGAATAAAAATGGTCAGGTTATTCTAAGAAAAGTGTTCTCTTTGTACTATGTCCCTAGCCAGTACTACACATTAATGAATTATGTGCATATAGATGACCCAGAAGACACTTTAAGTGTCTTTTGGATCATGTCAGCAAGATTAACATATATTTAGTATAAAAGAGACATCGAGAGCTGGAGGCCACCATGGAGATAATTGTTTCCAACCCTCTCATTTCACAGATGAGCAGAAGAAGCCCAGGGTGGAGAATTCATTTCCGCAGGTTTGACATCTAGTTAGTAAAGGTCAGGGAGAAAGCCAGTTCTCTGAATTCTTAATGGACAGTCCTTTCCTATACCATCATGCCACCCTATTATCTGGTGTTATTGATTACCCTTTGGTATTTCCCAAGACTTGTGATATATATATATATCATATATATATCACATATATAATATTATATATTATATTATATATCATATATATTATATTATATATGATATTATGTATAATATCATATATAATATATATATATTAAAGTGGTATTGGGAAGTAGGATACCCTGAAGAAGTGGGACATGGCAGGAGATTTTTAGTCATTTTAGACTTACTCCACAAATGTGTAGTGGGCCACTGGGCTCTCTTCTTTGCTTTCTAGCCAGCAAATCACTGATTGTTACCCTTTTTTCTCTACTACACACGTGGAAGATATGTGCTAACTCTCCACAGGCCTAAAGGCAGAGGATTGAGAGATCATCAACAGTCTTTTTTTGTTTTGTTTTGTTTTTGTTTTGTTTTTCGAGACAGGGTTTCTCTGTGGTTTTGGAGCCTGTCCTGGAACTAGCTCTTGTAGACCAGGCTGGTCTCGAACCTACAGAGATCAGCCTACCTCTGCCTTCCAAGTGCTGGGATTAAAGGCATGCGCCACCACCGCCGGGCTAGAGGATTGAGAGATCATGTCTCAGAACTTCTAACAGCAGAATAGTCATGAACCTAATAACTTTATCTACGGATATGATAAAAAAAATCTCAGGAATTTATTGCAGTGATGCAGAGCTGACTAACAGTGGTAACGCATCATAAGCAAATCTTTTATGCATAATTTTATATTGAGGTTTCCTGGCACTAAGAGAGTGAGCTAGCCTGCTGCTTGTATAAAGTAAGATTAGTTTTCTCATTCCATTTGAAGCTAGAACACTATTAAATGCTGTTTCCTTTTCCAGGGATCCTGCAGTGTCTGAATGTGCTGTGAGCACAGTTGCTTTTCACAGCTGTCTTGAATCATCCTGAATCACAGCGTTTTCCCCTCCTGGAGTTGTTAGAAAGTCACAAGGTTATTCCAGGGAACAAAGCAACTTACCTTATTTGACGTCTTAACCTTAACTCATGTAAGGATCTCACTAATAACAATAATAGTACTATTTATGGAAGTGAGAGCATTTTCTTTTGAAGTGTTTTAATAAAGTATATGTCCCGTAAAATCTGATGCTTTTGAAAATAACAGTGTTTTTCAGAAAATTACTTATAAAAGAGGTAGAATTAATGCATTTGTTTACTGGGTTTATTAAATATGTGTTTTTCTCCAACATATTTGTATGAGGCAAAAATACTGGATCATCCTCACTAGGAACAAGTAGTTCCAGCAAGGAAAGCTGCCAGGGAATCAGCACCCTTTTTTCAAAAGCAAATTACCTGGAGTTGGAGAGATGGCCCAGTACTTAACCTAAGTTCAGATTCCAACTACTCACACATAAAACTGGACACTGTGTCTGTCACCCTAACATGAAAGCCAGGGAAAAGATGAACGTGGATCCTGTTTCACAATAAATAATATGGGGTGTCCTAGAAGAAGAGACTTGCTTTTGTTTATGCATATAGGGGTGAGCACAGCTGCACATATATGTGAACATACACATGGACCACACACACATGCAAACTTAACACATTTCAAATATAATCAAACCTACTGTCAATTTCCCTCAAATCTCCAGTAATTCTTCTGATTTTCAAATAATGTTTACCATATTCTTTTTCCCTAGTGCTTGGAAAGGAACCCAGGGCAAGCTGGAAAATGCCGTGCCACTGGGCTGTATCCCATCTGCTTAAACTGCCTTTCTGCTGTCAACGACATTCCTTTGTTTGTTAAGTCCTTAAAAACATTGTGCAAAAGTATCTACGGGAATTAAGTGGCAATGAAATTAAACAATAAAACCTTTGGATAAACCAGAAAAGAAAGTAGCAAAATAATCATATTCTGCATGAATTCCTTGGGGCAGGTTAGGAATGGTCACCTCCTTTGAAGGGTACAGGGATTCTGTGACCCAGAAGCTCTTACTCTCTGTCCCTAGGATGACCTTGTCTCTACAGTATGCTTGTTGCCTTAGAAGAGGGATTCTTACTCTAGTATATCATTTTATCACTTGATCGGAATCTAGAGAAACATAGACGAGGACTGGAATCTTCAACAACAGCCTATCTAAGCCATTTGAACACTATGTAACATCATTCTACCAGGCATCTTGGCACAACAATGGTGACTTTTGGTGGTGAAGTTTTCCATTTACAACATTTAAATATGTCTTTTGTCTGTTAAGCCCATTTTTTTCTTTTGTTATTTTTTGTTTTGTTTTGTTTTGTTTTTTTCGAGACAAGGTTTCTCTGTAGTTTTGGTACCTGTCCTGTAACTAGCTCTTGTAGATCAGGCTGGACTCTAACTCACAGAGATCCGCCTGCCTCTGCCTCCGGAGTACTGGGATTAAAGGCGTGCGCCACCACCTGATTGGCTTTACATCCATTTTTTTCTTTCCCCCTATCTTCTCATTATGCTCTATGCACCAACCTTTTACAGTTTTGCTTTTATCTTCGGGAGTAGAGCTTGGAATAAGAAGTCACTAACACTAGCAATCTGAACATGTAGAAGATTCATTTCTTAGATCCTCTCTAAATATCACGAACAAAACTACAACACTGAATATAACTGTTATTTTTATTAAGTATATCAATGCCAAGAATTTTAACAGAGGTTTATACAGAGTTGTTTAAGTAATCTTCAAATATTTCTTTCATTAACTCTAATAGTAACTTAGAATAATCTTTGAATGCATGCTATTTTGACAAAGCTTAAACAATGAGTTTGGAATAAATATTTTATATAATTATCTGAAAATGTAACATTTAAGTAAATATTGTATTTTACTTAATAAAAATAAAAGCATTTTTATTTAAATAAAAATAAAAATGGTGTATAGACATATTATTTATTTGCTACCACTACTTTATTTGCTTTTTTAAAAAAATTGACTAGCAATATAGTCAACTTTTTAAAACAATAGTTCATTGTACATGTTCTTAAGCAAGAACAACTATGACTGACAAAAGTTAGTTATGAAAGTATTTATAGTCCAGAGATTATAATTTAGTTTTACACAAACTTCCTCTGAAAATGGAAGGGAAAATCTGTTTTAAATCTTGCGAACACATGGGTAGATCATAACTGAGAAGTCAGAGGGAATGCAGTGATTAGTACCTGCAGTTTGTATAGCATTTCTGTAGCTGTGCTATCTGTGTTAAAGAAAATACATTCTTCCAGTAATTTATAGATACTTTACAGCTCCCAATAGATGAAAAGTTGTGCACAGAATGAACCTAGATAACATGTTCTGTGTTCAGCTCTGCCCTGGGCTCTATTTATTTTATGTGCATCTCATATTTGCTGTCTTCCATCTTTGTATAGAGTAGGGGCATAGGAAATAATTTTCTCCACTTCTTTCTGAATGAAATAAGAGAGGCTTGAGATCTCATGGGGAGTTCTGCTTTCCACATAGTGCAGGAATTGCCAAGGGAACCGCAACCATTTTCCTGCCTCCGTTTCTTAGTGCTGTATCTCTGGCAGAGGACACTAGTTTCTCACTTAATCTTTTCTCTTACCTGTTCCCTATGGAAAGAACTGCTGGCTGCTCACAGAGCTGTCAGTTTCTGGGGCTCTTTCAGTAGCAGCATGGCTAAGTTCTCATGAACGGAGATTGAACAGAGATGAGTGTGTCCTGTTCTCTTACCACTGCCATGCTGCCAAAGGGAGAACTGACCATGGTACAGATTCAGACATTCAGAAATCAGGTTAGTAGTATCTGGGATCTTGTGGAAAATGCAAGTCTATAATTCATATGCAAACTTAATGAAGCAGAAACTCTGGGAGTGGGGCCCAAGAATGCTTGTTTTCACCAACTCACGAAATGAATATAAAACACAGTAAAAATTTGGAAAGCATCCCAGCTCAAGGACCAGCTTGGAGACTGTGTTCCCAGATGGCCTCTGGAGCAGAACCATACACTCATATGGCTCCTAAGCTACAAAGGTTGTTTGTGAAGTCAGGAATTTTTTTAAGTCACTTGAGTTGGGTCTTTTCCTTGTCCTAAGTTAGCATTTGCCCAGCATAGGTGTTTCCCCACTGCATATATCCTGGAAGGGGCTGTATAATATGTTTCTTTATTTAATATTTACATCTTGTCAAGTCCTTATGATTAGCAGACTCTCTACATGCTTAAGCCAAACTACAGGAGGGCTATTGAGCTCTACAAAGTCTCTCTCACTATGATTGTGTCATTGTATACTTCCCAGGTCATCATTGCTCTGGGATTCAGTCACACTTTACTTGACTGTCCTTAGGTCTTGACAACTCTTTTCACACTGATGTTTTGTCTGTAGTGGCCCAGTGCAATGTCTTCCTTCTCCTCATCTTTCCTGTCTCTTAATATAATGTCTTCTCTCACCACACTCTCTCCCCAGTGTATGGAACATAAATAAATGCAATGTAAAATATTACAATGTCTTATCATGCTGTTGCCTTTCTTTTATTAACTAATTCATAATTAAAAGACTTCATGATGTACAGCTTCCACTGAATCTTGTTACTAGTGATTTTGACTTCCCCGTTCTCACCCACTGAATGACAAGAAACCCCCTAAGGAACAATGCCATACATATTTGCTCATTGTTTCCCAATCTCTTGTGATAAATGTTACACAAATAAACATTCAATAAATAGACATTTGGTAGATAGAAGATTTTGATACTTAGTGCACAGATTATTTTTCCCTGATGACTATTTGGATCCCACTGACTCATAAATAATAATGTTTATAGGATTTTATTCATTTGATGTGTCTACTTATCAGGCTGAAGTTATCATTTGATATTTAATATCTGTGCTAGTAATTCTACCGGAAAGTGTTTGTTTGAATTGACCACAGAACCTGCAGTCTAAACAGGACTATATCATATCCCACTTGATGTTATGACTCATTTTCTTAACTAGAATTCTGATTGCCTGATATCTATCTCTGTTCACTGATGTCATTAACATCCTCTAGGTCACTTTCCAATGGGCACCAGCAATCTGACTAGACAAACTTGATTTACAGAGCAGAAGAGTGGAGACACCTTCTCCACTGAGGACTCCTGTCAAATGGTTGCAGCCCTGGACACCAGTTTCTATTGTGTAAAAATGACTTACAAGAGCTTTATATTTTGTGATAGATAAGGAACCTAAGTAAATTAAAATTAAATTCTTGAAAGAGAAATTTGTAAAATGTAGTAAAAAAATTCAAACACTTCTAGAAGAAATTCGTAGTTGTATCAATAGAACAGAAAAAGAAACTCTTGCCTTAGTGCTAGTGTTAGAAGTTGCCAGTGCTTCAAAGCAGAAACTGCAATCTACTGACAAGGCCTAATGAGGATAAATCTCTACCAGTTTGTATATTTCTGCAACTATAGGGACAAGCAGTATACATGTGGGGAATTTTAACATAGAACATTGAATACTAGAGCAAAACCTGTCATTGATGAAAGAGAGGAACTATATATGCTTTATAAATAAAAAATACAACATTTTAAGATCCATTGGTAGAAATAATTTGCAATTGACTGAATTATTTTTCTCTTTGGTTAGGATGGTTGGTTCAAATATTTACTTGCTCCAGTATGTATAACAAGGAAAAGCATTCTTTTATTCAGCTGAGAAATACAAAATATCATTCTTCATCAAGTAGTATGCATACATACTTGCACGTATATTTTTCAAGCTGACCATTTGGTATTAGAGAACCAACCGGTGTGGTTATGTGGGCTGAGCATGTTACACTTACAGAATTAGAAATAAATATCAAACACCATGAATAAAAGAGGTCACGAATTTGAAAGAGAGCAAGGAGGGCTGTACAGGAGGGTTTGGAGGAAAAAGGGAAGATGGAAATGATATAATTATAATCTAAAAAAAATAAAAGAAATACTTAGAGAAAAAGCACTGGCACAAAGCGAGCACACTGCAGGTTTCCTGTACAAGTATCTTATTAGAGTCACAGTCTTAGGATGTTCTTGGCCCGGGAAATTTTGGAGTACAACCAATTTAACATACTAGAATTTATTGAATTCAGGTCTCCAGAGGTAAAGTAAGCAGTTTAACTTCATGGATCTTTTCTGGCTTAATTAAGGAACCACAGGGACTCATGTTCTTTTCACCCTCATTTGTAAAGGGAGAAAGAAAATGTTTACCAGTTATGGGGGAAAAAAGTGAAAGGGATTTTGTTTCAATGACTTCTCGAATTTTGCATGCAAATGGATGGAAATAGAACACACTATCCTGAGTGAGGTAACCCAGACCCAAAAAGATGAACTTGGGATGTACTCACTCATAATTGGTTTCTAGAGATAAATAAAGGTCAGTGAGTCTATAATTTGATCTCCTAAAGAAGCTAAATAAGAAGGTGATCCCAAAGAAAAACATATAGCTATCCTCCTGATTATGGGAAGTAGACAAGATTGCCGGGCAAAAAATGGGATCTTGGGGGAGGGGGGGAGGGAGGTAAGGGGAGATGGTGGTAGAAAAGTGAGAAGGGGAGGTTGTGGGGAACTTGGGAAACGGGATGTTTGGGATAAAGGAAGGTCGGATAGGGGAGCAGGGAAGCACACATCTTAATTAAGGGAGCCATCTTAGGGTTGGCAAGAGATTTGGTGCTCCCAGGTGCCCAGGGCGATGTCCCCAGTTAGTTCCTGGGGCAGCTGAGGACAGAGAACCTGAAATGACCCTATCCTATAGCCATACTGATGAATATCTTGCATATCACCATAGAACCTTCATCTGGAGATGGATGGAGATAGAGACAGAGACCCACACTGGAGCACTGGACTGAGCTCCCAATGTCCCAAGGAGGAGCAGAAGGAGGGAAAATATGAGCAAAGAAGTCAGGACCACGAGGGGTGCACCCACCCACGGAGACAGTGGGGCTGATCTATTGTGAGCTCACCAAGGCCAGCTGGACTGCGACTGAAAAAGCATGGGATAAAACCGGACTCTTTGAATATGGCAGACAATGAGGGCTGCTGAGAAGCCAAGGACAATGCCACTGGGTTTTGATCCTACTTCATGTTCTGGCTTTGTGGGAGCCTAGCCAGTTTGGATGTCCACCTTCCTAGACCAGGATGGAGCGGGGAGGACTTTGGACTTTCCACAGGGCAGGGAACCCTGACTGCCCCTCAGACTGGAGAGGGAGGGGGAGAGGAGTGGGGGGAGGGGGAGAGGAGAGGGAGGAGGGGGGAAAAGGGAGACGGGGAGGGAAATGGGAGGCGGGGAGGAGGCGGAAATCTTTTTTTAATAAAAAATTATATTTAAAAAAATGATTAATGAATAAACAATATGAGAGATCACAAAAAAAAAAGAAAACAATGAATCTCCGTGATATCTCTGCCCTTTAATAAGGATCCTAAGAAAAATGTATGTGTCAGATGTAATTCAGATAAGCGCTGGCTAACCATTATTTTTCTAAGGTCAAGAACATCCTGCCTTCAAAACAATAGAAGAAATATTACGCGTGGTAGTTTGAGCAAAAATGGTCTCCCCAGGCCCACAGAGTGATGCGGCCTTGGAGTGTGTGGGGGCTTTTTTGAGAAAGTGTGTCACTGGGTGGGCTTTGAGGTTTCCAGTGTTCAAGCCAAGTTCACTATCAGCTCTCTTCCTGTGGCCTGCCAATTTAGATGCGGAGCTCTTAGCTACTTCGCCAGCACCGTGTCTGCCTGTGCGCTAGCATGCTTCCCACCATGATGATAATGGACTTAACCTCTGAGTTGTAGCCAGCCTCAGTGACATGTTCTTCTTTATTTGAGTTGCTGTGGTCACGGTGTCTCTTCATAGTAATAGAAATCCTAAGACACTACCACAGTGGCAGGTCAGTTTACTCTATTTGTTGTGATAAAGAAGAGCTCTAAGTAGCAGCCTGATTTAAAGGATGATGGGCAGGACTACAAAAGATTCCTGCTGATTTCCTCATTCTTCTAGTTCTATAGTGTTGCTTTATTATGTAATTGGTGATTTATAATTAATGTTTTGGAAACAAGTTTTGGGTCTTCCCGAGGCAGGGAGTTCCATCAGGCCTTGAAGCAGAACTTACTGGCTGTCAACTCAGCAACTATGAAATTTCTTGAGCCTTGGTGGCAGTCTCATTGGTAATAGATCCTTTAATTCCACGAGTAAGTGATTGACATCAGAATTTCAGAAAAAAAAAATGGATTCAAAAACGTATTTTCTAAAAAGTTATCTATCTTCAGGCAAAGGGGAGGTACATAAATAAGTACTCCCAGGTACAAGGGGGGTTGATACTAGGAGAACTTAAATCTCAGTATTCCATGGCAGTATGAGCAGCAGTGTGAGATTTCAAAATACATAAAATAAATATACAACTAAGTATCAATAATTAAAACCTTGATGAAACAATACATTTGCATACATGCAAATAACAAATTTCAGTTTTTGGAAGGTGTTTTACATATATTCATGTGATGACATTTGGCAAAGTTCACTCACGACTTTTCCATAGCTATTTATAGATTAGGGTAAGGGGGAGCAGCTCTAAACATCCGCCTCTCTCACTGCCTCACAGCATAACTTTGGCAGCCTCACGTCCACAATGCTGATGTTTCCGTGTTTGGGTCTTAAGCACACACATCAGGATTAAGGGTGGAGGGTCTTCCTATCACAGCATTTGGGCTGAATTGGATACAGAGGATGTAAATAACATTCAGGTGAGTAAAGGTTGGCATGATCTGGAAGGAGCCCTAGAGCTCAAATACAAGAAAAACCTAGGAGGACCTCAGGGGTGTCTAAGGGAAGGGAGTAGGCAGAGTGAAAGTTGTGGAAGAGGAGAATCTAGGATTATTTTCAAGAGAAAGAAATGGTTTGCTGCTTGGAAAAGAGATTTGGTTAAAGGAGACTTAAGATTTTAAAAGCTGATCCTGCACTAATGTTTCACCCAAGTCACCCTCGATGGGCGTATTGTCAAAAGCATATGCACAGTCATAATCACCTTATATTTATATATCTTTTTATTTTTTCTTATATTCTGAGACTATAAGATAATTACATCATTTCTACTTTACCTTTCCCCTCTCCATACTCTCTCATATAACTTTCCTTTCTTTATTTCAAATTCATGGCCACTTTTTAAATTAATAGTTGTTATATGTATANAAACCTGCTCAGTCTGTATAATATTATTTGTGTGTATGTTTTCAGGACTGGCCATTTGGTACTGGATACACAATTAGTGTTTCCTTCCTTGGATAAGCCAACAGTTCTCTAGTTACTTTGTCGTAAGTTAGTTGCTTTAGAGTGAGATTTGAATAGGTTGCAAAGGACAGCAGCTTTGGATTCCCAGCTTTCTAACTCAGGGCTATTGTTAACTCAGATAAATTAATACAATTCGGCTAGTTAAAAATCAGCTTACAGAAAATTGTCCAATTCAATAATTCATACATGCTTTTATGCCTACTTACAAATTGAGATATTTTTCCACTAATTACACTTCTCTACATTAATTACACAAAAAGAATTTGAACATTTTGTCTCTTGGTATAAGTTTAATATTTTAATTCCCTGTTCTTGAAAAAGTGATACTCCACAAATTCTAATTTTGTACAAAAAAACTGTTACACGCACTCAGAAGGTTGAGGCAGTATGTTTGCTGTGAACTTAAGGCCAGCCTTTTGTACAGAGTGAGGCCCTGTCTCCGTATGCACACACACACATGCAAATACACACTCATACATGCACACACAGATGCATACACATATAATTTCATCTTTCTGAAAATGTAATCATGAAGATTGGTTTGTTTTAAGAAAATATATTTACACATTGTATATTATTTACAATATTTAATAAATATATAAATAAAACATGCAAATATGGAAACAAATTAAAAATTTTCACAATGTGTAAATAATACACTAACATAAAAAAACAAAAAGAAAATATGTAGCAATATTCATAGAAAATGATAAAAAAAAGTCAACATTTTCATTGAAAACAACAGGGAAAAAATTTAGTGTAAGAACAAATTTCACAATCTGATGTTCTAGTCTTATATCACCATAAGATAAGCCTGAATTCTAATTAAAATAGGATTTTCAGATAAACAGCTCTATATAGTCTTTTGTTTACTGTTCTATTTGTTCTTTACAATTTTTTTTTAAAGTAAGCCTCAAGGCAAATTTCACAGTTTACCTTTCACGATTTCATCATCAAAGTATCAACTTGCTGGTTATGCTGGTTGGTGTGTCATTGTAGTTCTATCTGAGCAAAATCAAACATCTTTGTTCCCTTACTCCCATTACAGGGTTATAATGGCAATGACTTTGAATATATAGCAACAATTAGTGTGACATTCATCTCTTTGGAATAATTGAATCTAACCTGGTAACAGTCACACTTACTTTATAAGCACTTAATCATTACTTCCAGAAATGTTCTGTGTCAAGGTGTGAACACTAGTTTGGTACAGGAAGATTCTCTACACACTAGCAAAAGGGGAATGCAATCACCATGACTGCCAGGAACTCTTCTTCTATAATGGTGCACTACCTGAAAGATATGTTAGGCTGATGATGGCACAGAGCTGGTGTGAGAACCAACCAATATTTGGTTTTACTTAAAACGAACCAATATTTGATTTTACTTAAGGCACATCCCGCAAAAGGAAAACTGGTATTGCCTGTGTGACCAAGAACCTGAGAGTAAATAGCACGAGGACCTAGGGTAACATCAGATATTCCTGGTCTAGCAAAAGAACCGTCATGCCCAGGGTCTGCACAGGTCTACATGAAGCCCTTTGTGCTTATATGGTGGCTTCCAGGTGAGTGGTTTTGTGGGATTCTGTGAATGAGTGAATGTCTGTTTTTTGTACCATTTCTTGCACATTCCCTTCTTTTGTCTTGTCTTGTCCAAATTCAGCATGATGGTCTTGCTTCAACTTATTACACTTTATTTTGTTACTTTAAAAACACGAATGAACGAATGCATGCATGCATGCATGAATGAATGAATGAAAACTTAGCCACTAGAGTAAAAGTTAAAAAACAGAAGAACTGTCATTTGTATCTGTTGGGAGAGGAAAATTAGTTCTTTTCAATGGGGTGACATTTGGGATTCAACCACTCCAGAGCAGGTCTCAGGTTCAGGAGTTGTTGACCAACATATTATGGACCCCACAGTCCCCCTCCTCCTTGGTTTTGTTATGATATTGATTTTTTGTCTGATTTTAGAGGAAGAATTTAAAGTTGGGTAGGCAAGTAGGGGAAAAGGAACAGATTTGGAAGGACTTGAGGGAGGGGAAGAATATGATCAAAAGATATTTAAATTTAAAATTGTTTTAAACAATAAAATATAATAAAATGTAAGGAAATCCTAGCTTAACTTGATTTTATCCTTGTCTACTCATTTAAGAGGAGTTTAACATGGCACACTGAGCACAGGAAGACAAGCTGGCAGCTGTAAACATGACTTTTAATACTAGACAGTGTTACCAGGCATGGATGGTGCAAGGCTTTAATCCCAGCACTCAGGAGGCAGGGAGGCTGAGGCAGAGGTAGGCAGATCTCTGAATTCCAACCCAGTCTGGTTTACACATTGAGTTCTTGGACAGACAGGGCTGAGAAACCCTGACTCAAACAGCCCTGGGGAATGTGAAAGGGCAGCCAGTACTTAGTTAGCTAAGTCTGTGGATTATACTGTAAATTACTATTATAACACAGAGAAAAAGGCAGCTAGACAAAAGGGCAAAGCTGACTGGCTCTTTCTGTAGACTTCTGTTTCTTGTAGTGTGAATTAGTGAGTAATATTAGTCCAGTAATTAAAATTTGACTCTTAGAATATAGCATCTTTTTATTTTTATTTTTTTTATTAAGAAAAGGAAAAAAAATTCCGCCTCCTCCCAGCCTCCCATTTCCCTCCCCCTCCTCCCACCCTTCCCCCCCCCCCCCCACTCCTCTCCCCCTCCCCCTCCAATCCAGAGAGCAGTCAGGGTTCCCTGCCCTGTGGAAAGTCCAAGGTCCTCCCCCCTCCGTCCATGTCTAGGAAGGTGAACATCCAAACTGGCTAGGCTCCCACCAAGCCGGAACATGAAGTAGGATCAGAACCCCTTGCCATTGACCTTGGCTTCTCATCAGTCCTCATTGTTCGCCATGATCAGAGAGTCC